>NC_133792.1:4372734-4441974 GCF_003597395.2 Chelonoidis abingdonii
TTAAGTGGGCTACTGGAACAAACCATTCATGGACGAGACAAGAGAACCTGGAATTGATGGAATGCTACTACAACAGTAGACCTAATGAGAGGGGATGTATGAGGGGAGTGTGGATGGACAAAAGACCTATATCCACACTTACTGAGAAACAGGTAGTTACCCAGCGCTTCAACATAGTAAAGAGGAAGCTATATATATATACACACACACACACACATAAGGCACCAGTCCTGAAGAGATTTGTGCATATACTTGACATTACACATTAATCCCTTCATTTCAGTGAGAGAACTTGCAGTGCATAAACTTAAGCATGTGTGTACAGTTTTACAGATTTGGGGCCTAAGAGAATTTTTTTTTTTTTAATCCTGTGTTGAGTCCCAAACCTGCAAACGCTCATGCCCACTTACACACGTGAGCAGTCACAGTGAGTGCAGTGGGGCTTCGGTTTGCTTGAAGTTACTGATAGAATCATAGGGTTAGAAGGAACCGCAGAGGTCACCTAGTCTAACCCCCGATCAAGAGGCAGGATTTGTTGTGTTTAAACCACCAAAGGCAGATGGCTCCAGCCTCCTTTTGAACACCTCCAGTGAAGGAGCTTCCATAACCTCCCTCGCCAGTGTGTTCCATTATCCTACTGTTCTTACAACTAGAAAGTTTTTCCTGAGATTTCATCTAAATCTGCTGTGCTGTAGTTTGAACCCATTGCCTCTTCTCCTGCCCTCTGTGGCAAGAGAGAACAACTTTTCTCAGTCTTTTTTATGGCAGCCGTTCAAATATTTGAAGACTGCTCTCATGTCCCCCCTTATGTGTAAGTGTTCCCAGGATCAGTGCCTTTTAATTTTTTGAACAGTAGTTACATCAGTACAAGCAGGTACTGTAATACATATGCCCAAGGAGGCAGAGTTAAGGTTGTGTGTTCAGCTACAGCTTTTGCATTTCTTGACTTTTGAGTGCTTGTCCAGACAAACTGTACCTTCAGTAAACAGTTTTTAATATGGACTTTTAATTAAAGGTCCCCCGTCACCTCCCTTTGATCCAGGACTGGAGAGTATAAAGTTCTTTGTGAGGATGTTTTAAATTAAGCTTTTCAGACAAATGGAAACATGGATTGTTCCCTCACTATTGGGTGCTTTAGATGGCTGCAATGCCCTAGCACCTCACACAGTTCCCTGCTGCATATTAAGACTCCTTTTTAGGCATGGATGTAATTTTCTAGAAAATGCCCTGAAGGTTTGAGCAATCTACCAGTTGCAGGCTCCCATACAGCCTTTTTTTCCATTGTGTAAGCATGACAAATCATTAATTTTTGATTGATTGCTTTGAATTATGGGAGCTCTGACAGCCTTTCTGTAGCTGAACAGCTGTATAACAAATGAACATATCAACGTTCACAAAAGATTGGAGATCTAACAGAAGCAATAACATTGTCAACTCCTCCCTTCTGGCTTTTCCCAGGCAATGGGGGGAGGAAATTTTTTGCCAAAAATTCCTCAAGTGACTTTAAAAAAAAAAAAAAAAAAAGGTTTATAATTGAATTAAATCTTTATCACTTCATTTCTAATAGTCTGCTCCAGTCATCAGAATCCCAGAAATGCCTCTACTTTTAATAAGTGAGATAAATCTCCACTAACAAAATTTCACATTGAGAATTTAAAAATAAATAAAATTGCAATTTTTGTTTGCTATTCCTTTAAGATTTCAGAATTGCACCAGTGCACTAAATGTGACCTTTTCAACTTTTAAATTAAGAATTTATGCTGGCTTGAAATTTATGAAATATTTCAGCATTAAAGAAAGCCTTTTTCCCTCAGGAAAATTAAGCAATAAATCACAACACTCTTGATTTACAGCCCTACAGCCAGCCACAGATAGGATTTTTTCCACCCTTCATTCTGGGGGAAAAAAAAAAAGAAAGAAAGAAATGTAATCATATGAGACAGCTTAGCTGCTATCCTCCCACTCTCTAGAATTTTTAATTTCAGCTGTTTCTGCTTGGATTTATTTCCAATATTCCTGCTCGGCTTTTCAATTTCCTCAGTTATTAAATTTTAATTCAGTGCATTAGCATTTAAATTAAAAAAGGGTTTATTTTATCAAAATCCTTGGCTAGCCCCCATCTTGCACATGAATTGCCTGTTTCTGCCATTTGCACAAAATGTGAAATGCAGTTAATGTCTTATAACTTATTTGCACAAATTCAGAAATAAAATTTCTGAGATTGGAATAATATTGTCTTTCCAAGGAAACCTCTAATCAGCGGCTGGGGGGAAAGGCACAGTGCCTAGAAGCTGTAAGAGTTAAAAATAGTAGCAGTTTCCTGATAACACAATTCTAGCAATGAAAAGGTCATGCATTAGACAATTCAGAAATGAGTGAGGGGAGGGAGCTTGACCCTTTCCAATTACAGAGTGAGCCAGGTTTGTTTAGAAAAACAAGAAAACCAGTCTTCTAACTGAATCTGGGGATCCAGAGGTCACACTTTCTACAGACTAACTAGTAGGGGATGGTTTGTCCGGGGGCGAAAGGCTCGAGTGATCTAAGCACAGGACCGAGACTCATGTCTGCCAGGTTCTAACTCAGCTCTGGCACTGTGACTGCCTCTGTGGCTTTGGCCAGGTCACATATACTCATGATCTCAGCGTCCTCTTCTGTTAATGGGGCTCATAGAGTGCCTGATGCACAGGAGAGTTGTGCAGATTGATTGATAGGGGGACAGGAGAGCTGGCTCTGCCACAGACATCTTGTGTGTCTTGGACAAGTCACAATTTCTCTGTGTATCAGTTAGTTCCTCATCTGTACAGGAGGGATAATACTACTTCTCACCTATGCAGAGTTAGGATGAGGATATGACTCATTAGTATCTTGAAGTGCTCAGATGGTATATAATAAATAAATGACACAAAATGTTCCTAGGCAAATGCCACAGTGAGTGCTGTTTTCAGAGCCCATGGCTGTGCCGTCCCGTGGGAGCGTTGACCAAAGTGTACATCTTCAGGCCTCTCCCATAGTGTGTTAAAGGGACATGGTCCTGCTGAGGCCCATATTTTCACCTACTTGGACGGTTGCAATGTAGAAACATGCTGTCCCACCTTCCGTCCTGGAGGATCTCTTGTCCCCGTTCACACAGAAGGCCACTGAATTATGTGCTGCCAGGCAAATCCCACTGGGGTAAAGGCTATGGTGGTGCTGGTCTTGGGACCCTGCACCACCCCCACGCCAGGCAGTTGCCCACTTGCCAGCGGCTGTAGTTCTCAGTGCAGGAAGAGCACAGGAAAGGCAGAACGAGTCTCCAAACCAAAGGATCTGCTGAAGTGATCCTCTCGCTCTGTTTGGAAACTCTGGCCCCGACAATGAAGTTTTATTTTCTTGGACAGAATCTTCAGCTGGTCTCAGTTACAGGAAAGGAAACAAGCCTTTACCTTTGTTCTCGCGTTTGAAGGATCCAATATTGTAATTGCTGCTGGCTCAGACTGGTGGGAATGAATCTGCTGCTGCTTTTTACTGGAGGCCCCAGCTCAACATAAAACAGGGCAGTTCGGCCATTTAGCTGGTTATTTATATTTGTATTTTTCCAGAAAGGGTGTAAGAGTTTGGACCATTGTTATGTCTGTTGGGCCCACACCACGTGCTCCAAAATTGCTCCACTCTGAGAAATGGGCTTTGCAGGAGAGATGGACACAGTTTTAAAATGATCGAAAGAAGCTCTGGTGCTGATAACTGGGAGGAGACTGATCTCCTCACTGCTTATCACCATAGGGTTCGGTGCTCAGCTCATGTCAAGCAGTTTAGGGCCCAAACCTCCTTTTCACATGTTATCCTGTTGGGCTGCTCCTCCAGTGGCCACCTCTGAACTTCCTCTGTGCTTGACCCTCACACATGGAGTGCCTCCCTGAACTGATCCCATGAAACTGCTTCCCTCTCCTCCCCATCTCTTCTCGGAAGCCACCTCTGCTGTGACTAGCTGCAAGAAATCAGCCCACTCAGGAGAGCTGGCTTGGGGAACAGTTGGAGATAATATTTTTTTTAAAGCCCCCTCCCCAACACTTTACAGCAGTTTGGAATCAGTGAGTTGTATGCAGAGCTCATCCACGTTACTGCACGGCCGTATTGCCGTAACCCTCGGCTTCACCACCATCTTACCTCACTTTCTGAGCTCTGACAAAGCCTTATGCACATGATTAGCTTTAAGCTCACAAGCAGTCCCACCAAATGCAAAAATTAAGCATGTATGTAAGTTTTTGCAGGATTGGGTCCTAAAACTGTAGACATTTCAATGGCCAGGACTGTGGTGTCCTAATGACAATTGTTGTCGTTTATCATCATCCTAGCACTTATGAGCCAAGTCATGGACCAGGATCCCAGTGTGCTAGGTTCTGTACGAATGCCGAATAGAGAGATGGTCCCTGTCCCAGTGAATTAGCAATCTAATGTGTCTACACAGCACCCAGCAGGATGGGGAACTACTTTCTGATTGTGGCCTTTGGCATTTCCAAAGTACAAATAATAATTTCTATCATCCATTGCCCCTCACTCAACTCCCATTTTCATCCAGAAGAAAGGGGACTGAAAACTTGGGGGTGGGAGTGCAGCCTGCAGGATGGACAAAGCGAGAGACTATCGGTGCAGAATATTATCTTGTTGTTATTGGGAAAAGTTACAAAGTGTGAATCTTTGCTCTGTCTGACCCTAACCAGCTCTTCTTTTTCTCTTGTTCTCTAGGCTGATGAGAGCAGCAGTACTGGGAAGAGAAGCTCTTCAAGCAGGTATGTGGCCGTATTTCTCTCACCTCTGGCTGTGGTGTGAATATTCTTGGCAATTCTGTCTTTGTGGAGTGCCAGTCTCTGGAGTAGGAGCCAGAGATGACAGCCACGGAGCAAGGTATGGGGCAGGAGCCTGATTAAAGCATAGGAACCATAGGCCTGTTTCTAGGGCCCTGGCTCCTAGAGTCACGCAAAGTTTCTAGTTTTCATGTCTGTAAAGAAAAACTTTCCCTGAGTGTAACCAGTGCAGGGACGTCTGCCTGAGACTGCAGGCAATCTCCTGCAGAAGTAGTAAGTTGGTGGCCCCATGTCTGCTATGAGAGGAGACTAGGCCCTCTCTTGTTCTGTGCAGGGGAGGGTCCCACTGCCATGACTCTGGGCTGCAAGCCGCCCTGCTGCTCCTCAGGAAGAGAGTGGCCACCACCACAGGGCCCTATGCTAGATGTCCCTTCCAAAAGTGAGGCAACCCAGCTGCTGGCTCCAGTGCATCCCAGGTGGCAGGGGACAAGGAGGCGACTGCCACTGCAGCATCTCAGTGGCCAGGACAAGGGGAAGCTCAGCCTCTGCAGCTCCTGGCACACACAAACAATCCTTTGCTCTGGTGGGTGGGGGCTGAGTACTTTCTCCTGTGCAGACAGAAGCAGTGTTAGGCCCCCCAGGACAAGGCTCTTGTGTTGGTGATCGCTGCTGCTCCAAGCAGAGCTGGAATTATGGCATTGTGGGTTTGTG
This sequence comes from Chelonoidis abingdonii, assembly GCF_003597395.2. Lineage (NCBI taxonomy): Eukaryota > Metazoa > Chordata > Testudines > Testudinidae > Chelonoidis > Chelonoidis abingdonii. The sequence goes on from NC_133792.1 coordinate 4,378,227, forward strand.
CCTAGAGGCACAGGACTAAATTCTACCTTTGTGGTGAGAGCTAGGGATGGGGACAGTGGGAACAGGAAAATGTATCACTTTCTTTTCTAATCTATAAAGTGTCTATGTGAAAACTGGGAGTTCCTGACTCAGCCCCATTCCAAGCAGAGAAACCCCCTAGGAAGCAGAAGGAGCAGCATGTGTGTCTGTGTTGGTGAGGTGGGAGAGGCTGTACAGAAAAAATGAGGGACATGAGTGGGGTGAGGGACAGGCTAATGGAATCTGATATGAAGGGGGTGGGCCCCATCTCCTGCCTAGTTTGTGCTTTTGGGGAATCTCATGTTCACTAGTGTTTCTGATGCCCTGTTAGGACCTGTGATGCACCATGTGGCTAGGATAATGGGGTGATTTGCCCCATGGTGCGTCTGTATCAGGATTTTTATTTTTTATTGATGAATATTTCTATAAAGTAAGAACGATAAGTCTTGGAATTGAATAGTGTGATGGGGTTCAACTCACCATGCTGGCCATCTTGGGGGTTAGCTCTGCAGGTTGGTACGCCCCCTCCTGATGGTGCCTCACCCGCCATCACATCTGCTCTCTGAGCTGCGTCGCTCCAGGGACCACAGCATCTGCTTCATGACACGGCCCTCCGGGTGTGTCACCATCTGTGCTTCCCCCTTTCCAGGGATCAATACTGCAGTCCAAGTGTCCAGCCACTTCTCTAGTAGTGAGTAGGGAGAGGGACCCAGGCCCACTCACTACTCTAGGGACTCTGAAGATGGCAGCCACATGCTTTGTCCCCTCCTACTTCTCAATACATTTCCCTGAACCAGTTTCCCCCGTCTTCACCCTTACCTCAGAGCTTCAGCGGGTCAGTCCTAGCGGCCACCCAGAAGCTCCCTCTCACTCCCCCAGTCCCTGCCAGCACTGCTGTGTCCAGGATGCTAGCTTCCATCCATCTGCTAGGAACCCAGGTCTCCCTCCTTGAGCTCCAGGCAGCAACTGACCCTGCGGCTCTTCTTATATGGGCCTGCTGGCCCTGATTGGCTGCCCCTCGCAGTCTCTCTCCTATTGGCTGTTTCCTATGCAGCCTTCTTTACAGCTATTTTAGCCCCTTACATGCCAGTGTGGGGCAGACGCCCCATCTCAATAGCAGTTGCTTCCCCCCATAGTTGCCAGCCCTTGACATTTTTCTCAAGGGACAGTTTTTCAAACATGCAGAAGGGGACCTTTTCAGTCTCCAGCCACCAGAGAAGTTGGGAAAATTCTGGTCAATTTTAAGGTATCTGCTTCTACGATGAGTAGTAGGAAAAAGCGGGGAAATCATCAGAATGTGACATACCCTGCTGAGGGCTTGACCTCTTGACCTCATGCTTGCTTCAGAAATTTTCCCTCATCCAGCTCATCCCTGCCCTTAAGCCCCAGATCTTGAGGAGGGATAGCTCAGTGGTTTGAGCATTGACCTGCTAAACCCAGGGTTGTCAGTTCAGTCCTTGAGGGGGCCACTTAGGGATCTGGGGCAAAAGCAGTACTTGGTCCTGCTAGTAAAGGCAGGGGGCTGGACTTGATGATCTTTCGGGGTCCCTTCCAGTTCTACGAGATAGGTATATCTCCATATACTATTATCTGACTTCACCCATCCTTCCATCCTTCCCAATTGTCTCATCTCAGGAGCTGCAGCTGAGACATTCAGCCATCAGGGAGTGAGAGTGGGGGAGATGAGACCTGGAATCTGTGCTGTCAAGCTGTAGGAGTGCACAGCGGTGCTGCAGCTGCCTCTTGCTTCCCCAAAGTCCTGGGAAACAGACCAGGGCAGAAATTACCTAGAACAGATTTACAAAACCTGAGACCGTCTCATGAGCATGCAATTTACCCTAGAGTTGACTGCATTTCACTGTTGGGTGAACTGATACTTATCTACCCAGAGAGTAGTTCTTAAAGAGTGGTGGAAATCTGCAGAGTGAATGGCAGTCTGGAAATATGTGCTGTCACTAGTGGAGTGGTCAGCCACAAAGCCTTGGCAGTGTGGAAGAATGGCAAGTTTGCTGTCTTTGTTGATCAGACACAAACGTGCCATAACGAGCCTCCCATTCCACAGTTTAGCTGCACGTGCCAAAGAGCTTTGGGTGAGATGGTGTGAGCATGGAGCAGGAAGTGGCTTTTTCATAGAATTAACTTTGCTCAATAATAATCAAATTATTTAGCCGATCCTGAATGTACTGTAAGAGGCAGCCTCCCACCTGTTACTTATTGAAATGCTGACATTCAGCCAGCTCATAAAGGAGCAGGCAAGATCAGGACAAAGCCAGCAACTAGCAAAGTGACAAACTCAGGGGTTCTCAAACTTCATTGCACCGTGACCTCCTTCTGACAACAAAAATTATCGCACAACCCTAGGAACGGAGACCAAAGCCCAAGCCCGCCTGAGCTCTGCCGCCCTGGACAGGAATCCAAAGCCAAAGCCCGAGCCACACCAAAGCAAAGCCCAAGAGCTTTAGCCTGTAACCTGAGCCCTGCCAGTTTGGCTTCAGCCCTGGGCATGGGGGCTCGGGCTTCTGCTTCATCCCCAGGTGGTGGGGCTCAGGCTTCGGCTTTGCATCTGGCCGCAGCAAGTCTCACTAACATTCCGTGGGAAACATGAGAGAGAGGAGGAATGTTGGAGTGGAGAGGGGGCCACTTGGCACCAGTGGGAGGTGGAGGAGCACAGATCAAAATGCAGAGGGAGTTCTGTGTCATGTGCAAGACAATGGGGCAGAGCAAAAAGGGGGCTTCATGGTTCATGCAGTGGGTGGCCATGGCAGGGAAGAGGAGAGAGATGACATGTAGGGAATATATCGGCCCAGAGGGGGCCATATGGCACATATGAAGGGGGAGGTGCCATGCAGAGGAGGGGATATGGCATCCCTGTGGGTGGGCAGTGCATTTAAATGGGCTGGGGGGTGGGCTGGGGCACATCAGAATAGAGAGGGGGCTATGTAACTGGTATTATAAGAAGGAAACTAATGTGGCTTTTCTAGCAAGTGGTAAAGTTTCTGAAAATGCCCAACTAACTTAGGAGCCTAATGAGACTTAGTCCCTTTTGAAAATGAGATTTAGGTTCCTAAGTCACTTCGGGCCTGGGCTGCTAACTCCAATTCATGAGTTAGGTGTCTAATAACTTTGATAATCTGGCCCTTAGGCGCTTTTGAAAATTTTACCCAGCAGCTTTTTCTGAAGGTCTTGGGCTGTATTCATCGCTGTAACCTAATTAATTAGCTCTTTGTCATAATGTTGTAACTGAGCTGTAAGGTTGTAAATCTTTTCTTCCTTTCTTCTTGGTGGGCAATCATCTTGTGTGTGGAATGAAACCATTTCCACTGCAGTGATTACTGTAGGCCACTGTTAGCAAATACAGATTCATGTAATGGGATGTCTTTCAACTACCACAGCCTGCGACTGACCGCCAAAGCCATTGCCACTTGGCAGCGAGATCTCAAAGAACTCTCCACCAGCATCTTTGTATCGGTGGTTGTCAGCACCTCGCCCTGGAACACTGCTTCATCCATGATCGCAGAGAGAAGAGTGCTGGTTGTAGGGAATGGCGCAAGCTCACAAGAGATGAATCACAGGAGGCAGGAGAGGAATCGCAGAAGTTGTTAAGTTTGATCCCAAAACCCACAGGTCCACTTGCTGAGAGAACTCCCAGAATTCATAGAGTCCAGCTGTGAAGCAAAGCATCATTAGATACCCACCTAGAATGTCGTGCACAAAATCATCACAAAGTCCCTGCAGTGTATACACACCAATCCGTACTGGGGTAGAAACCATTTTATATGAGTGTACGCAGTTATTGTGGACTGCCTAATACCCCTCAGTTAGTGCACAGAAATTCAGTGTTCATAGAATCATAGAATATCAGGGTTGGAAGGGACCTCAGGAGGTCATCTAGTCCAACCCCCTGCTCAAAGCAGGACCAATTCCCAACTAAATCATCGCAGCCAGGACTTTGTTGAGCCTGACCTTAAAAACCTCTAAGGAAGGAGATTGCACCATCTCCCTAGGTAACCTATTCCAGTGCAATCATAGAATCAGAGACTCATAGAATCATGTTCGTTAATACCCTCCCTCCCGCCCCCCACATAGATAAGGCCTGAGTCTGTTGTCAGTGTGGCTTTCTCATCTGGCTTCAGGGGGTGCACAGAAGCACTGCAGTATAATGGATCTCGTCTGGACATAATGCTTTTATCCTGGCACGTGACGCTCCTTGACTCTGGGCACCTGAAATCACTCCCCAGCATCACTGCTCAATCCCTCTTTTAAAGCTTTATATTGTGCTTTTGTTTTCCCCGATTTGCTCGGACATGCAATTCTGTCTATCTGCTAATAAACGATCTGCTGAAGTTTAATCCATCAGGTGGGGCACATTCTACCATGGCACAACCAAGCTCATGTCTTCCAGCTGCTCTCCCGTATCTTTCAGCCGCCATTATTAAAGCAGTATTGTTTGGTTATCTAGAGAGTGCTATCTTCCTTTCCCTGTATTCACTTCCCACACATCCCAGTTGCCTACTACTTTGTTGCTCTCTCTTGCTGAGGACTTCTGGATGCTTAAAAATGATAAATAATGACAATATTTACTTCTGGAATGTGCTACATTGCGTGTCCAGATGGTCTTCAGGAATGCTAGGTGGCCAGCACAGCTTAGGCAGACTTCTGGGCATCCAGCTGACCATATGTTAGGCAAGCCTTTTATTATATCCCCAAAATGTCCCTACTAAAGTGTCACTAGTATGAGACTTACATATTGTTAGGCTCAGCAGAGTTCAATTTTATTTTTTTATAATTTTGACGGATAATATTGATGTTTATTTTTAAACATTTTTTTTCCACTTTGTATCGATTTAAATTTTCTCAAGCTGTGAGGGTATGGGGAAGGGTTCAGACAATTAGTTGATAATAGTAGACATTGAGATTCCAAAAGTTAAAGCTTTATAACCATTAAAATACAAATTGTTAACAGCACATGTCAAAATAGACAAAATAAATATCCTTAAATCAAACTCTAATAAAAGGTCTCAAGCAGCCATTATTCTTTCTCTGCCCATCTGTAAATTTCTATTATCATCAATGGAAGTATTTTTTCATTGGGTTTTTGTGTGTATACAGGGAAATCGTTTACTGACATTTAGAGATACAAATGTAATCCTTCCAAGCCCACATCCTGTACATACAGAAGATATTTGAAGAGATGCAGAGAAAAAACAAAATAATACAGGGTTTGGAAAGCCTGATGGCCCAAATACAATGTCAGTAGCAGAGTCTTTGAAAACTAGCCTGGACAAAGCACTGGAGGGAACAACTTTGTATTGGCCACCAGAAGATGGATGGATACAGTGACCTAGCAATTCTTTTCCTTTTCTAATGTCTCTAGTCCTGCCAACATCTAGTTCAATTTCCTTAGTTTTCAATACAGACTTTTTTAGCATAGGAATTACTGGGTGTATTGCGATGTAGCGGGTGCCTCTAATGGTGGCACAATTGTGTCCTTCAGTTTTTCTGTAGTCACCTCCCTTCTGAATGTGCAAACGTTACATCTGTGTTGTTTTGTGCCTGCAATTCCTTGTTGGCATAAACCGTACCACTTAAACAGGCGCGTACCCAGTTTGTGCACACAAAGAGACACTTAGCTGTCTAAGTGCCAGAATTTACTCCCATAAATTTGTGTGCACAAAGAATGAGGGTTGAAGCTTCCCAGGTGTGATTTTTTTCACAATCTTTACATTTTTTTTGAAAACTTGAGCAAAGTCTTTTTAGCCATTTTATTTTATTTACGTGAAGGTGAAAAAGACCTTTACTAATTAAAAAAAAAAAAATCTAGGCATGCTTTTAGATAAGCCGCAAAAAACTACATGTGTCCGACGAAGTGGGTATTCACCCACAAAAGCTCATGCTCCAAAATGTCTGTTAGTCTATAAGGTGCCCCAGGACTCTTTGCTGTCTTTGAGAGAGTCCTCAACGAGGCCTTTGTTTTGTTGGAGATATTTGTTATTGATTTTATAAAGTTATGACCATTTGAAACTGTCCCTTGTTAGTTGTAAGCCATAATTTAAGCTCTTCACTATTACTGGATATCATAAAATATACAGGCAGTTTAGGGTTGCCAAAGCAACCTTATCTTTTTAGAGTTTCTGAATTTCGTGTGCTTGATCTCACTACCTTCTTGTAGCAGTGCTCCTTTATAGTCATTTATTCATTGCATTTAATTGATTTTATACAATTTAAAAGTCTTGCCTTTTGCTGTTTCAATCTGAAGTGTCTAGCACTTGCTACCTTTGAAATAGTTACAGTTCACTCTGCAGCTGTTTTAAACTGAGAATTAGTGATGTTAAACGGAAAACCCCAACTCCTTCCTAACCTTTTCACTTGCCTGTGATCCCCACATATCAGTGCATGTTCGTTAATGTGGAATTTTGAGAACTTGACAATAGTGTTTAAGGGCATGGAAACTTTGTTATGAAGGGTGACTGAAAAAAGAGGACTGTTCACCTTACAGAGGAGACAAATGAGAAGTGTGTGGGGGTGAGGGGTGAGAATGTAATGAATGGTCTAGAGAAGGTAGATCAGAATCTTCTATTTTCCCTGTCTTAGAATGCAAGAAAAAGCAGATATTCAATGAAATTAAAAGGTAGCAAATTCAAAATCAATAAAAGGAAATACTTTTTTTTTTTTACTTACAGCCCTATTAGCAGTTAGAACTCATTGCCACAAGACATTGTTGAGGCCAAGAGCTTAGCAAGATTCAGAAAGAGATTAGACATATATAGGGATATTGAGAACATCCAGAGCTATAAGAATGAATATTAAAAGAATAAACAAGTGTTTTGGAAGGGTCTCCATTCTACACCTCTACCCTGATATAACATAAATGTGCATATAACATGGTAAAGCAGCACTCCGGGAGTGTGGGGCTGCGCACTCCGGTGGATCAAAGTAAGTTTGATATAACGTGGTTTCACCTATAACGAGGTAAGATTTTTTGGCTCCCGAGAACAGCGTTATATCGGAGTATAGGTGTATTTCAAGGCAAAAGCCTGCCTGTATTCAGGTTAAGAGAAAAAATTCCCAAGGGCAAGTTATCCCACAACTGCCTGCTGCAGCATTTCATGCATAGTCCTCTGAAATGTCTGGATTAAATACACCACTGGTCTGGTCCAGTATGACAATCCATTTGTTCCCTGTGTACCTATGATAGAAATCCTTTTGAGGGGGTGGGAATTGTTCAGAAATACACTGTTTTCATTTGTTAAATGTGGGGAACCTCAGTAATACTGTGGTGAAGCTAATTACTTCCAAACAATAAATGTCAGCATTCAAATGGTTGGCTTTGGATCTTACAACACAGAGCAAAAACAAATATGCGATTATGTCTGACAAACCACTTAGCTCTTGTACTTTCTTGTGTCACTAGGGTCCCATGCAGCCTCATACAAGATGCAGTTTTGTATAATTATTGTTATTAGCTGGTGTGTGGCTGAGGAAGGAAGGATAATCCCTCTGTTGGCTGTTTATTTTAAAGAATTGTTAGTTGTTTTCATCCGTAACTATACTTTTAAAATATGTGAGGCTTCTGATGAATAGATCAGCCCTGACCTAGGAACTGGATCTGCTTGGGGGAGGGAATGGAGCTGGATGGAAGCTTGGACCTAGCTATGATACAGCTGCCGCTACAGCCCAATGTTGTGCAGAAGTGACTTAATCGCTTTCCCTTAACTGAGCTAAAATCGTGGACCTTCCCAGGTTAGAACCCGGGTGTGAGGACACAGCTGGATCATATTACAATGTTTAACTATGCTGTAACCAAGGCCGCTTTAGTGATGTGGGGGCCCTTAGCAGAAGTGCTCCTTTTGGGTATCTCAAATGCTTCCTGTTTTGGTAGATTGGTGCTGAGCAGGAGGCTGCTAGAGTGGAGCTATGCTGAGTTGGAGCTTCCCTGATGGGGACATGGGCCTGTTACATCATATCTACACTAAAATTGCAGCCATGTTGAGGGGATACAGTTACAATGTGGTTGGGTCCCAGCAGGGCTGTAATATGCTAGGGTTTCACCTGGGTAGTCCCGACCAAACCATGGTAACAGAACTATGCTGCAGCCCTGATCCCATGCAAGCAAGGCCAAGCCCTGCCGGAATGCAGGTGGCCAGTTTGCAGCTGGGTTGCTGAGTAGCTTGAGCTGTAGCTTAGAGAGGATGTTGCTTTAATGGCTGTGGGTGGAGAGGATGAGGAAACAGTAGCCCCTTCTCTGGCTCTCTCCTGGTCAGCCTCAGCAGCAGCTCCCTCTCCTGCCCCCTGGCAGCCACTCCCTTTTCCTATTTGAGACCCTCCCGCTAAGGTCCATACCTCATAGAAAGAGGGTCCAAGCACTGCCAGGGGACTTCCTCCTGGTCACTGTGGGAAAATCTTGCAGCACTTCTGCTGCCACCATCAGGGGCAGCACTAAACTGCTGACTCCCTCTTTCTCCTCCATGCAGTTCTGGCTTCTCTGTCAGGGATCTGCCATCAAGCAGTGACATCCCCTGGTGCAAAAAATGCATAAAGAGGTATAAAAACCCAAATGATGATTTTAGTTACAAGAAGCTTCTCAAACTGTATAAGCCAGCCTCCTGAACCCCCCCATCTTGGAACAGAATCTCACAGCCTGAGGGGAGGAGAGGGAGTTTGGGAATTCTATGTAGTATCATAGAATATCAAGGTTGGAAGGAACCTCAGGAGATTATCTAGTCCAACCCCCTGCTCAAAGCAGGACCAATCCCCAGACAGATTTTTACCCCAATTCCCTGAATGGCCCCCTCAAGGATTGAACTCAGGCCAATGCTCAAACCACTGATCTATCCCTCCCCCTAAGGTGATGAGTTGTTCAAAGAAACAGAACCGCAGGTGAGTAATTTTCTCCTCTGGAAAGAAGCTATATGCAAAGGATTCCCAGCTCTGGAGAGTAAAAAATCTCGAGATTTTTCTCACATCAGAACCAGAAGAAGGTATTGCCAGTTAGGCAAGAAATTACAGAAGTTCTTCTGTCATAATGAAACTTGATGCAGTCTTACACGGTCTCACAAGCCATGCCCCAAAACACCAACCAACTTAAGAGCGGGAGGAAAAGATTAGATCTCCCCAGGTGAAATAGCAGGACTGAAGCTAAAGAAACACCAAACAGTGAGTCTTTCCTTGAAGCTAAAACAAAGCAATACTGCCAGAAATGTGTATGCAGGAGAAATGACGACAACTCACGGAGACATCCGGTTTCCAGTGGTATGATCAGCATGTGATCTTAGGCAGCAGGCCATCTTGCCCAAATGTCAGTGCTTTAAAGGGTTAAAAATTCCACATGTTAGAGGAATTTGAACCTATCTCACCCTAAGAAGCTCACACCCAATGGTAATAACATTGTGAAAGAAGAATTCCAAGTCAATAATTTTTCCTTGGCTCATCTAATTCCACTCTAAAGTCTGGCCATTGTGGGTTTTTTTCCCATATTGGTGTATCCTCTACTGCTTTATATAGTTCAACTGTAAATGTCACCAGTGAAGGGGCGGCCAACCCTTTATTTGTACCAGTCCTCAGCCCAACGGCTCTTGCTATCATGCAGTTTTGTTTACTATTCTGTCCACATTTCCCTTTGCTTATTTTCGTCCCACTCATCCTGCAGTTCTCATCTCTTGGATCAGCACAATATCAGTCTAATCTAATCCATTTTAAGCATTTATACCATGTTTGTCTCTGTAGTATCTGAGGACCTACAGATATCTGTGGGCAGTTATCATGTCGTCCCCACCAGTCATCTCTTAGTCAAGCAATATAGACTGAGTTTTTATTTTTTCTTTATATGTAAATCCTTAATCATTTCTGTGTTTAAAAATTTAAAGATGCTGGCAACCATTTTATCATAGACTTAAATTTAGTTTTTAACCTCAGTTGTTTGCAAGAATTACATTTTTTCCCTCACTGGTTACATTCTTTCCCATTTGGCAGACACTGAGCTTTTCCTATTTCTTACGATGGGTAAGGCAATAAGTGCTTTATTAAACTTTCTTCTTTGAACCATCCTCAAGGTATCCTTAATAAGAACAGCATAGTTCTTGGGATTAATTTTGTTAATGCCATATGAATTCACTGTGGCTCTCAATTTCTGTTCTGTTTTGAATTTTAACTTTTCTTTGCTAGAATTTGGTCAACCTGATAAAGTTCTGTACTTTACCTGTTTTAAAAAGAGCTGAAACAATGCAGCTTCCCTGGAGGATGGGCACACAATTAAAATACTATATTTAGATTGCCAAGGAGATTTTTCAGCAGGTATAAAAATTGAAGTCCAAGTTGGAGTGTCTGCTTCTTAATTTCATATAATGATCCCATTCTTGTACTGCCATTGGTTTATATAACATAGTATTTCTTTCATTAAACAAAGTTTAGGAGGTGAAGGCTCTTACAGGCAGCATCATGTGACCAGGAAATATAGCCAGTCATGAATGTGGTGGAGTGAGCTATATTTGGCCCTTCTTTGAGATGTTGCTGTTGTGTATTTCAGGACTCTAAAGCCCCAGTGAATATTACACCATGTATAATTGTTTCCACTTCCTGCCCTATGGTGTGCGTAACATTGGTCTGGGCTCTCCAACAGCTGTTGCATTTTGCTCCTGAGTTGGCAGCATCTCAGTGGTGGGTGAAATGGTTCTGTACACTGTGTAATTTCTAAAGCACTTTTAGATTCTTCTGACTTAAAGCACTGTATCATACCGCTTTGCATTTATTTAGCACCTTTCATCCAGGGAACCCTAAATATTGGTCTTTGTGCCTACAGAATACTTGCCAAGCTACTTTTCAGCCCGTGTTTTGGGGGAATGCAGAAGAGCTGGAAATGTTCTGCTTTGGAAGCAAGAGCAAGGAGGGGTGCTGTGGGCTCATCTTCCTTCAGAGGGGCAATACGCCAAGTTACTTCACATTTCTTCCTTCTTCCCTTGAGAGCACAAGGCACTTGCCAAAATCATTCCATGTGTTTGCATGTGTCTTGTGGCCCAGCAGCTGGTTGGTGGGATGCCTGTGCCTCCTCTGTGGCAGTGGGGATGGAGGAATTTTAGTTTCATCATCCACTGAGCTGCAGCCTTGCCAGCGTGTGCCTGTTTCTACAGTACCAGGAGCGGGTTGAGGCTAATCAAACCGACCCTGAATTGGCTACAAGTTGCTGAGGTTGATTTAAATCAAAGCACAAGGTGTTGTAAATATCCATTTTTGACTTGATCTACAAACAGAATGACAGGGAAACCCCAGCTCCCTGAACATGTTGACCTAGAGAGCATGGGACATAACCTGTTTCCTACTTTAAGTATAACACACAGCAGTCACTTCTGCCACCCAGAATGCAGACCAGGCATTGTCTTTCACCCCCAAATAATTGACCAAAGGTTAGAAAAATAATCATCCTGCAAATTGCAGATGCCAGTAAATGCTGAGTGAAAATGGGAGTGACATGTTCTGCATAAGCAGGCTCCTTGCTCCAGCACTGACCATATGTGCTGCTGCTGATGTCTGTCTCAGGCATGCTGGGATATCTCATCACCAACAAGAACTCAGCAGTTGTGGTTCAGCAACAGTACTCAGAACGTGGCTCTCATAGTGCCTAGCGCAATGGAATCGGAGGTGCTGCTACAATACAAATAAATTGTAGTTGTAGGTTTTAAGATGAAAAGAGTACATCTCTACTGGACGAATGACTCATTGCTAATTGAGCCATTAATCATTAGCTTGTCTGACCAGATCCCTATAACAGGTGTTGGAATATGACTTTTATCTGCTAGTGTAGATGAAACAAAACTGTTATAAAATTCTTACAGAAAGCATGATAGAGACCTGGTTGAGCATGTTATCCGTCACACATCTATAACAACGTTGAAAATGGCTGGATCTTTCCATGTACATTAGCTGCTAAGTCACTCTCAACATCACTTGAGGGTTAGGCCAGAGAAGACCTATTGTAGAGAACATTGTCAGCTGGGGTCATCTTCCGCGTGTAGGTGGACATGAAATGAAAGAGCTAAACTACTTTAGAATTATTTTGCTCAGCTGTCTCCAACAACGTGTGTTGGACAAATAGAAGTGTAGAGAACAGCTGGAAAATTCTGTTCACCTTTGAAGTTAAGACATTTAAAAAATTCTAAACAATAATCTACCTCCACCAAATGTCATGGGAAGAGCTGCAGTTTATAAATGGACTTTTTCAGTGCAGCTGTATCAGAATAAAATGCTAAGTCACCTGATAAAATTCCATTTTCATTACTCTCTTATTTCCCACACCCACCCACTCACTGTTATTTCTGCAGCTGCAGTAGGTTTTTATCACTTATGGAGAAGTCCAGCTTTGAGTTGCTCAACTTCTAAGAATTTGAGAAATAGTAAAGATGCATTTATATGGTAACTTACACTGAGACCAAGTTATTGTGAGTTCTGGGTCTCCACTTCCTCAAAGCACCAGAATCCTATACACTTTCATTTTCTGGGGACATATCGAGCTAACTTGCATCTAACAACCTGCCAGGAGAAGTGCAGTGCAGCTCTTCTGGACATTGATAATTGTGGGGCAGATAAAGTGATCAGAAATCTGGCAATGGCAGTAGCAGTCTCTTCTGAATTTCTCCTGAATGGCATGACAACTTTTCTGTCCCTTTAACACACATTGTTCAGGCCTATGTTGAAATGTTTGTAGCAAAGCCTGTTTCCAGAGTATGTGCATTTCATTTTTTCTTCATTGTCTCTTGTCAAAGAGTCCCTTCTCATATCTTCATTGCAGTTATGGCATTTCCTCCTCATTGATCATTAGCTTGTCAAAACGATTTTGCTGCAGTGTTTAACACTTGAAACATATTTTTAAGGCACATTCCTCCAACTAAGTGCTACTGAGGCCCGGCCACTGGGGAGTTGCAGGTGCATCCTGGTTAATTTTAGGTTATTATAATTAGTATATTAATGATAAGGATCTTTATTAAATTTCTGTATAACAAAGATAGCTCTTTGTAACATTTGTAACCAGCATGGTAACAAACATGTATATAAGACAATATACAAAACCAGCACTGACATTGCAAATAACACACAAAAACTGACAATGGGAGAACCTCTAAAGGATTGGGGTTCTAGCAGGGTCCTGCAGAGATCGGTTCTTGGCACTACACTATTTAAATTTTTTATTAATGACCTGGAAGAAAATATAAAATCATCACTGATAATGTTTGTAGATAGCACAAAAATTGGGGAAGTGGTAAGTAATGAACAGGACAAGTCACTGACACTGAATGATCTGAATTTCTAGGTAAACTTGGGCACAAGCAGTATGGCTACATGTAATCATTTACATCTAGGAACGAAGAATGTAGGCCATACTTACAGGATGGGAATTCTATTCTGGGAAGTGACTGAAAAATCAGACTTTGGACGTCATGGTGGATAATCAACTGAACATGAGCTCAAATTGCAGCTCTGTGGCCACAAGCTACTGTGATTGATCCCTGGATGAATAAACAGGGGAATCTCGAGTAGGAGTAGAGGGTTTATTTTACCTCTGTATTTGGCACTAGTGCAATGGCGGCTGGAATCCTGTGTCCTGTTCTGGTGTCCACAATTCCAGAAGGATGGTGATAAATTGGAGAGTGTTCAGAGAAGAGCCATGAGAATTATAAAAGGAATGGAAAACATGACTCAAAAAGCCCAGTCTCTTTAGATTAACAACGAGAAGGTTAAGGGATGATTTCCAGACTAGAATACCCACATAGGGAACAAATATTTGATAATGAGCTCTTCAATCTGCAGGCAAAGGTATAGGACATAAAAATGGCCATACTGGGTCAGACCAATAGGCCGTTTACTCATCTTCTGACAGTGGCTGATGCTCAGTGCTTCAGAGGGAATGAACAGAACAGGGCAATCGAGTGACCCATCCCCTGTTGTTCACTCCCAGCTTCTGCAGTCAGATATTAGGGACAACCAGAGCACGGGTTTGCATCCAAGACCATCTTAGCTAATAGCCAGTGATAGACCTATCCTCCATGAACTTATCAAATTCTTTTTTGAAACCAGTTATAGTTTTGGCCTTCACAACATACCTTGGCAATGAGTTCCACAGGTTGATTGTAAGCTGTGTGAAGAAGTACTTCATTTTGTTAGTTTTAAACCTGCTGCCTATTAATTTCATTGGATGACCTCTGGTTCTTGTGTTATGTGAAGGAGTAACATTTCCTTATTCATTTCTCTACACCATTCATGATTTTATAGACCTTTATCATATCCCTCATTAGTTGTCTTTTCCAAGCTGAAAGGTCTCAGTCTTTTTAAGCTCTTCTCATATGGAAACTATTCCATACCCCTTTTCATTTTTCTTGCCCATCTCTGTACCAACTCTAGTTTATTTGTTTGTTTTGAGATGAGTCAACCAGAACTACATGCAGTATTCAAGGTGGGCCTACCATGGATTTATATAGTGGTATTATGATATTTACTGTCGTCTTATCTATCCCTTTCCTAATCGTCCCTAACATTCTGTTACCTTTGTTGACTGTCTCTGCATATTGAGCAGATATTTTGAGAGAACTATCCTTGATGACTCCAAGATCTCTTTCTTGAGTGGTAATAGCTAATTTAGACCCCATCATTTTGTGTGTATAGTTGGGATTATGTTTTCCAATGTGCATTATTTTGCATTTATCAACCATGAATTTTTCTGCCATTTTTCTGTCCAGTCACCCAGTTTTGTGAGATCCCTTTATAACTCTCTGCAGTGTACTTTGGACTTAACTATCTGGAATAGTTTTGTATCATCTGAAAATTTTGCCATCTCGCTGTTTACCTCTTTTTCCAGATCGTTTGTGAATATGTTGAAGAGCGCCGGTCCCAGTAAGGATCCCTGGAGGACACCACTACTTACCTTGCTCTATTCTGAAAGCTCACCATTTAGTCCTACCCTTTGTTTCCTGTCTTTTAACAAGTTACTGATCCATGAGAAGACCTTCCCTTTTGTCCCATGGCTGCTTAGAACTATCTGGACATTGCTATTAGACAAATTCCGACTGAAAATAAGGGGCAGATTTTTAACAGGGAGAGTAATTTAATCACTGAAAATTTTATCAAAGACTGTGGTGCATTCTCTGTCACTGGTAATTTTTAAGTCAAGACTGAATGTTTTTCTGAAAGGTCTGCCCTAGTTCAAAAAAGAATTATTTTGGAGAAGTTCTGTGGCTTGTGTTAGACAGGTCAGATTAGATGATCGTGATGGCCTCTTCTGGCTTTAAAATGTATACATCTTTGAGATCAAATGTCTGGAAGCTGAAGCTAGATAAATTAAAACTAGAAATAAAGTGCTAACTTTCCCTGGACTCCTACATTTCTCATCCCTTTGAGGTCTGAGAGAGAGCGCATCCTGAGGGACCACATGAGGAAAGATGGGCACCACGCTTCCAAATTATATTCGGGCTCTCTCCTCTGCAACATTAAGCAGTGCCTGTGTGAGGTGATGTTCTTCCGTGGGCAACACAAAGTGACTGTGGAGGCCACTATGGCCAGCACTAATCATACACACAAGAAGCCTCTTTAACGGTTTACTTCTCTGTGGTTTTATACATAATTGTATTTTAGTATTTCACTTTAATTCATTTAATTCTAGATCCTGGCGTCTTTTTTGCCCTCACCTCTGTTCTGTCCATTCACTTTCATTAGCTGGAGCTTGAGAAATTGTTTTGCCCCTTTTAAAATTGTGACTAATATATCTAAGTTCCCTCCATCTCAAGGAGTACATAGCCCTGTCCTCCGATTCCATTTACAGCGGCGGTTCTCAACTGGGGGTACCCATACCCCGGGGGGTACGCGGAGGTCTTCCAGGGCGTACATCAACTCATCTAGATACTTGCCTATTTTTACAACAGGCTACATAAACAGCACTAGCGAAGTCAGTACAAACTAAAATTTCATACAATGACTTATTTATATGGCTCTATAGACTACACACTGAAATATAAGAACAGTATTGATATTCCATTGGATTTATTTTATAATTATAATTAGGGTAAAAATGAGAAAGTAAATAATTTTTCAGTAACAGCGTGGCTGTGACACATGTATTTTTATGTCTGATTTTGTAAGCAAGTAGTTTTAAGTGAGGTGAACCTTGGGGGTACACAGAACAACTCAGACGTCTGAAAGGGGGGCAGGAGTCTGGAATGGTTGAGAGCCACTGATCTACAGTGTCCTAGTAACAACCTCTCACTATCAACGGCATCTCTTGCTTCCTTTCCGCTCTGATAGGTGGTGCCACTGTTAGGGAGCCATGCGTGCCTGTTGTGGCCTCCATTCCACCTGCTGCTTGGATCTTGTGTTCCATTATCACATAGAAGAAGCTACTATCTTTGTGTTCTACAGACCTCTACCTCATGAGTGACCTTGTTTGAGCTGAGCGTTGCCCTTGCAGCCCGTTAGCCAAGCGAAACACTCTGCCGATGCAGGATCAGGCTTGCCTTTCTGACTGCAGTGCCCTTGCAGTGGTTTTCTGCCATTTGGTGTTTGGGCACAGCACATGCTCTGCCATGGAGGACTTGGTGGTATGTCTGTTTCTGCACTGAAGACTAAAGGCCTCACATGGGTGTTAGTTATGTATTCTTTGGTACCCTCACCACCATCAGTCATTTCAAGGAAAAAATCCAGAATGTTCCACATCCAGTGTCAGTGAAAAGCTGAAATATCAGTAGTCAGTTAAGGGTCATGCCCCCTCTTCACGCCCACACCCATTGTCTTCCCAGCTCCTCTTGAGAAGAAGGTGAGAGGAACTGACAGTTGAAGGCTGGGTCTCAGCTGATCTCTCTCTCTACCCCCTGAGATGCTCAGCAGGATGTGTGCTGTAAAAATCCCTCATTAGAGGCCTGTGAATACATATGCAATCTCAAATCACTCAGAAGGGAGCGTACTGCACGTATGCTGCTGTTGCTGTCTTCAGAGAATTACATGACAAATTATTCCTGGCTGGAAGAAATGTCCTTTTATAATTGGGGTTTTTTCTCATTCTTTCATAAGGGAGGAGTGTGTATATTTCCAAGTAGCTTTTAGTTACTTTCATTATTTATGAGCGTGATGCTCCAGATCAGAAAAAGCAAACTGAAAATGCTAGTTTCTTCTGGCTTCATTTGTCACAGCCAGAAGGATTGCTCTCCAAAGATGCAGTCTGCTGTAGACGGGGCCATGCTTGGGTCTGTGCCCCTTGTTTGAGACCAGGTGGGGAATGAGCCATTAGCTTCATCAGGGGTGTAAGCTTTGCAGTGGAGTCTGTACCCTGTTGTGAGGCCAACGGTCAGCCACTTCCTGACTGTCCTCCAGTCTGAAGGAACCCCTTACGCTGCTGGGGCTGGTCTGCATTGGCTGTGTAGTGATTCCCAGTTTATGCAGCATCTGCAAACTAAATTTAATTCCTTAAATATTCTGTGGGCCAGGTTCTCTGCTGTGTCCAATTTGTATGGTTCACAGATTCTCTCCCCAGCCTGGCACCAGGCACAGAGCAGCTTGGGGGAGCTCTAGGGACCATCTACCGGCAAGAATGTATTGTGCTTGAACCACTCCACCCTACCAGCCTCAACACATCCCTTGCATCAGGGACCTCTGCCACCTCTGTGCCTGCTATGGACTCCCCCACAGGGGTCATATCTCCAGCAGGGGAGTCGAAGGATGTTTCTGCTCCATTTTTGCAACCCAGGCAGAGCACACCGGGCCAGAATGGGCGAAGAATTGGACCCACAGTCTTTATCTAGTGCCTCTTGACTAGGAAATTAGCCAGTTCCTGCCCCCTCCAGATCTTTCCACAGGATTTGTGGCACATGGGTTATTATCTAGGAAGTAGGGTAGGACCAGGAAGAGGTGACACGCCCTCCATTTCTGGAATAGTCTGGTGACAGGTATCCTGTATAATGCTGACTCCTTGAGGTGGTCCACTTTCCCTAGAAAGGGTTTGTGACAGTCGTGGAGCTGCTATGTAATAAACTAAGAGTGCAGATATGTAACGTAATTACTGAGAGAGATGATATAACTTACATTGGGGGTAGTGGAGTGTTTATTATACATCTGCACAGCTTGAATATAATGGTGCTTGTGCAGGAAGGCAACACAATAGCTCCATAGATAACATCCAGGCACACACTTGAAAGACAAAGAGGGAAGATTTGTCTTTGAGGATCCTAGATCCTGTTCCAGAGACGATGCAGGCCAGGCTGGGAGCCTGAAGATCAAAAGGTCACTAAGTAGTTAAAAGCGTTCTGAGGAGGGGGGTGTCAGTGGCCTGGGGCTGTCACGGGAGCTAACCCGGAGAGTCTCTGAGCAGTACTCTGTAGGAAGTCAGACCTGCAGGGTCCCCATGTGGAAGATGGTTTGACTTCTGGCAAGATGGACAGGCATGCAATCTCTGTTCTCTGATTGGCCCTGAGTAAATACTTTGCTTCAAAGAGGCTGGTCACTGGGTACCGCTGTTGCTGCTCCTGCAGGCAGCAGCCCTGCCAGGGTTGGACGTAAAGCAGCCCTGCCGGGGTTGATC
Source organism: Chelonoidis abingdonii (assembly GCF_003597395.2). NCBI lineage: Eukaryota > Metazoa > Chordata > Testudines > Testudinidae > Chelonoidis > Chelonoidis abingdonii. Next base: position 4,396,789 of record NC_133792.1, read on the forward strand.
ACAGGGGACTACAGCCAGAGCCTGGTCTACAGAGAAGGGCAATGAAAATGATTGAGAGTGTCAAACAGCTTCCATAGAAGGAGAGATTAAAACGGCTGGGACTGTTCATCTTAGAAAAGAGACAACTAAGGGGGAATATGATAGACGGCTATAAAATCATGAACGGTGTGTAGAAAATGAATTGAGAAGTGTTATTTATCCCCTTGCATAACACAACAGTTAGGGGTCACCCAGTGAAATTAATGGGCAGCAGATTTAAAACAAACAAAAGAAAGTATTTCTTCACACAGCGCACAGTCAGGCTGTGGAATTAGTTGCCATGGGATGATGTGAAGGCCAAAAGTCTCACAGTTGAAAAGAGAACTAGATAAATTCCTGAAGGATAGGTCCATCTATGGCTATTAGCCAGGATGGTCAGGGACAGAATCCCATGCTCCAGATGTCCCTAATCCTCCAAAAGCTGGGACTGGATGATGGGGGACGGATCACTTGAAATTGCCCTATTCTGTTCTCTGAAGAATCTGGCACTAGCCACTGTCAGAGACAGGATACTGGGGCTAGATGGACCATTGATCTGACCTAGTGTGGTCATTCTTATGTTCTTATGAGTAAAGTAATATTAACATGCATTTTTAGAGAAAAAAATATATTATATTTACAGTTGCTTTTTATGTAGTTAATGGATTTCTAAATAAAGTAATTAAATAATGGTACATAGTATTAATTACAAAGGAATAAAGGAGAGGTATTAAGACATATGTAATCATTCATTCTTATAAAAAATAATTTTATGCAATTGGTACAATTCTAAATAAAGTTGATTAAACAAATGCACAAAGGTCATATAATATTAGTGATAGAGACAGAGAATAGTACCATAGAATTAGTTATATTGTACAGGGTACAGTTATTCTACAACTACTTTTCAAAATGACCCAAGAAAGTTTTAATAAAGCAAGAAAGGGAAAAAGGCAGAGAGGAGAAAAGCATCTCACACCACAGACTGTTACTTGTTAAATGCAGAAACCCCTGTCTAGGAGCTTGCCACAAATGATACCTCATTGGCTGAGTCAGTCAGAAGGAACTCTTTAGCAATGGTACCTTTTGCAGAATCGCACGTCATAGAATATTAAATTGCATCACATTTTCCTGAGTCACTTTGAAGGTTTTTCTAAGCCCAGGGCTTTGTATAGAAGCATTCACTGTATCATATTAAAATATAAATTAGAGCTAAAATACCAGTCAAAAGGGGCATGCATGTGAATATTTTTATTAAACATTTTACAAAACCTGTGTAAATACAGCAATCAGCCTTACTTGGAAATTAGCACCTATTGGCATTAGCTGTAAGGAGGCCTCTTAATCTTAGTAAAGCTTTAACTAAGTGAATAGCCCAGCCAAACTAGAACTTGATAAAATACAGGTAGGAATTGAAGAGAAACAGTTAAATGAAAAAGAGTCCCATTCAATGACATCACATAGGGCAGTCGACAAAATATTGACAAATTTTATAAGTGGTTGTATACAAATGCTAGAAGTCTAAATACTAAGATACTGAACAGCAGTGCCTGTTATTAAAGGAGTATATTGATATATAGGCATCACAGAAACTCGGTGGAACAATGACAATCAGTGGGACCAGGTATTACCTGGATACAAAATATACAGGAGTGACAGAGAAGGTCGTGCTGATGGGGGAGTGGCATTATATGTGAAAAAAGCATATAGTCGCATATATTAAAAATCTTAAATGAATCAAACTGTACCATAGAATCTCTATGGATAGAAATTCCTTGCTTGAATAATAAGAATATAGGAGTAGGAATATTTTACTGACCACCTGATCAGGATGGTGAGAGTGACTGTGAAATATGCAGGGTGATTAGAGAGGCTATAAAAATAGAAAATAGTAACAATGGGGGATTTCAGCTATTCCCATATTGACTGAGAACATGTCACCTCAGGATGGGATACAAAGATAAAGACTGTAGATGCTATTAAGACTACTTCTTGGAGCAGCTAGTCCTGGAACCCCCCAAGAGGAGAGAGAATTCTTGATTTAGTCCTAAGTGGAGTACAGGATCTGGTCAAAGAGGTGGTATAGCTGAACCGCATGCTAATAGCAACCATAATATAATTAAATGTAATATCTTTGTGGCTGGTGAAATACCGATGAAGCCCACCACAGTAGCATTTAACTGCAGAAAAGGGAACTACACAAAAATGAGAAAGCTAGTTAAATGAAAATTAAAAGGATGGAAAGGTTTTAAAACATGATAATAGAAGCTCAAGTGGAAGACTAAGATGATCCAAAAAATGCCATCATGGCCAAAAAACAGAGTAGAAGAGGTAGTTAGAAGCAAAAAAGCAACCTTTAAAAATTAGAATCCTACTGAGGAAAGTTAAAAGGAGCATAAACTCTGGCAAGTCAAGTGTAAAAGTATGATCAGGCAGCCCCCCCAAAAATTTGAAGAGCAACTGGCAAAAGACTCAAAAACCAACAGCATTTTTTAAAAGTACATTAGAAGCAGGGAGCCTTTAGAGTGGAGCCACTGGACAATCAAAGTGCTACAGAAGCACTCAAAAAAACCAAGGCCATTATGGAGAAGATAAATGAATTCTTTGTATGACTATTCACTGAGATTCCCACATCTGAGCTATTCTTTTTAGGTGAGAAATCTGAGGAGCTGTCCCAGATTGAGGTGTCCATAGAGGATGTTTTGGAACAAATTGATAAACAGTAATACATTACCAGGACCCAAAGGTATTCACCCAAGAGTTCTGAAGGAACTCAGATATGAAATTGCAGAACTGTGGTATGTAAGCTATTTCTTAAATCAGCCTCTGTACCAGATGACTAGATTATAGCTAATGTGATACCAATTTTTAAAAAAGGCTCCAGGAGCGATCCTGGCAATTACAGCCAGTAAGGATAATGCAGCATACAAAGAAGACATGCCAAGATGCATTAAATGGATACTCTTCTCATCCCTTCAAGACCTGGACTTCGCAGATGATCTCGCTCTCCTATCACATACCCAGCACCATATACAAGAAAAAACAACTTGACTCAACGCATTCAGCCAGCAAATTGGACTGAAAATCAACTGCAGTAAGACAGATATCATAACCTTTAATATTGCCTCACCATCGCCACTTTCGATAGAAGATCATGTTCTCACCAGTGTAGAAACATTCGCATACTTGGGCAGCACCATCAGTGAGAACGGTGGAACAAGCCAGGACATCTGGAACAAAATTGGTAAAGCCAGGAACACCATGAGGAGCTTAAATACAGTCTAGAAATCATCAAAATTCAACACCAAAACCAAACTCAAGATTTATCAGCGCTGCATACTTTCAAACACTACTTTATAGTGCAGAATGCTGGGGAATGAGAGTCTGACATGACCAAACTGTCGTCATTCCATAAAACCTGCCTTGGAAAAATCCTCCGTATATTTTGGCCCAGAACAATCTCAAGCCAAGATCGTTTGACACAGTGCAGTCAAGAGGATCTAAGCACCATCACTGCCAGGAGGCGTTGGAGATGGATCAGTCATGTGCTTCGGATGGAAACTGATGTCATCACCGGAGTAGCAATAAGATGGACACCTGAAGGCAAGCAAAAACGAGACCACCTGAAAACAACATGGCGAAGAGCTATGGAAGCTGAGCTGAAAAACCTGGGGCCCAGCTGGGGAACCATTGAAAGACTTGCCAGAAACAGACAAGAGTGGAGGAGCTTCGTCACTGCCCTAGACGCCAGAGACGTAATAGGAACATGATGATGATGATGATGAAGAAGGCTAACTTCAGTACTAGTCAAATTGTTTCAAACTTCAGCAAAGAAGAGAATTATCAGATAACATAGATGAACACAATTTGTTGGGGAAGAGTCAACGTGGTTTTTGTCAATGGAAATCATGCCTCACCAATCTATTAGAATTCTTGGAAGGAGTCAACAAGCATGTGGGCAAGAGTGATCCAGTGAACACAGTGTACTTGGACTTTCCGAAAGCCTTTGACAAGGTCCCTCACCAAAGGCTCTTAAGCAAAGTAAGCCATCATGGGATAAGAGAGAAGGTCCTCTCCTGGATCAGTAACTTGTTAAAAGACAGGAAACAAAGGGTAGGAGTAAATGGTTCATTTTCAGAATGGAGAGAGATATATAATGGTGTCCCCTGGGATCTGTAATGGGACCAGTGCTCTTCAATGTATTCGTAAATGATCTGGAAAAAGGGGGAACAGTAAGGTGGCAAAGTTTGCAGATGATACACAGTTACTCAAAATAATTGAGTCCAAGCAGACTGCAAAGAGTTGCAAAGCGATCTCACAAAACTGGGTGTCTGGGCAAGAAAAGGGCAGATGAAATGCAATGTTGGTAAGTGCAAAATAATGCATAGTGGAAAACATGATCCCAACTATACATACAAAATGATGGGATCTAAATTAGCTGTTACTACTCAAGAAAGAGATCTTAGCATCTTCATGGATAGTTCTCTGACAACATCCTCTCAATGTGCAGTGTCAGTCAGCAAAGCTAACAGAATCTTAGTAACCATTAGGAAAGGGATAAATAATAAGACAGTAAATATCATAATGCCACTGTGTAAATGCATGGTATACCCACATCTTGAATACTGCATGCAGTTCTGGTTGCCCATCTCAAAAAAGATCTATTAGAATTTAAAAAGGTACAGAGGAGGGCCACAAAAATGATTAAAGGTGTGGAATAGCTTCTGTATGAGGAGAGAGTAATAAGACAGGGACTTTTCAGGTTGGAAAAGAGACAGCTAAGGGATGGATATGATACAGGTCTATAAAATCATCAATGGCACAAAGAAAGTGAAGGAGGAAGTATTATTTACCCCTTTGCATAACACAAGAACTAGGGGTCACCTAATAAAATTAATAGGCAGCAGGCTTAAAACAACCAAAACAAAGTACTTCTTCGCATAATATGCCATCAACCAATGGAACTCATTGCCAGGGCATGTTGTGAAGGCCAAAATTATAATGGGTTTCAAAAAAGAATTAGATAAATTCATGGATAATAGGCCCCTCCCTCAATGGCATTTAGGCAAAATGGTCACTAATGCAACTCCATACTCTTGGTGTCCCCTAACCTCTAACTGCCATAAACTGGGAGTGGATGACTGGGGATGGATCACTCAATGATTACCTGGCTGGTTGATTTCCCCCTGAAGCACCTGGCAGTGGTAACTGTTGGAAGACAAGATCCTGATCTAGCTGGACCGTTGGTCTGACCCATTATGGCTGTTCTTATGAATGTTCCTATGTAAAGATGGGGGGCGGGGGGCAAAGCCATTGACTACTCTGTGCTGACACACCAGTAAAAAACTTCAATCCCAAATTCCTTTTCTTTTTAACTGATAAAAAAGCCATGTAATATAATCAAAATGTGTCAACGTCTTTACTTTTAGCCACACGATACGGAGTCGTCTGCAGAACAGTTACTTTTTTTGCATGTAATTTACCATCACATTGACACAACCCCAAAGAATTAATTTTCCTGCACTTCTTTATAACTGTACATTGTGTCGTGCCTTTAAAACAGTAACCTCTAGCACAATCCTCTGTCCTGGCCCCACCTCTCTTAACATTTTGGTTTTGTTATAGCCAAAGAGGAAGAGGTCTAATGAAATAAAAATTACATTACAATGTTTAAAATATATCCAATCCCAACCTTTAACTAGTAATGTTAGCTCGTGTTTCACGTTTTGCCTAAATGAATTGTCCAGTTATACCAAAAAATCCAACCAAACAACTTTTCTAAAGACAGTGTATAGAGATGGAACATAGGCCAATAATAGGCTTATCACTTGTAAATTGCAAAGAAAGTGTTAGATTTCAGGCTGCAATACAAGTTGAGGTTTTTTACAATACAAATACAATTTTAAAAGGCATGAAGGTCAGAGACAACAAGGTAGCCTCTGACACTGTTATCTGAAGAAACAGCCCCCAGCTCAAACACTGTCCTCTTCCTTTCCTGACATTATTTTTAATCTAAAGCTGACACGTTCTCCATATTCTTGTCCTAAACATTCTGCTTTTAATCACATCCAATGAAGTTTTAAAAAAGAAACTATCCAAAACTTTGAAAAGTTTAATATGAATCCTGGGGTCTGGGGATAAGACAGCTGGGCTGGATTTTAGGGGAACATTGATAACTGCCTGAAATCTTTATTTAGTTAAACGGTTTTGCGTCAGTTCTTGGTTAGTTGTTATGCTTTAGCATGGGCAAGCGTTTGTCATACAGAAACTCTCGCCGACTTCATGAGGCATTATTTACCCACTGTTTTGCCAGTCTTCCTAATTGCTTTTACAATGGACTATCAGAAAAAGTAAATAAATAACATTAACAAAATGTGGATTATATACTTGGCGATATTTTGTAGCAGCACCTGCAAAGCAACAATTAAATGTTTTGGTTTTGTTTGTCATCACATTCAGGGAGCCCTAAAGAATTATTGTTTCTGTTTTTGTAACAGTTTACATTTTATTTTTACACAAGCTGTAACCCTTGATACTTCACAGCGTTAACTACTGCAGGGTCACTAGAGGAGAGACCTGAGGAATTACTGAAAACAGAGGGGAAGGTGAAGGTTAAGGGGTGACTTGATTACAGTCTGTAAGTACCTGCATGGGGAACATATATTTAATAATGAGCTTTCTAGCAGAGAAAGGTTTAACATAAGCCAGTGACTGGAAGTTGAAACTAGACAAATTCAGACTGGAAATAAAGTGTAAATTTTTAACAGTGAGAGTAATTAACCTCAGAAACACTTTATCAAGGATTGTGGTGGATTCTCCATCACTGACAATTTTTAAATCAAGGCTTGATGTTTTTCTAACAGATCTGCTCTAGGGATGACTGTGGGGCAGGTCTCTGTCCTGTGTGATATAGGAGATCAGGCTAGATGATCACAAGATCCTTTCTGGCCTTGGAATCTATGCATAGAGTTCCTTGCATTCATCCTCAAATTCCAGTCTAAAGTGATTTTGAAATCACATAGGCATTTTTGACTCATTCTGTGTGTGTGTGAGAGAGAGAGAGAGAAATATGTACTACTTTCACCATGGAAATGCAACCACATTTTTGTTGGTCTTTAATGCTTAACAGTGTAAGCACCTCAGCCTAGAGTTTCCTGCCCTGATGGGAGCCACCCCAGAGAACGTGAGGGTAATTTGTTTGTCATGGTCAACCAGTCTCTCAGATGTAGTTCACATCAAGAGTGCCAAATATTATTAGAAATTGGACTGAGTCTGTCAACTCATTTAATAGGTGGTATCATAATAGACAATAATAGTTGAGGCAAACATATTACCATCAGATGGTAATTACTTTATCACTACAAAGAAGGCAGGGTTGAACTGCAGATCTTCAAGGAAAGTCCATGTCTCACATTTCCCAAATCATCCAGTATCTGTGTATTATATTCTTAATATAACATGTGTCATGTAGACATGGAAGGCTTTCTTTCTAAACGTGTATTGATTGGAAATTAAAATGGTTACAGTGTGTGTGTGTGTGTGTGTGTGTGTGTGTGTGTGTACTGAATTGAAATAGATATGTGTAACTGGATTTGTGAGGTGTGGATTCAGCCAGAGTAACATACAAGGGCAGCTTGGCTCAGGCTATTTCTACATTTATGGCCCTGTGTAGAGTGCAGACACAGCACGCTGCCCTGCCTCTTGTATAAATAGCAGTGCAGGCTGTGCGGCACTGCTTAGGTGAGTAAAGTAAAGACACACCAGAACCTTCCACATCTACGCTGTTGTTTTTAGCAGTGCAATGTTGTGAAGACCTGCTGTGAAAGGCTCTTTCAGTGGAGAAAGGCTCTGGCAGCTCCCTGCTGCTGGAGCCTTTCTCCACTGCCTCCTCCTTGCCAGAGCCTTTCACTGCCATGTGGACACAGCCTGCTTTTTGCTGTGGTATGTGTCTATACGTTCCCTACACTGCAAGTGTGGACAAGGCCTACCGTGTGAAACTGACTGGCTGGAAAGTCACTTTAAGTGAGAGATTAAATTATAGGAATATTGTAGGAAGTGAATTTTTAAAAGAACTCAAAAAGCAGTTATGAAAAAGTAGTTAATATAAAACTTCTTGACTGGATTCTCCACGTATATGAGATTGTATGTGCCAATAATACATGACTGCTGTAGATTCACAATGGAATGGAAACAAAACACGCTGTTTCTCCAACTTAAAATGTTTGTGCATCAGTGAGTGTTGTTTCTTGCATTTAGGAGTCCTGTAGTCTGGTTGAATGGGCTTTTTTAACTGCAAAAATAAACTCTGACCTGTGCAGTACAGAATTGAGAATTGTCAACTTTTCAAAGCTGTGAAAGTCAAGAATGCAAAGGCAGGAAGTGGTTAGGAGAAAAAAATCTAACTAGACAGTCCCCAGGATGCTGCCACAGATTAAGTAGTTGTTGTTTTATGTAATGAGTAATGCATGATGATCTTAAAAAAAAGAAAAAAAAGGGGGGAAAAGTGTGTTGGTTGTGGCCAAAAGAAAACTCATTTGCTCTTGCTTTCTTTTCATCTAAATGCATCCCATGGTTTTTGCCCAGTTGTTGAGATACTAGAATAAATCCAATAAAAGTAGAAATGCTAAAACCTGCTCCTCTTTTCTATCTGAGATACCGAGGGATACATCCTGTGACCTGTGTTGTACCTGCAGCATCATCCTTTCACTCACAACAAGAATATGTTGAGTGTCTAGGAGATGAAATGGAATGAGTTGTGTGGCTTGAATATCAAATAGGGGCATGTGGCCAGTAACCAGACTATCATTCTGAGTTTGAAGTGGATCTGAAATAAGGTTTTGCAGGCCCATGCAGGATAATTTCTTGTGTGAGCATCAAGAGATATATAGGAAGTGGGTTAGCTGTTTATTAAATCTACAGGGGCTGATCTTTCTGTTAAGCTGGAGCTCCTTGGTAGTTACAGAACTGATGCTTTAAATAAGTATGTGTTAGTGTTTTGGGGATTAGGGAGTAGTAGTGGAATAATGTTTGTAGGTTGGTCTTTCTCAGGTAAGGTCAGGCAAGAGCCAGCCTGCCTGTTCTCTGGAAATTATCCTCTTAGTAGCGGGTAGATAAAAAATAGCAATGAGCATGAAGAGAGAAGGTTCTGGGGGCCTGAAAAGGTTTTTCTGATTCAGGCATTCGTCGATCAAGAGACTTTAAGGCCGGGAGGGACCAGTAGACCATCTTGGTCTCAGCTTCTGTATCACACAGCCCATTACATTTCACCCAGTTATCTGTGTATTGAGCTCAATAACTTGTATTAGACTAAAGCATCTTCCAGCAAGAGATGGAAAATCTGCCTCTTCCCTTGGGAGTTTGTTCCAATGGTAAATCCCCTTCACTGTTAAAACTATGTCTAATTTGAATGTGTCTGGTTTCAACTCCCAGCCACAGATTCCTGTGCTGCCTTTCTCTGGTATTGTAAAGAGTCCTTTGGACCCCATGGAGGCACTCGCATACTGTAATCAAGGCACCTCTCAGACTTCATTTTGATAAACTAAATGGATTGAGCTCCTCTTAAGTCTCTCACTGGAAGGCATTTTCTCCTGCCATCAAATCATTTGTATGGCTCTTCTCTGTACCCTCGAGTTTAAAATGTGGGCAGCAGAACTGGACAGAGTATTCCAGTGTCAGTCTCACCGATGCCATATTCAGAGGTAAAGTCATCTACCTAATTTTCCTCACTACTCTCCTGTTCATACATCCAAGGATCGCATTAACCCTTTTTGCCACAGCATCGCACTGGGAACAGATGTTGTCCACTATGACCCCTAAATCCTTTTCGTAGTTACTGTTCTCCAGGATAGTCCCCCATTCTGTAGGTGTCATAGGGACCGCTCGCTGCTCTGGTGCCTCCTCCTGGCAGCTCTGGGGATTAGCTCTTTCCAGGTGCTGCGCCCTCCTCTGGTAGTCTCTCCACCCGTTATCTTTTCTCACCCTGGGGCCCCTGTCATTCCAGGAATTTCAGCTTCCACTTCGTGACTTGGTCCTCCGGCCAGGTGACTATGGTCCTCCCTCTCTGAGGTATCAAATTATTTCAGTGCCTACTGTCCTAGGCAGTCCACTCTCCACTGCATGGTCTGTGGCACTTCCCCGGTGTCTGGTAAGGGAACCCACTCCTGCCCTCTATTCCAACTTCCGTCTCTCCCCCTTTCTGGGTTTGCCAGCTCCCAACTCCCTCTTCCCAGGGAATAACTATAGGCTCCTTGCTTCCAACATGCCTCCCGTCTCCCAGCGAGTGACTGCAGCCTACTTCCCTGCAGCGCCTAGATGCTCTCAGCTCCTGGGCTTTATATGGGCCCCTCCTGTTCCCATCCATCTGAGTCTCATTTAATCAATCCCTGCTCCCTGGCTCCTCCTCCAAGTGCAGCCTGTGCAGTCAATTCACCAAGCTAGCCACCTGAACGCCTTCAGGCCTTGTATGGGGTGGACACTCCATCATAGTAGGCATGGCATATATTCCTTTTTCCTAGAAGGTTTGACCTTTCATTTGGCTGTATTAAGATGCATTTTTAATGGACTCAGTTTACCAAGTGATCCAGACTGACCTATGTGACTTAGCACTCCAGTAATTTTTGTCATTCACAAACTTTATCAGCAGTGCTTTTATATTTACTTCAAGATCAGTGATGAAAAACTGAATAGCGTCAGGCCGAGAATCAATCCCTGCGGAGCCCCACTAGAAACATCCCCACTCGATAATTCCCATTGGCATATACTTTTTGGGATCTGTTAGTTAGTCAAGGTCTTAATCCATTTAACATGTGCTTTATTGATACTGTGTAATTTTTTAATCATAGTGTTGTAGGGTACTAGATCATGTCTTACAGAAGTCCAAGCTGCACAGTTGCCTTTATCAAACAGACTTGTAATCTCATCAAAGAATAAAGTTAAGTTTGTTTGACAAGATCTATTTTCCATAAAACCATGTTGACTGGTATTAATTATATTTCTATCTGTTAATTTTTTATCAGTTGAATCTCATATCAGCTTTTCCATTATTTTGCCTGAGATTGATGTCAGGTAACCAACCTATAGTTATCCAGGTCATCCAGCTTTCTTTTTTTGAACATTGGCACAGCATTAGCACTCTTCAGTCTTCTGGAATTTCCCTGGTAATAAAAAATTTATTAAAAATGAGCATCAGTGGGCCAGAGGTCTTTTTACCAATTCTTTTCGGACTCCTGAGTGCCTGTTATCCAGATCTGCTGATTTTAAAACATTATCCCTTGTAAATGATGTTTAACATTCTCTGTGGTTAATAACGGACTGGAAAGTACTTCATTATCCTCATGTGATATAAGTACATTGTTCTGCTTCTTCCCAAATACACAACAGAAATATTTATTGAGTACTTCTGCTTTTTCTGTATTATTGTTAACAATTATCCCATCTCCATCTAGAAATGCACCTATACGATTGCTAGGATTTCGTTTGTTCCTAATATAGTTAAAACAGACAAACAAAAAATCAAAAAGACTCCTTCACGTTGTCCTTAGCCCTTCCAGCCATGGAATTTTCCTAATGTCCTTAGCTTCCCTTATCAATTTTCCATATTTTATACTTTTAATTTAGATGAATTGCTACCTATTTCCTCCATTTCCCATTTGTTGTTATGTTATTTTTTTTATTTCTAATTGCTGCCTTCACTTTGCCACTGAACCAGGATATGCTTTTAGCCAAAGTTGTCCTCTTTCCTGATTGTGAAATCAGGGCTTTTGGGACGTCTAATAAATTCTTCTTAAAGAACTCTTTATTTTCATTGACATTTTTCTATGTAAATTCATCTTTTATCAGTTGTAAAAGCTCTGAATGATTGGGGGGGCCTCTATTGGGGGGCTCAGGAATAATTTTCTTTTCTGTTTGGAGGCTACTAATTATACAGTTCATTTTTTAATGAGACTGAGGGGGTGAGAATGTCTGATGTCTGGCAGCCCCACTGTGACTGACCCATTTGAAAGAGCAACTCCATATCTCTGTAGGAGGATGTGCAGTAATTGTTACAGAAGATTGTTTTCATTGTTCATTTACTCCTCTTCTTTTCATCCCCTCACTACTGTCCCCTGTGCAATTTTTCTTTCAATTATAGCAGTGATTTCCCGATCAGTTGCCTCCTTTGGGTTGCACCACATACTATCTTTTCTCCTGATACTATAAAATAGTATATGGTTAGTTTTACAGTATATTTATGAGTACTTTGGTGGTATCTTCATTTTAATATCCAAAGCAATCAGGTTTCCTCCTCTTCCACTATTTCATGGTCTAATAGATATCTGCAGTAGCATATCTTAACCTGATATTCATCCTGAGTTTTCTGTTACTTAATTTCATCCATTACTCCTAATTATAATAGCACGTTAAACTATGTTTGGCAATTTTTCTGTCTCCTTGGTGTTTCCATTATCTCTTAGCATGTCTGCTGCTCTGTAGCCTTTGGTCAGCTGAGCTACTGTATATATATTTATCTCTTTTAGTCTGTCCTTATACATTGATCCTGCAATCTTCCACATTATATGTGTTCATCTTTGAATTTTCTCCAGTTTGTTTATACCCAGTGCTGGTGACAAGGTGCCCAAGACTGGACATATGAGTGGATTCAGGACAGTCAAATAAAGGGACTGCATTCTGATGATTCCTCTGCCTGTGAAACCCCAAACTGCTCATTTTCTTTTGCTGCCATATCACATTACCAGAGTTGAATGAATTTGCTGCCCATTATCAGCTGTAGATCTTGGTCAGATTTTTGTTTTCCAGGTTTCTCCCTTCTGGTAAGTATCTATCTGTGCTTTTTAAAAGACTGTTTTCCTGCAAGATAGTATTAGCTTTGTTTTTCCAAAGTGGAATCTCATTTTCTTTCATAAGTCAGTTTGTTGATGCTGTTTAAGGTTGTTTTCATTACTAATAAATAGTTTTAATACCTTTGTAAGTACTTAACATTTTATCACTCATTTATCAGACACATACACAGTAATCTTAAATAAACCATAGTAAACAGAAGTATCGTTATTTTGGTGTCAGTAACTAGAAGTTGAGCTAGAAAATAAGAATTCTTATTTTTTCCTCTTCCCTGCACCCAGGGAGCACTTGAAGAGGAGTCCGAAGAGCCCGAAAGCAGAGGGCTCTGATTCTGTGACATCTCAGTCCTCGCCGAGTGAAGAGCCTGGAACAATGACGGAGGTGAAGGTGAAAACAGAGATACCAGATGACTATATTCAAGAGGTGATCTGGCAGGATGACACCAAAGATTCCAAGAAAAACATAAAGGATGGGCCAGGAGATGTGCCAGCAGAAATCTGTGTGGTGATTGGAGGGGTCCGCAACCAGCAGACACTTGGTAAGCTACTGGCTAACCGGTCTGTTGGTGATTGGTTCCTGGTTTCCCAGTATGAGTCTTATCAAGTGTGGGGAGAGCAGAGAACTTCTGGAAAGGAGGTTGCTAAACGCTCAGCTCTACCCGGTAGCACTAAGCTGAACTTTTAAAGCTGAATCTACAGCCAGGCAGAAGATTATTCAATCCCTCTCTCTTTATTATTATTGTTTATTTGTATCACAGTCATGCCTAAAGACCCAAGCAAGATCAGGGTCTCTCTGAGTTAGGTGCCATATACCCATGCACACTCTCTCTCTCTTTCTGTCTCTCTCTCTGCCCTAAAGGATTTACAATCTAAATAGACAAGAGAAAGGAAGGAAGAATTATTATCCTCGCTTTACAGATAGGGCCCTGAGGTTCAGAACGATTAAATGACTTGTGCAGCAGCACACAAGACACTTTGGTGGCAAAGTCAGGAGTTGAACCTAAATCTCTGGAATGGAGCTAGTCAAAAAATAGGGGGCGAGATCCCCGGAGAAAAAATTATCAAAAACACCAAACTCTTTGGCTGGAAACTGAAAACTTGGGATTTCAGCTGAAATGTTTTGTTTTCAGCAGTTGTGGGCTGACAACATTGGCCAAAAAGTGCCAAATGCTGAAATATTTTTGGTTTTTTGACAAAAAAAAAATTGAATTTTTTGAGGGAAGCAGACACTTTCCATGGAAAGGTTAATTGAGATAAAAACCAAATTTGCAGTTAGAAAAGTTTTGGAAAATTTTTAACCACCTCCTGAGGCAAGTGCCTTAAACCACAAGACCATCCTTCATCTTTCTCCTTATAAGTATTCCAGAGAGAGGGCATTTTTGCAAACTACTGAAAGAGGGAGACAGCTGCTTTCAACAGTGACTCCTCCACCAACTCTAAATGGAAGGGTTTCTGCCAGCAGCTTAACAAGGCTGAGCTCCAAGAACAGTTGCTGAAACAAGAATACATCTCATGTAACAGGAAGAGGAAGGAGTTAGACCATAGGGAAAGCAATTTATTAGTGTTAGACACTGGGAAGGAAACTAGTATGAGTTGCCTGGAGTTACCATAGTTTATTTGCAGTTAGTATTAATGTTTCGTCTGTCCCAGTGGTTTATTTCTGATTTTAGACTCATGATCATAACCCCAGCTGCTGCAGAGAGAACCCCTAGAATCTGTCATTAGCCAGGGGCTGGTCCAGGGTGTTGGATTTTTCTGATCCTCTTACACCATGTTTGTCGTCCACTCCCCAGCTAGAACAACTATTACAAAAGGCACTTCTCTTCTCTCCTTTCAAGTTGGAAGTACCAGCAGCCCATGGGACCTAACTGGCGCCTGGCTGCTGACCTTCCACAGCCTAAAAAGGGAAAACTGCTGTTTAAATAGGGGAAAGAAAGGGTGAAGAGACACACAGCAGGCCTGTTTGATCCCATAATTAGATCTACCTTAATAATGACATTATAATTTGGTGGAAAATGTATTCAGAACTGTAAGGGGCAGAGAGACCCCACAATTCCCTGCTGGTGAAGAGAAGCACCAAGTGGGTTGCCCCACTGGCAGGGCCGGAGCGCCACAGGCCTGTCCTGGAAGGAGAGCTGGTGATCAGGTGTTCCAAGGGACCTCAGTCACAGCAGGTGCTAGTGCTTTGGCAGTGCCTTCTGTCCCTCCCCAGAGGGGCTGTGACTCCGGAAGCCATAGCTCTGTAGAGTCTCCTCCAAAGAACTGTGCGTGAGCTCCTCCTGCTGGCTCCGTGTCAGCAGGCAGCTCACAAATACTGTTGCCGCTGAGCTGTGGTTCCTAGATACACAATACTAGTGTGGAAACTGAGAAATCGACAGAAGGCAGCCATGTTGGCATCTGCTGAATTTGGAAATGCATCAGAATGCCATGTCGGCCAAGGGCAGGACAACCCTCGGAGATGATGCGTGTTACCAGTAGGGGAAGGTTATGTTGTGGGAGGGGAAAGAGATACTTTTATCAGGTTTGAAGCAACAAGGAGTGAACTAAAAAATGAATGGGGAAAATTCTCCTAGCCAGCAGTGGCCCTTTAAATGAATTGTGCATCATATTTTTTTATTTTATACCCTAGTTGCTAGATTTCTTTAAAGCCAACTGGATCCTGAGGGAGTTGACAGTTAGCAGCTGATTCCATTGTGCAGAGCCCTGTGAGTGTATCCATTCGTCGGGCCCCTGTTCGTTTGGGAGGTGGCACATGGACTGGCGCTGAACCAAGTACTGCACTCTGAGTGAACGGAAGTGCCCCAGTCACTATTTCAAACTGGTTCCCACTCAGTGCATGTGCCCCCACTCCCCTTTACTGCCCTACAAAACACACAAATTGGCAGTATTGCCATAGCGGCAAACATCAACTCTGCAACTTGGGCAATCGTTGCCTCGCAGGTGGCATTTTGCTGCTGTTCTTCGTTTGGGGTTAGCAAAGCTTGGACAGGTGTGTAAGGAGAGGCTGCTTGTTGTCTGCAGCTGCATGAGTTCTCCAGGAGATTTGCCTTCTGAAAACTTGACTGTGAACTGACCCAGTTCCCCGTTGTTTCAGTTGCTTCAGCAGTGAAGGCAAACTGGGGTGGGGTTTTACTTTTCTTCATCAGAGAAATTGAGACGCGAGGTGTTTAAAGTGGTAATTTTATATGGGATATAATAGTAAAGGAAGAATTGATGAGGGGGAAGGTAACAGATCCCCTCCACATTCTATAATGTGCCATTACCGGAGTATCACTTTTCATACCATGTGAGAGGTGTTGTCAGGTAAATAGGAAGTGGATTGTCCACATCAGGTCTGCTCTACGTCCCTCGGCAACAGTGACTCTGAGGGTTGCAAAGCATTTGAAGGTTCCACCGTGACAAGGAGCTTTCTTCACCAGACAGAGCTATGACTCCAGGGGTCAGTTTGAAATCCTGACCAGGCGGCTTTGCTCCTTGTCTGAGATAGATGTTGCCCCCTTGCTTGCCCTCAGCCAGGATGTACTCTTGCTGTTACGGTTAGGCCTGCATTGTTTGAGGCAGATGCATAGATCAGTCATTCCCAATCCTCTTATTCAGCTACCTGTCTCCAGAAATTTGGACTGCTTCAAATTCTGTTCTCACTGGCTTTGGAACAGCCCAGACTGCATGGTGGGTTAGAGTTAATACAACTAAATAGGGTTCAAGCAGTGGTGGTGCCCAGAGTATTAGTCCCTCAAGCTTGATGTACCAGCCGTGGTCCATCTCTGATTAGTGACTACTGGGTTACAGCACTTGCTCATCTTCTCTTGAGCATTGTGTCACGGCTCAGGCATCACATGCAAGCAAGCGAGTTTACAGAACAATTGGCAGTAACTTTGGGACCTGATCAATGGTTGAATGACAAAATTCTGACAACCCAAATCCCTCTGTTCTCTAAATCTTGACAGACTAGCCTAAGGAACATCTGGATGGCCTCACCTGTTAGTAGTTTCTAACAATGAGCAGCTCAGAAATGTAATTTTACTGGTGACCTCACCTGCTGCCTTTGGGCCCCAAGCTGTCTGAATAGCTCCACACTGATGTTTCCTGGAGAGGCGCAGCTTGGCAGGCAGACAGACAGGCAGACCTGATCCCACAAAAATCTATCTGGGAGCCAAGAGGCAATGAGTGGGACATGGCCCTTTCTACTGGGAAGGTGAGAAAAGAGGAGCTGAGACTTAATGTTTTTTTGTGAATGGCCTAATGTCTGTCTTGTAACGTTGCGAATTTGATCATTTCAGAGTTTGGACTTGGGGAGATTATATCATCTGGGATTTGATCAGGAGGAAGTTTGTGTTAGACTGCATTTAAACCCTCACATGTGGGCAGTGATGCACCATCAGAAACTTACTGAGGAGGACTTTCCAAGTGGATTGGTGGGAACATAAATGTTAGAGAGAGCAGACGAGGAGTGAGACAGTGGTTCTGTGTGAACCCTTTTGTTCTGAAGCCAGGCAGCTAATTTGTACCTACTTGATTCAAGCCAGGGTGCAGATGCCTCATCTACTAAGCAGCTTTGGGACTTCCAATATTTATGCTGAATTAGACCATGAGGCGCAAAACCTTAGAAAATTCTGCGTAGCCTTTGACATCTTGGTAGAAGCACAGGACATTACTCAAGTGTTTGACATTTTTACTAGGTTTCAACCCTCGTTATCTTTTGGAAATTTATCCACTTTAAGGGCTCTTGTCTGATTTTTTTGTGCAATTTAGATGGAAAAGCAGTGGAACACAGCTCTCCTGTTGGATATACACGAAATCGATACTCAGGCACCTGGATTTTTGACCATGCATTGAGATACACATCCGGTATGTGATGAAAGGGTGTGAAAGTTTGACCAGGGATCACAGAGCAAGGGGAAGCTCTAGATGCAACTGGAATGTTGCACAAATTCCAAACCCAAGACTCAGGAAAAATCTGGCTAAGTCTAATACACCAATTAACCGTGCACATTCCGTCCTCATCTCTTTCCATGCCTCGGACAGTTTTAACCTGCATGACTGGTCCCAACATGGCCAAGAGTCTAGAGTGGCCCTGTGACCATAGCAGCAGTGCCCAAGGCCACACAAGCATGTCCTTTGTAAGCCGCTAGCATGCAGGGTGTCTTTTTTCACCTTGTCTTTCCTCCCCCTGAAATAACACACACATTGTGACAAATCATCATCACCTTCTCTTATTTTGGGGATGAGTGTGGATGTTTCTACTCCCTCCCCTCCCCAAAAAGCACTGCAGTGCAGGATCTTCTAAACAAAGGCCTCTATTTTTAGGGTTCCTCTTGTTGTAACTTGAGGACTCCAGTACTTGCTTAGGTCCCATGACAACCTCTGCAAGTTGTCCTGTCTTTAGGGCATGGAGCTTTAACTGTTCTCACCTTACCACTTGAGGGCTCAAAGGAGTTGGCTAGATGTACGTTCATCTGAGGATGTGGAGCAAACACCGTTTGGGAAATTAGCCTAGAGCCCAGGAGAACATCAGCACAAAGAGAGACTATGTTGAGTCAGCCCTCCTGCTTCTTTTATATTATGGCACAAGCAGTCCTGTACACCAGGCTTTTCTGGAAGCTGTGATTTTAGTGTTCAGTATGGTGAAAGGCGAGGGACTTGACCTGCGTGTATATGGGGAGAAAGTAAAATGGAAACCCGCAGGGTCTCAGTGACAGTGGATATAGATCACTGGCCTTTCACCTTTGGAGATCTGGGGTTCAAATGCTGGCTTAAGTCACAGGTGACAAGGAGTTTGGTGGGTCTTTCATCTTGGCCCTGTGTATCCACATCTGAAACTCCCATATGTTAGATCACTAGGAGGATCTGCCCAGGAGAAGCCAAAGGGCAGACTAGCAGAGGATCAGCAGCTTTGGCAAATCCATTGGCCCATAGCCAGCACTAACAGCCTTTCACCTCTTTTGGCATCAGATTCATGGACACTTGTTTTCAGATGAGGAATCTCCTGTGTTCATGTTGGAAATGCAAGTTCAGGTTTTTGCTAGAAGGCAACACGTGGTTACATGTAGGCTATTTTTTTTCTTTGTGGAATGCTGCTCAACTAAATGTACTTACATGTGACAGATGATTTCCAGGGAAGTGGGGAGAAATACAAAAGAAAGACGCACAGGCTAAAAAAGATCAGAATAGAGCCCCTCATTCTTTTTGTTTTCTCCATGATCTTCATGTATGCAAATCTGCCCCTGGGTATTTGGCTGGTTTTGCTGTGAGTTATGTTGTTCTCCTCTTGGTGTGACAGGTCCTTAACAGTGAAATGGAATTGTTATTCTTTGTAACCGAAGTGGTGAAGAGTATTTTCACTGACTTGAAGATACTTGGTTCTGAGTACTCCTATAAAAAGAGGATTTGGGTTAGGGGAGAAGTATAATGAATTATTTAATATGTAAAGTGATGTCAGAGGGATGATATCAACCTGTTGAGGCCCAAAATTTGGCCTACTTTGAATTTGTTAAAATCTGCTGCAGGCTGGCCCCGGTATTATGACTCTCTTCATATTCAAAAAATGAATCTCTTGCTAAGAAACAGATGGAAGTGGATTTGGTTTGCTCTCCTCCCTGAGTGTGATTTCCCCTTCTGAGAATGAATACAACATTTTAGATTTTGTTTCGAAAGACATCTTACTCTCACACTGCTATAGCACACTGTACTGTAGTGTGTTCTAGTGAGCGCCCTCTGCAGTTCCAGCACCATTGGCGAGGAATAAATACCCTTCGCAACTCAAGGGGCATTCCCATAGCAATGTTTATTCAGAGACAAAGCAGACTTCTACTCTGTTAGAAACAAAAGGGACACAATCCAGTCAGCTTCCTCAAACCAAAAGGGACAGGTCATTGAATGAGAAGGAAAGGACATAAATAACAGTACACAGATAACTGGTTGACATTTTCCCTTGAAAGACATCACTCAGCCGAGCAAGTATGATCAAGAAACAAAAAAAGCAGGTGACTATTTGCTTGAATTTGTATGGGAGTGTGCTTTGGCCAAACTCATGCTCCTTTGGTGTTTACTCACGTCCATGAGTTTTACTGGCTCTGCATGGTCAGGAAAAGTAAATTTAAAAGAGACATTATCAAATAGCCGTGGACATTACATTTTAAATTCACACAAAATAATGTTCTTCCCCACCCCCACAGGGGCAGCTCCAGGCACCAGCGCTCCAAATGCGTGCCTGGGGCAGCAAGCCACAGGGGGCGCTCTGCCGGCTGCCGGGAGGGCGGCAGGCAGGCTGCCTTCGGTGGCATGCCTACGGAGGGTCCGCTGGTCCCGCAGCTTCGGCGGACCTCCTGCAGGCATGCCGCCGAAACCGCAGGACCGGGGACCTCCCGCAGGCAAGCCGCCGAAGGCAGCCTGCCTGCGGTGCTTGGGGTGGCAAAATACCTAGAACCGCCCCTGTCCCATTCCCGCCCCCCCCCCGGGTTTCCCCTAAAAGGGAGCAGGAACAGCGCTCCATAACTAATCATCGCTTACAGCACAATTAACAAATTGTGTGTCACTGCAAAGCATGATTTACAACCAGTCATGAGGGTTTTTTTTTTTAAAGTATACAAATTTTAAATAACAAATATATTTGAGGAAGTCTCTAACTGCTTATGAATGTTCTGTGAACAGCAGAGGCTGCATTCATTGACAACTAATTTTGTCATTGCAAATTATTCTCCCAGCTCAACTTTTGTGTCTCTGTTACTGCTGACTGCTTGTAGGTACATATCTTCTGAGATCAGATAAGCAAACTGAGAGGCGGAAATACAGCGATCAGAAGAGTTTTACCTATAAAGGTCTAAAGTTCATTTTAATCTAGCTGGTATCTTCCTGGATACGTACCAAATCTCTTTGTGTGGAAATTACATTGCTTGAGAAATTTTGAAGATAAAAAAAGCGGAAATACTAGTTCAAGGTTTATTCAACTACTAGAAAATTATTATTAAATCATAATTCAGGATATATTGAGAGTGGTTCTTCCAAATTAATAAACTTATAAAGATATATGGAAATGGAAATGCAGCAAAGTGTGTCAAGTACTCTTACTCAGCAAGAAAGGATCTAGAGGTGGACAGTGGAGTACAGATTCCATGCACTTAACTCCACAAACCTTCCAAACCCTCTCTTGCTGACAGCTGCACTGTCCTCTCATCAGTTTGTGGCTGTCTCTGTATCATGGGGCTGTCTGCTTGTTACTGATTTAATATGGTAATCTGTACTTTTCTGTCCTGTTTTTCAGGGTCTTATGAGTGTGGAATATGTGGGAAGAAATACAAGTATTACAACTGTTTCCAGACCCATGTGCGGGCGCATAGAGGTATCTCTCTCCTGCTCAAACCTTTGAGAATCTTAGGTTAACATTCATGCTTTTGAGATTCCTCTGCTGCTACTGCCTGTCATTATAATGAGCCTACCAAGTACCACTGTTAGGATGAACTCTTCTGCAGTCAGAAGGAAGGGGGATCCGTGCTCCCGCAGTATTCTTTCTGGACATCACCATGAGCTACTACATTCAATTAATTTAAATAAGATATCAGTGAAATTTTCTACAGGGGTCTCTTACTCTCTTCCTGTGAGGGGCTGTGATTTGGGGTGCACTGCTGTATGTGGGTGTATTCCTCTCTGATGCAGTATTCCAAATGAATCAGCAATCCAGTTCCTGTAGTGATGATAGGCATCTGTCCATGGCTCCCCAAATTCCTGCCAATCCTGTATATTTTAATCCATTTCTGTTTTGCTGGAAATCAGTTGGGTAATGACGGACCAAAAAAAAAACATTTCAGTATCTCTAAGGATATTGGTGCGTTGTAAATAGATTATCCAAAGCACTTGTGTGTCTTCAAGGAAAGGAGTTTTATGCAAGTAAAACATGTATGATGATCATGTTTGTCATTACTTAAATACTTACTGAGATTCTTAATATTGGCTGCTAAATTCTTTATCATATTTTTCTATAGTGTACTGTAGTGTCTCCATATCATCTTTATATTAAAGGTTGAAATGGCACTTCCAGTCAAAATCTCTTTTTTCAGTTGATTGTAACTTTCAAAATGTACTTCTGGTATAAAAATCACAAGGAGTCCAGTGTCACCTGCAAGAGTAACACATTTATTTGGGCATAAGCTTTCATGGGTAAAAAACCCACCCACGAAAGCTTATGCCTAAAATTTGTTAGTCTTCAAGGTACCACTGTACTCTTCATTGTTTTTGTGGATACAGACTAACACAGCTACCCCTCTGATACTTCTGGTATGAAATTTCTCATGCTTAGTCTAAGGAATATTGTGTGAAAATTTTCTAGAAGTCTGGCCATTTTTAAGTAATCTGAGCATTGAGGAAAGCATTTCTTGGCTGTAAAACTTTTTTGTTGTCATTCAGAAATGGCTTTATTGAAAAACTGCACACTTGGCATGGTCAAAGCATTGCTTTGACTTTCTTGAAGCAGTATGATTACAAAATAACCGATTGTGCAATAACAGAATTATGGACTTTTGAAACTGTGACATCAAGCATACAGGTGCATTTATTTTATTTCACTTCGGAGACTAACACTGAAGTGTCTCTCTCTGAATATTTTAGGGGTATCTTTTTTAAGTGCCCACATTGTGATAACACCTGCATGTTTTTGGATATATTTTCTGTACATAATGATTATGGCTGGAATTATCAAAGGAGCCTATGGGAGTGAGGTGCCCAATTCCCAATGGCTGTTTTGAAAATCCCAGCATAAAACATTATAATGTATATTAAAGATGAAGATTACAAATATCAAGTCTCAGAAGTCAGCAAATATGAGAGTTAAGAGTGAGTTAACACTTCCCATTTCTGGATAAATACTATAATACGTCCTTTAATCACATGGTCACATACTATTTCTCAAATAATGCAGTATAATATTATACAGTTTCTTCTACAGCCTTACGTACATGTTGGTAGCATGTTCTAATATTTTGTACTACTTTGTGAATGTCAGCAAAGTCCTTGACCGTCACTTATATAAGCAGTACTACAAATTAGTAGCATACCATAGTTGAAGCAAAACATAAGGCAATAGTGAAGTGCGTTATCTGTTGGCATATAAAAGATTTGCAAGTGTAACATTAATTGTTTCAGTAACTACTGTAATTAGATTGTAAATTAGGCGGGGCAAAGACTGTTCCTTGCTGTGTTTCTATATAGCACCTAACACAATGGGACCCTAATCTCAGCTGGCGTCCAGAAACATCACTGTAGCACCACTGATTAAGTATAGTATGTCACATTTTATTGTAAAGACATGATTATTTTTAATTCAGTTGAATACTTAGGGTGAAATCCTCTCTCTCTCTCTTCTCAGGTGTTAATAGGACTGTTTCCTTTAGTGGAAAAAGGATCTTATCTTTAGCTTCTGAAAACATATATTTTTATATGTGTTTATGGAGAAAATTAGTTTCCAAATTATTTCTACTTGTGAATTTAGAAATATGTTAATAATTTGCAAATCCGAGGTGAACAAGCACAGTTTACGTATGCAACAAATTCTTATCTGAAATTAAATACATTTTCATGGCATTTTTAAAAGCATGCACCCAGTACTTGGTGAAAATAATACTTGAATTTTATTAAGGCAGTTTGAGGATAGGTCACATTAACAATATAAATTAGCTATTTCTTCACAATCACACTATCAAATAAGAAATCATAAATGAATATTTACTATTGCCAGAGCTCTATAAATGTCATTCATTGATAAAAGCAGCAAAGAGTCCTGTGGCACCTTATAGACTAACAGACGTATTGGAGCATGAGCTTTTGTGGGTGAATACCCACTACATGCATCCGACGAAGTGGGTATTCACCCACGAAAGCTCATGCTCCAATACGTCTGTTAGTCTATAAGGTGCCACAGGACGCTTTGCTGCTTTTACAGATCCAGACTAACATGGCTACCCCTCTGACACTTGACATTCATTGATAAATAGATTGTGAGGTACTACAGTAATAAATTACTGTTCACAGGTATATCTGCCTGTACAGGGAAAATATCCTGTTGAACGTATATAGTACATGTTCAGTGAAAAAATAGTAAATGGCATAATACCACATGGAGAGAATGTTTTCCATTAAGCACAGTATACTGGACCATTCCAATAATGAGGATGAAATCAGTGAAACCATACAAGAATGAAAGAAGTGTATTGCAAGATGCTTTACATGTGTATATAAAGTTGTAGAAAAAAAGTGTATATTATATTGTAATGAGTAACAGTACGAGATGACCATGTCATTAGCACGTGGGCCGACTGAACTTTGTAGATACAATCATAACTTTGGCATTTCCTCACTGCTGAGTTTTTAAATTCAAATTCTTATGTCCACGTAATTGGATTTTAAGTCCAAAGCCACTGGTGACACTGCTCCCCCAGCTCTGTTTGACCCTCTAAGGCACTGGTACTTGAGACTCTCCCACTGGAGCTGGGCACATAACTGATTTTTTGCTTTTTTGGATGTTTCAGAAGTGTGATGAAAAATTTGTTTTGGGTTGAACTGAACACACAAATTTTGGAAACTTTCAATAAGTCTAAAAGTTTAGTTTCAAGTGAAACAAAACATTTTGATTTTGAGCATTTTAAGCAGTTGAATTTTTAATAAAATCACAGAAAGGTTCTAAATGAAAAGTCATTTCAAAGCAAAAAATCAAAACATTTCATTTAATAATGTTGACATTTTGAATTTCTTGGAATCTTTTGTTTGTTTCTAAACAAACAGCTTGTCAAAACTGCATGAATTTGTGAAAGATTTCAGTGTTGCCAAACTTGCATTTTTTAACAAAAAAAAATTTTGATTGAAAAACTTCAACCAGTTCTACCCCTCCGTCCTTTGTGCACACTCCATCTGCCAGTAACTCACCCCTGGAATCTTGTAGTCGCTTCCTCTTCACAGGGGTCAGGAAGTGACCCTTCTTTCAGCAGCTGGATCTTCTGACTTCGTATGCTACTTCTGCCTGGATGTCCAGTGCCCTTCCTCTGAGCTTCCTGAGCCAACAGTCAGTCTCGGCAAGCTGACCTTAGCACACCAGCTCTTTTTCAAGGCCAAACAGCTCATTTGCACCAAGCACCTTCACCACTTCTTTGGGGTTCTTTCTTCCATTGCTTTTTAGTGCTTTTTGGTGGTGAAGTGTCCAGTTCTCTTCTTCACTAAAAGGGTTTTGTTTTGTTTTTTTTCCCTGAAGAAGACTGTCTTTAAAGGTTTGTGTTTCTTTTGACATCAAGTCAGTAGGTTTTGCTGTCATTAAAATGACCCTGTCTGACTGCATGTTTTTCCATTATGACCTAGCTGGCCTACAGCTAGAAGGTCTTGTACCATCAGAGACAGCTTCAGATCTGTTTCAATTCAGATTACATAGAAAGCACCCATATGGTCCACCCCACTTTGCAAAGCGTTATTAGTGCCAGGATTGGCTTGTAGAAGGAATGTCATAATTCAGGGCTGCAGATCTTGTCCCCAAGATGTGTGGGGATCACAAACTCTCCGGCTCCTTTGAGTTTGGTTCCTTTTTGGAATGTTTCTTACAGGAGTTGGCTTTTGTTTTATGGAGGACACATCCATTTCAGGCTTCCTATCTGTTGCTCTTGGCAAGTATCTTCTCCTCACTTTCTTCGCAGTTTGGGCCTATCTTTTTACTAGTCATGCTGCCTAATGCTTCACTTATTGTTTCTTTTCTTGTTTGGAAAACACCCCTTTGAGCTGTTCAGCTCCGTAAGTCAGAATCCTATGCTGAAGACATCTCTAAAGAATGGAAAAATACTTTTCTGTAATTCTGACTTTCAGAAGAACTTTCATTGAATTTTATATCTTCATCCACCTCCACTGCCCTCCCAGATTGTGGGGTCAAGGGTTCTATTTTGTGGGTGGCATGTTATCTTTTAGGCAAGATTATTTGTTCATCCTTGGGAATGGTTTGTTTCCTGTTTGAGAATTTGTCATTTATCTACACAGAAGAACCTTCCCGATGTAATTCTAAACTGGTTGGACATTTCTAGGGAATGAGGTCCTGGCAGTTTGAGAGTTCAAAGTGTTGCGGAAGCTTTTGTTCACGTACTAGTGCCTGAGAGCAAAGCATCGTAAACTTCCTGTCCTGAATGTAAATACATCTTCACAGGAGCAGAAGGGCAGATAAGAAATTTCTCTTCCACATTTTTTCAAGAGGTAAAAACAACAGGGCAGTGGTGGAGAAATGGTGAAGTTAGAGTAGCTGAAAGAATCCTTTGCAGTGAGTTTAGAAGCCCTGCAAAAGCATGATGACTTCCTCCTCCTGTGGAGCATCTAAACTGTGCTAGAACACAAAGATTTCAAACTATAATGCATTTCTGCAGTGATATGTCCACCATATTAACTAGCTGTGACGATAGTATCAGAGATGCCAGCATTAGCAAATGCTACTGTACGTGCATAAAATCAAGTTCTTAAGTACTTGTAATTCACTGTATTTTTTGTTTGTTTATAGCTTTTTAAACCATGAAAGCGTCTAATCAGTAGGAAGGAACCATCCTGAATGTTTTAAATTGTATAATTCAGCTATATTTGAGTGAGGTGAGCAGAAAAGCATCTAAACATTTAAGTGGGACAATTGCCTTTTCTTTCACCTCTCCATAACTCAAAAATGATTGAATTTATTACCCTAGACTTAAAAAAAAAAAATTAAATAAAAAACCTGGGCTGAGACCAAGAACAGAAAACATTTGCCCTAAAGAATATTTTTCAGATAGTTATGAACAAGTGAAAAGAGGATTATAAAGCAAATTTCAACTTAACGTTAATTCTAGCAAGAGCTACCAGTTCTGCTATAACAATTTGAGGATACTTTGAGTTTTTTGAGGTAATAACTGTATTCTGGACTGAATAACTGCCGTTTTTATACGGCATGTTTTTGCTTTAAATTATTTAGTAACTACTATCAGACTCTTGACAATTCTGTTTCAGTCTGGGTACACCAGCTGGATCCTCAGCTTGTTGTAAATTAGTACAGCTCAATAGAAGTCTATGTAGCTATGTTTATTTACACCAACTCAGGATCTGATTCATTATTATGATTATAGCAGGAGCAGAATTGACATCTTTAGTTCCGATTTCTCTTTTAATCCTGTTTTCATTCTCTGAAAGCTTTGCAAAGGTTACAGACTGAAATTTTGCAGTATTGGTCTCTGCCCATAGTTGGTTTAAAAAAATAAATTGATGGGAGAGAACCAGTTCAGCAGTTTGAGAATGGAAGTAATACACTTTTCCTGTTGTATATATTTTTAACAACTTATTTTAGAACAGCTCTACTGCTGAAATGACTGGTTGTGGAAAACTGAAATTTGACAGTCTGATAATTCCTCCTTGAGGAGAAACTGTGTTTTTGGTATTGGAGGAAATTGATTTGACCAAATTATCTGGCTTTAAAAATCACGCACCAAGCATATGCTGTAGATTTTTTTAGCCAAGTGAAATGCATTGATACAGATTTGGTGAAGTCAGAAACTCATACTAGATCTCAGCCCAAAGATGATTTGGGGATGGGTATTGTTTTGGCTTTCATTCATTAAACTGTTTTGAGTTACACAAAGAGGGAAAGTATATTTTTCCTGTTTAAAATAATTGTAACTTTTCTGCACATGTATAACTCAGAAACGGCTGAACTTTAAAATTTCATAGGTGGCTTGTTTCTTGCTAAGTTTGAAATTACAGTAACAAATTATTAAAAATTGCTTTTGCACATGCATAGTTCTCAGTTTTCATTAGGTTTATTTATGTTGTTAACTATGGACTCCAGAATGGTGTGTTGCAGAATTCCACTGTGTCACAGCTAGTTTTTCCTTTTGTGACAGAATGGTGTCATGTCAAATCTATAAAATTTGTGAAGAAATACAGTTGTAGCACATTGTAGTTCCGTAGATGAATTTGTGTATTTCTACTCAGGTGCTTCACTTTACTACAGTGTGCAAACTTCATTACATATTTTATTATTTTTAAAATAATTACAAATATGTATAAATATCTTCTTTCCTATCAGTCAGAAAGACTTTGTCAAAGTCCCATAGGAAAGGCTCTTGAGTGAAGTAAGTAGTTATGGGAGAAGAGGGAAGGTCCTTTCATGGATCAGTAACTGGTTAAAAGACAGGAAACAAAGAATAGGAATAGATAGTCAGTTTTCACAGTGGAGAGAGGTAAATAGCTGGGTCCCCCAAGGATCTGGAAAAGAGGGTAAACAGTGAGGTGGCAAAGTTTGCAGACAATACAAAATTACTCTAGACAGTTAAGTCCAAAGCTGACTTGCTAAGAGCTACAAAGGGATTTCACTGAACTGGGATGACTGGGCAACAAAATAGCAGATGAAAATCAGTACTGGTAAGTGCAAAGTAATGCAAATTGGAAAACATAATCCAAACTATACATACAAAATGATGGGGATCTAAATTAGCTGTTACCTCTCAAGAAAAAGATCTTGGAGTCATTGTGGATAGTTCTCTGAAGACATCTGCTCAATGTAAAACAGCAATCAAAAAGCTAGCAATGTTAGGAGCCATTAAAAAAGGGATAGGTTAATAAGACAGAAAATATCCGTGTGCCACTATACAAATCCATGGTATGCCCACATGCTGAATATTGCATGCAGTTCTGGTTGCCCCATCTCAAAAACAAACAAACAGCCTACTAGAACAGGGTTTCTCAAACAGGAGTTGCCGCTTTTGTAAGGAAAACCCCCGGCGGGCTGGACTGGGGTGTTTACCTGCCCTGTTCACAGGGCCGGCTGATCGTGGCTCCCACTAGCCGTGGATCGCTGCTCTAGGCCAATGGGAGCCGCGATGGGCTTGACTTGTGGATGGGAAAGGTAAACACACTGGCCTGGCCCGCCAGGGGCTTTCCCTACACAAGTGGTGACCCCTGTTTGAGAAACCCTGTACTAGAATTTGAAAAGGCACAGAGAATGGCAACAAAAATGATTAGGGGTATGAAACAGCTTCCACAAGGGAACGATTAAAAAAGTCTGGGAGTGTTCAGCTTAGAAAAGAGACCGACTAAGAGGGGATATGATAGAGGCTATAAAATCATGACTGGTGTGGAGAAAGTGACTAGGGAAGTGTTATTTACCACTTCACATAACATGAGAACCAGGGGTCACCAAATGAAATTAGTAGGCAGCAGGTTTAAAACAAACACAAGGAAGTATTTCTTATCACAATGTACAGTCAACCTGTGGAATTTGTTGCCCGGGATTTGTAAAGGCCAAAACTATAACTGGATATAAAAAAGAATTAGTTAAGTTCACGGAGGATAGGTCCATCAATGGCTATTAGTCAAATGTCAGGGACACAACCCCATGCTCCGGGTGTCCCTAAACCTCTGACTGCTAGAAACTGGGACTGGACCACAAGGGATGGATCACTCAATAATTGCCCTGTTCTGTTCATTCCCTCTGAAGTATCTGGCACTGGCCACTGTTGGAAGACAGGATACTGAGCTAGATGGACCATTGGTCTGACCCGGCATGGCCATTCTTCTGTTCTTACATTAATCAATCACAATAAATAATAAAACAGAATTGGACAAATACAGGGGTCCACAGCCCTATATTTTTATTTATTTTTAAGAAAAAAAGAAAAAGTAAATTAAATGCAAAAAATGGTGTTAATGAATTAGGGTTACCAATTTAAATAGCAAAAAAGCTATGAAATGCCACTGTTAAAGTTTGCATAGTAACAAACTTGCTTTCATAGAACATGCAAAATATTTTGGATTATAATTGAAAATATAAGTTATGAAATATGGGACAATTCAACGTAGCTTTGTAAACCTAAGCATTTGCATTTCTTGAGTTTTAACAATTTTTTCAGCTTGCAGCCTTACCCGTTGTGTTCATGCAGGCCTTTGAATACAATCGAGGTTTGTGCTGTTTCTGGTCAGTGCTTTCTTTCCATGTGCGACATTAGTGACACTGGAACTGAAGACTGCTGTGTAATGTAACCAGTCGGAGAGGGAAATCCGAAGGTTTTTGTCCCATCTGTTGTACAGGTCTTTCCCTCAGTGGTGTCCTTCTCTATATTGCAGATAGCCGTGCTCTCTCTCTCTCTCTCTGTGAATTTGGAGGCATAAGGGACTGGATTCACAAAAGAATGTAGATGCCTAACTGCCGCCTTAGGCACCTAAATCCAAGATTTTGGCACCAGTGGTGTTCACAAAAGCCCTGTAGGCAGAGGATCTGGAACAATGTGTGTAGTGGGGGAGCTGAGAGCCATTGAACCAAACTGTAAACCCTGTATGTGGTGAAAGCCACTTCAAGCCAGGGGATACAGGAGCACCCCAGCCCCCCTGGTTCTAGCACCTATGCCTGTAGGCACCCACGCTCACTCACTCTCTACATTTTTGCAGTCAAAGTTCCCTAGGCATCTGTGTTTCTGCCTCTGCACATATGTACTGCAGCCCCACACTGGGCACCCAGACACCTAAGCCCCAGAGTGATTCACAAAAAAATGGGCATCCTTCTACCTAACTCTACACAGATCAGCCATGGAGAGACTTTTGGAGCAGGGGGACTGGATCCTGGGTAAATGCTTTAACCACCAGGCTGTAGAGTCGTGCCTGTGTTTGCACTCTCTCTGGCCCAGTGATTCTTTCTGTATCCACAGTGGAACAGCTTCAACAGGAGAGACTGAGGGATCATCCCACCTCGATGCTTAGTGCATTCGTGTGTGAGGTGGGAAACCCCAGTTTAAATCCCTTTTCATCAGGCTGGGGGGAAGGGTTGAAGGTGAGAGTTGTAACCACAGGAGGTTCTCTTCCTTCCCCTCAGCCTTCTGGTAAAAAAAAAAAATGCCTTAGGCTCCTAACTCTACAAGATGTTTCACAGCGGAGCTAGAGGGGGCCTGTTCCAGTCTGGACATAACACAGACTTCCTAGAGGGGCGGGTCTTAGGACATACCCCACTCTTTGGCAGCTCCCATTGACTAGCATGGGCAGCTCAGTGTGCTGGCTCCTATGAATCGCATTCCCAAGGGTCTGACTCCATTCATTCCTTGTACAGGGAGCCTGAGTGCCAAACGCAGGTGGGGTTTAGTGTGCGGGTGCTGGGTGGTCTGTCATACCAGGAGGTCAGACTAGAACTGGTGGTCCCTTCTGACCTGAAACGCTAGGCTCTAACTCTGGCTTCGGGAATCTCAGTGATTTTCTGAGCATCACAGTGCCTAAATCCCCTTGTGAATCTAGACCAGAGTATCCAGAAAAGTGACAGCATGGTATGGAGTTCTGCAGGCAGCATTAGCACTACATTTTGTGTTCATATTTCTGTGTTTACAGCACTTGTCCAGACTCTAGGCACATCAGTGATTTCAACATTCAATAGAAAAGGGTGGATTTACATTTACAGATTCAGTTAATAACACTTGGGCTGTTGAGCAAACCTCACCCAGCCTTCCTGACCATCCCAGCCACAGATCCACTGGAACTGTCTGCTCTCTCACCAACAGCTTGGCTGTCTCAGAAGCTTGCCTTTTTTTAAAAAAGGGAGGGGGGCTTGCACTTTCCATTAGAGCAGGGGTTCTCAAACTGGGGCTTGAGACCCCTCAGGGGATTGTGAGGTTATGATGCAGGGGGTTGCGAGCTGTCAGCATCCACCCCAAACCCTGCTTTGCCTCCAGCATTTATAATGGATTCACACTCAGAGGTTTGCTATGGGAAAGGGGTTACCAGTTCAAAAGTTTGAGAATCATGGCATTAGAGAACAGGTCCAGAGAGCCAAGGGGCCCTCGCAGAGAATGCCCTGCAAGCAGCTCATTCCTGTTGAAGCCAAGAGTGCTCCAGCTGGAGCACCTCTGCTGATCACTTCAGTGGTAACACCTGAGGGAGAAAAATAGCTTGAGCTGCAGCCAGCCCAAGGCTTGAAATCTGAGCGATCTCTCCCACCTAGTGCACCAGGTAGCCACTCTCTTGACTCAGGGTTGCCTATATGTACAGTGCTGCAACGGCACTGGTGCAGCTGTGCCGTTGTAGCACTCAGTGAAGATGCTACCTATGCAGACGGGAGAACTTCTCCTATTGGTGTAGGTACTCCACCTCCCCGAGATAGTGCTGTCTACACCAGTTTGGTCAGTATAACTGCATCACTCAGGGGTGTGGCTTTACCCCTCCGCGATGCGGTTATACCAACAGAAGTCTGTAGCATAGACCAGGGCTCACTGACAGAAGGACTCGTTGGGTTGTTTGGAGCTGGTTTCTAAGCTGCTGCCTTTCTGTGCTGGGCAGGAGGAAGTGACAGGCTGTAACATTTCCATTTAAAAAGCAGCCCATTGTAACGGGTCAGAAGAGAAATGCCCTTGTTCAGAAAAGTGCAAATGAAAGCAAATCACATATTTCTGGACGAGAGGCCTTTCATGACCAAATGCCCCAAAACAGCTGCACTTTGAGAGAAAGACCTGGTCGAGCCTCAGTCCCCTTGCCCACCTCCTGATAACAGAAGCTCAGCCTTTCACGGCCTGCTTAATCTGGAGAGAGCCTTCAGAATGAGCCCTGCAAATGATAAGGTTCCCAGTATGCTCCTCCCTCAGTGGGACCCCAATACCACCGGGCCTGCTCTGCTGAGTTAGGGCTGAGTTCAGAGCCGCAGAGATCCCTGCAGTCGAGAGTTGACATCCCCAGGGCCTGCTCTCTGCTGAATCTGTTGCATGGCGTGTGTGTGATAGAAAAAGGGACTAGCAAAGAAGGAGGAATCTGACTGGAGGATAGAGAACAAGGAGCCAGGAATTACAAAACTCCAGCCCCCTCATGAAATAGTTGAAGACACTGTGTGCTGTCAAACGTTCGACAGAATGTGCTGGCAAGTCTAAGTGCAGCTCTTTCTCTTTGCAGACACTGAAGCTGCCTCAGGTGAAGGAGCCTCACAAGGCAGTAAGTACTAACTTCGCTGTGTGTGCGTGTGTGTGTGTGTGAGGGGGGATTGGTGCACGGCGTGTGTGAGCGCATGGTGCGATGGCTGTGGGCATGTTCCTGGGCAGGCGTTTTACCTCACAGCAGGTGAACATCTCTTTCCATTCTGTTGAGTGATACATCTGGGCTCTCACTGCGGTACTGGCATTGTGGAGTTTACATCTAGCTTGTTACTCTCCTCCCGTTGCCCTGAGTTTGTGTATCCGAGATCTTTTATGTGATGTCGGCTACTTATGCAGCTCAGAAGAGATACATGGAGGGGCTGTGTTCAGCATTGCAGTCTGTCACGTGACCAGTTTCTAACTTTAAAAAAGCCGCAGGTGAGTTGGATTGGAGAGTGACAGAAGGGGATGACATCATCCCCTTTGTGAGAGGCCCCTGTGAATTAAAATGGTACCAATTAATGACAACACTCAATTGTCCAGACAGCCCCTGGGTCTTTGTTGCAATCATGCCGATCCCTGTATCTGTCCTGATCTCTTGTGCCACTGTGAAAGATCCACTTTGCTAACTGCATTCACTGCACTTTTCCACAGTGTACCACAAGAGGGCACCTTCCACTGTGCTAATGAGAAGCTGCGTTTGATGAGAGTTCTAAGAGCAGCGCAGGAAAGGTGCTTTCCTGTTTGTGGTAGATGCATAAAGCCAACTGAGCATCCCCTTTGTTACCCTAGTGTTCTTATTTCTCTCTCTCGCTTCCCATGTACACAGGGTAGAACTTAGTTCTGTGAATGCAAGTTTAACTCTTGATTTCCTCTGGTGCTTTGCTGCTGCATGACCTCTCGGACAGTTTTGACATTTGGGGTGGTTTTGTCATCCCCCCTTTTAAGCACCTTGAGTGGTGCCAAGCTTGTAGGGGGAGCAGCGCCCCAAGGAAATGGTGACATCTCAGTATATTCTGAATTCCTCCTTTCTTCCACACCCTCCCCAGTGCTCTGGCATGGTGTCATACAGGGACTGGATGACAATCACGTTTCACGGTCATTCGTGACCAAAGCAATGAGCAGTATAAATTGACTCCCAGCTTGTAAAATGCTCTTCCTGACTGGGAACATACTCAGTGTTTCCAACTCTTAAGAATTTGTCAAGAGTCTTGAATTATTTAGTGTTTTTCTGAAAGACACAGCTTATGGAGGCATGTCATTCAGTGAGACACTCAGCTTTCATTTAAAAAGAGAAGCAAGTTTCCAGCCATAGTAGTTGTAGAAAATCTCGTGATTTTTTGAGGCCTCACTCGTGGTACTTGAATGCTTGAGGCTGCCAACAGGGCGCACTCCAGCGACCGGTATGGGTTTCTCAGACTTGCTGTTCCCCTTTTGCTCCACTGAATGACTCAGTGGTGTTATTTACCAGGTATCTCCCTCTCCCATTCACAGTGGGCTCTTAGCTCAGTAATTTCTTCTTTCATTCTTCAGTAGCTTCTCTGCAGTCCTCTGGTGCTTTCCTTTGTCCTGGGTGATCCACCCATGTCTTTCCAGCATCTTATCCCTGTGCTGAATTCTGGCATGGAGAATAGCTGGCCCTGCTGCATTTTGGCAACTCTCTCTTTTGTTTTTGTTTTTTTTTAAATGTCACCGGTTTAGTTATTCAACCACGTGACTTGGCCATCAGACCCTTCTGTGTTTGCTGCAGTTCTTCGGAAACTCCTGTTGCATGTTGTGTGGGGAGGCTTTTGTATGCTGCACTTCTTGTGTATTAAAATCCCACATTTTTTATCTGTGAAGTCAGAGGACATAGGGTATAGGAAGGCAGGACACCTGATGACAGCAAGGGAAGAAAAACCAGAAACGAAGGAGAAACTGGAAGGTTTTAGTTGCATTAAATTATTTGGTGCTCCACATACAGTTTCCATTTGTCATGGAAACTATCTTCTCAGCTGAATATTAAGCTGTTCAGCTGGGGCTGCTGTTGGTAATTTCACATGGTTCTAATTTCTGATAAAACTTTCCTTCCTCTTCCTCCTTGTTGCTATAATAAAGCTCCTCAGCTTTGTCATTTTCTCCCTTGTGGATGAATTGAAGCCCTGAGCAATACTAGTCTTCTCTGGATTTTCTCCATTTCCCTCTCAATGGCCTTCTTGTTTCCTTGTCAGTCTGTTTGCTTCTTATTTATTTTAAGAACTTCTTATTTATCTTTCCTTCCTTGCTATTTTTGCTTTGCTTGCTGCTCCAGTCCCATCCTCCGTGACCCAGTTTGGATCTTTACTTCTTTTATATTAACAGGCTTCCGTATTGTTTAAATCTTCCTTTGCTATTTTTATCTCATTGGCTACTCTAGCAGTTTGGGTTTCCTTATTCGTTGATTCTCTAGACACGGCTCATCCTCTTCCTTCCCAGTGCCTCAAGATTTCAGGGTACAGTAAGCTGTTGTTTTCTCTCACCTTGTGAGAGCTTTCTGCTTTTCCCACAAGTACCCAACCTAGAGGAGTCCAGGGGTGCAATTCACATGCACCTTAAACTGTTCATGGGAATCCTCCTTTATGCAGCCAGAGGGCCTATAGTACCAGCTCAAATAACCAAGGAGAAGCATCTCTCACTCAGAAATGCCAGCCCCATCACAAGTCCCTTCCCTCCTGCTGTAAAGGTTTTATTTGTACTGATTATTTTTTGTGGTGACTCTCTGGAGCCAGTTGTCATTCGTGCCAGCGAATTCCATGTGAAGTGTTCTCAGGAAGGGGACTTGAGTGAAATGCTCACTCTCAGCAGAGGAGCCTGATGTGAACAGCCCACCCTCCTAGAATCTGGTTTTGAGCTGTAGTTTGTTTGCTTGCTTTGTTGTGTTTTCAGTATGGTAAATGAAGCTATGAAGCAGTGTACTGCCCCTTGTTGTGCTGGGGAGGGCTAGGGGGGAGATCGGAAGAACACTGGAGGAGGAAGTTCTTCATGGGAAGGCAAGGGATGGGATACCGCTGAAACCAGTTAGCCTGCTTGCAGTCAGCCTTAGGAAGAGAAGTATGTGGTTTGAACTCCCACCTGGAAAGAGCTCTGAAGACTCCCTTGTGGGTGAAGCGGTTGGACTCTTTGGAGGATTATTCCTATTAAAAAGACTACACCTCGCTTTGGGGTTCTAAGATCCACTAGTAATCTCTGGGACTGGCATGTCAACTGCCTGATTTGACTTGGGTTCTCCTCTTAAAGGGACAAAGAGCAAGGTTTTGAGGTAGAAGTGGTCTTGGGAAGGCATTAGAGAGTTACTCCCTCCCAGGAGTTCCCGGGGCAGAGAGGATAGTGTTGTTGGTGGATCTCAGACCCAACAGGGTTAAAGTGTAAGTAAAACCCTTGTACAACTATTATAACATTCAACAATTATGTTCTAGGAAAAAAGTTTTAAAGAATTCTGTGTTTCACAGTTCTTCATCACAGGTGGCACTGGTAGTGACTCCGGTATTTAGGTTACCTCATACTTTCCATTATACACATTCAGCAGAGAGACGGCCTTTGGGCTAGAGGAGTGCCTTCTCTTTGTCTATGAAATTCCATTCCTGTTCAGCTGAGTTGTAAACTGTTCATGATCCCCATTTCCCCTCTGCCACTTTGCATTCCACAGGGAAACACTGGCACCCTGCAAGAGACCTGCAAATGAATGTCCCAAGAGCTAGGGTGTCACAAATGCCAACCAAGAACCCCACGCACTGTACTGAGAACTTCTAGGAGCTGCTGAAGTAGCTGTAGCTGCAGGGATGGGGGAGAGGGCAGGGATAGGCTCTTGCTCACTGCCAGCCAAACCCATTACCTGGAACATGGCCCCGGGTCCTTTCCCCACCTTTGTGAGAAGGGAGTTGGGCTGGGCCAGGGCTTCTTCTATCAGCCACATCCTGGACCCAGCAAATGGTGCCATTGACTCTTCCTCATCTGAGAGAACAGCTTTCTGCTGCTAACAGCTAGTGTAGTTAAGTCCTGTAGCTTAGGTAGCAGCAGTCTGTACGCTGATGCTGCAAGGTGCCTGGTTCAGCTAATGGTGCATGATGTGACAGTTGGTAAAGTTTTGTGTAATTTTTGTTTTTACCTTTTTTCCTTCCAGAGAAGGCATAGGAGGAAATTACATACAAAAATCCAATATTAAAAGGAGGTATATTTAGGTTGAAAAGTCAAGCACTTGAAAGTTAGCCAATGCCAGTTTTATGGTTGCCCAGGCAATCTTAATTCAGTCCCCTTCTGTCTGAATTATGGAACAGTCTCTAATTACATGCCCTCATACTGGTTCTTCCAAACCTGCCTCGTTCAGTGCACAAGATGGGCACACAAGAGAGCAGAATTGGGGTTGTCCGTGCAATCAAACATAGTGTTTGCTAACTGTCAGCTGTTTATCTTTGCAAACTAAATAACAGACATTGAATGTAGGTTGTTAAAATTTAATATGGGATTAAATATGGCATTGCCCGTCCTTGTTAGAGAAAAAGAGAGTCAGTTAGAGAGGGTCTTGAGTTGCTGAAGTCCTCTTCTGTTCCCTTTCATACAAAACAAGACCTTCAAATCTCTCTTCTGCCTAACTGAGGTAACTCCAAAGAGCACTAGCCCATCCTAGGCAGGGGGAATATTAAAGATCAAAAATACAATTTCTGTCTGTGCCTTCTTGATTGCAACCTAGCTGCTAGGAAATTAATCTCAGTACATGATCTTATTAGCTGCTTTGAGACCTGGAAAGCTTTTACCAGTCTTGGACTAAAAGCATTTACTTCAATAAAGCAGGAGCTACACCAATTTATGCTAAGTGAAAAGCTGTCCCCTTTTTTTAGCTTGCCTTTTATTAATCACAGTTACAATAGGTGGATTTTCCTTGGTGGCTGTTCCAGGCTCTTACTAGACAGAAGGCAAAAAGAAGGTAGAGAACAGAAGAAATGAGGTGGTGTTTAGGATTCAGCCAAACCTGATGGAGCTGGTGTTGCCACATGGTTTCTGTTCCTTACCTCAGCGGTTTAGAAGATTTTGCTCCCAGGGTTTCCCTTTCTGCCCAGATCCTCTCCATGGGGGAACAGTCTGCATGCTTTCTCTCCCCTCCCAAGCGTGGAGGGACAGCTACCTGAGGGGACGGCACTGCTATTACCTTCACTGCCTTTTCCTTTTTTTTCCCTAGTCCATCTGCCCCTCCCCCTTGGCTCTCACCACAGCCCTCTTCTGCGTCCATCCTCTTGCCCCTTCTCACACTGGCTCCATTTCCTCTGCCACAGTTCCCACCCACTCTACCTGCTACTTTCCTTCTCTCCATCCTGATCTTTCCCAAACCCCATCAGCACAAATACAAATCCCACACCCTCCTCTGCCCCAGCTTTGGCCTTCCCTCCATCCTCACCCTCTCCCACATTGTCTCCCCCACGCCCTCCACCTCTCTGGTGTCACCTTTCCCAACATCGCACCCACCACCTTCCTTTTTCTCTCCCTCCTGCCCTTCCCTTGCTGTCCCCGGGACACCCACTGCATCTTTAAGGAGATTATAGCCATCCACAACCACTTCATGTTTCAGTCAGATCAAGGTTGGGTGTTGGGCTTCTCCTCCCCTTTCCTGCAGCTTCCATACCCTCTTGCCTCCCTCTTTCTTCTCTTTTGAACAGCACTGCATCAGCCGCTCCTCTCTTCTCCCCCTCCATGTTGCTGTCACCTGCTGTTCACCTAGCTGCTCCCCAGCAGCCTTTCTCTCTGATTTCAACTCCTTGTTCTCTCTCCCTCTCCTCACAGTCTCCTCTGTGACCCACCCGGTTGAGCACTTAGTTGCGCGTTTCCTAGCCCTTATCTCTTCACTCATCCTGCAGCCCCAACCAAAAGGACCATTCACTTGTCTCAGTCTTTACCAAGCGCTGTTTTTTCCTGTTGCTGGTCTCTTTCCGCATTGCCCATCAGCCGCACCCCACACCCTGTTACTCCTCTGCCTTTCCATGACTTCCAGTCCATCAGCACTGATGGCTTCTCATTGCCTCTCAGCCCTCCCACCCACTGATATTGTTACTGGTTCTCTCCATGCTTCTCTCTCCTCAACCCTGGACTCTTCTACCCCTCTCTTCCATCTCAAGGTCAGTCCCCGCCCCCACCCCCCCAGCATGACATCTGCTTTCTATTTTCCTACTCTCACTCTGCAGAGTGACGCTGGCAGAAATCCTGCTACAAATTCAGTCTCTCCTTCAGATCTGCCATCTTCCTTGCTAAATACCTCCATTTCTCCCCTTAATTAAACCTCACACCCACAGTCCCAGCCTCCTCCTTGTTGCTGAAAAACCCTCTCCTCTTCCTGTCTACACCTCTCTCAGCACAGGCCCTCGCCAACTTCTTCCAAGAGAAAACTGACAAAATATGACATGATCTTTCCCTGGCCTCTCCTTCTTCCTTCATCAACTCTCGCTGCCTCCTCTCATCACAGATGCAGAAGTTCTCATCCGCTTACCTTGTCCACTTGCCCCAGTGACCCCCACACATCTCCTGAGCTCCCCTCCCTTACTGTTCTCTTTGACTACTTACTTGCTCTTCTGTGGCTCGTTCCCCTCACAATACAAATATGTTTTAGTCTCTCTCCCATCTTAAAATACCCTCTCTTGACCCACTTGCCTCTTCAATTGCTGCCCCTTCTCCCATTCATCTCTAAACTCATTGACAGTGCTGTTACAATCACTGTCTGAAGTCCTCTCCTCCAGTTCCAGTCTAGACTCTCTCCCGTCCAGCATCGTCCTCTTGCACACCAGTGAAACAGCCATCACCAGTCTCCTCTGACCCCTTCTTAGCCAAAACTCAGAACCAGTACTCCAGCCTCATCCTCCTTGACAGCTTGACCTTCAGCAGTCAACCTTGCTCTCCTTTGTCTTCCCATAATACCATCCTCTTCTGGTTCTCCCTCTAGCTTTTGAATCCCTTCTCCAGCTTGTCCTTCAGAGGATCCTCCTTATCTGCTCTCCAGCTTTCGGTGGGGGTTCCACAGGGCTCTGTCCTTGGTTTCCTTCTCTTCTCCCTCTATCCCTTATCTCTGGGTAATCTCATCTGCACACACCAGTTCTGCCACCATGTATATGCTGACGACTCATAGATCTGCCTCTCTGCTCCAGACCTGTCTCCTTCCGTGCAAACTAAAATCTCAACCTGCCTTTCTGACGTCTCCTTCTGGTTGTCTAGCCAGTTAGATGGAGCTCCACATGGCTACAACAGAGCCCCGAATCTTCCTCCCCACCAACAAGCCCTCTGTGCTACCGCCTTTCTTAGTCATCACCACTATCCTGCCTGTCACTCGGGCTCATGAGCTGAGCATCATATTCAGCCTCTCAGTAGGTCTTCGCATTCGGGCTCTGTCTAAATCTTGCTGATGCTTTCTGCATAACACATCTAAGATACGGCTTTTCTTATCCATCTGCATGTCTAAAATTCTCATTCAGGCTCTCATCATCTCATGTCTTGATTACTGCAGCATCCTTCTCTCTAGCACTTGACAAATACATGCAGTCCTGCCCCACTCATATCCATTCAAAATGCTGCTGCAAAGATTATTTTCTTAACCTGTTGCTTTACCATGTCACCCCTCTTTTTGCATCCCTCCAATGGCTCCCCCTCCTATATCACATCAAACATAAACTGCTTGTTTTCGCTTTCATGGCCCTTCCTGGTCTACCATTCAGAATAATTGGGATTGTATTCTGTTCTGCCTATCATCCCTCATCTGCTGTCAAGATTTCAACTCCTGCCTCCGATTGGCTCATAATGGCAACCTCCATTTCCCCGTTGTTAAATTTTCAAACAGCACCTTTGTACTTTCTCCTGTGCTGCCCTTCATGCTTGGGAGGAGCTCCCCATAAGCTTCCTCGAAACTAACTCATTGTCCTCCTCCAAAATGCTCCTCAAAACTTTCCTTTGTGGTCATACTTATGAAAAAAACACACACAAAAAACACCTTAGGCTATTGGTTTGCTGAAACCACACTTCCCATCATGCTGAGCAACATTGTCTGTTTTCTTGTACTTCACCATCTGTCTGTATCCATCTGTTTTCTCTTGTCCTATATTTTGTGGGGGAAAGAGACGATGTACTGTAGTCTCATCATATGCTGCTGCTGCTAACTCTCTTTCCATTCCACTCACTCATTCTATTTCACTAGTAACTCAAGAGGATGTTAAACAGCAGCTAAAAAAGTGAGACATTTTAAAATCAGCAAGTCCAGATCATTTGCATTCAGGCATTTTAAAAGCATTGGCCAAAGAGCTCACTTGACCGTTAATGTTGATTTTTCAATAAATTTTGGAACTCTGGGGATGTTCCAGAAGACTGGAAGAAAGCCAACGTTGTGGCAATATTTTAAAAGGGTAAATGGGATGACCTGGGTAATTATAGGCCTGTCAGCCTGACTTTGATCCCGGGAAAGACAGTGGAGTTGCTGACATGGGACTCGATGAATAAAAAATTAAAGGAGGGTAATATAACTAATGCCAGTCAATAGGGATCTGTGGAAAACAGGTTCTGTCAAACTAACTTGGTATTTTTTTATGAGATTACAAGTTTGGTAGATAAAGATAATAATGTTGATGTTATACACTTAGACTTCTGTAATGTATTTGACTTGGTACTGCACAGCATTTCAGTTTAAAAAACTAGAGCGATATAAAATCAATTTGACACACATTAAATGGATTGTAACCTGGATAACTGATACGTCTCAAAATGTAACTGTAAATGGGGAATCACCATCAAGTGGGTATATTTCTAGTGGGGTCCTACAGAGACAAGTTCTTGGCCCTATGTTCCTTATCATTTTTATCAATGACCTGGAAGTAAACAAAATCATCACGAATAAAATTTGCAGGTTACACAAAAATTGGGGAAGCGATAAATAATGAAGAGGAGACGTCACTAATACAGAGTGATCTGGATCTCTTGGCAAACTGGGTGCAAGCATACAATTGAATATGCCTAAACGTAACTGTATATATTTAGGAAGAAAGAATGTAGGCTATAATTGCAGGAGGGAGAACTCTGTCCTGGGAAACAGTGATTCTGAAACAGATTTTGCAGGGCAGGGTGAATAATCAGCTGAACACGAGTGCCAGTGCAACGCTGTGGCCAAAAGGGCAAATGCCATCCTGGGATGCATCAACAGAAGAATCCAAGTGGGAGTAGAGAGGTTATTTTACCCTGTATTTGGCACTCATGTGACTGCTGCTGGAATTCTGTGTCCAGTTCTGGTGTCTACAATTCCAAAAGGATGTTGATAATTGAAGAGGGTTCAGAGAAGACCATGAAAATGATAAAAGGATTGGAAAACCTGCCTTATTGAGAGACTGAAACAGCTCAATCTATTCAGCTTAACAAAGAGAAGGTTAAGGGGTGACTTAATTACAGTCTGTATGTATCCAGATGTGGAACAAATATTTAATAATGGGCTCTTCAGTCCAGCTGACAGAGGTATA
Source organism: Chelonoidis abingdonii (assembly GCF_003597395.2). Classification (NCBI taxonomy): domain Eukaryota; kingdom Metazoa; phylum Chordata; order Testudines; family Testudinidae; genus Chelonoidis; species Chelonoidis abingdonii. The sequence goes on from NC_133792.1 coordinate 4,438,975, forward strand.
ACACAAGCCAATGGCTGGAAGTTGAAGCAAGACAAATTTTGACTGGAAATAAGTCATAATTTTTTAACTGTGAGGATAGTTAACCATTGGAACAACTTACCAAGGGCCGTGGTGGATTGTCTAACACTGACCATTTTAAAATCAAGTTTGGCTGGGTTTTTTAAAGTTCTGCTCTAGGAATTATTTTGGGGCAGTTCTCTGGCCTCTGCTATTCGGGTGGTCAGACTAGCTGGTCCCAGTGGTCTCTTCAGGGCTTGGAATCTATAGATTCAGATGAATCTATGAAAATCTATACAGAGATTGCAGCCTGTCTGGGGCAGGGACCATCTTTTTATTGTGTTTGTACAGCACCGAGCACGATGGATCCTGATCCATGACTGGGGCTCCTAGGTGCTGCAGTCATACAAATAATAAACCATTTGAAATAAGAGGTCTGCCTGGATTTTGTTACCTGCTACCCATAACAAATCCCTCTGCTTGTGGCACCACCAGTAGCCAGCTCTTGGACAAACCCCTCACTGCAGCATTTACCACACGGTAAATGCCAAGAAGCCCGGCACACAGAGCCCAGCTTACCCACTAGCCTTTCTTTAAACCCAACCCAATGCCTGGGCACTGGGTGCCTCCCCCAGTTACTCTAGCAAGTAACATCATTACTTAAATTTTAAGGCAAACAACGAGGAAGAACTTGCCTAAAACAGCTATGTTAGGTATAAGGTTGTCTCAGTCTGGCAAGCCTTAGAAGTTCAAAAATCCTGACTCAGACCCCCAAAATCATGAGATTGGCCCAGAAATCACAGGCCTTTAAAATAAATAAATAAATAAAATAAATTGGTTTTTTTAGTCATGGAATATCATAGAATCATAGAATCTCAGGGTTGGAAGGGATCTCAGGAGGTCACCTAGTCCAACCCCCTGCTCAAAGCAGGACCAATTCCCAACTAAATCATCCCAGCCAGGACTCTGTCAAGCCCGACCTTAAAAACCTCTAAGGAAGGAGATTCCACCACCTCCCTAGGTAACACATTCCAGTGCCTTACCACCCTCCTAGTGAAATAGTGTTTCCTAATATCCAACCTAAACCTCCTCCATGGCAACTTGAGACTGTTACTCCTTGTTCTGTCATCCGTCAGTCTTTCTTCTGATTTTTGAACTCCTTCTGCCCAGTTTCACAGTGTGTGACAACTACAGTGTTCCCAACTTGCAAATTTGGCTTCCACTGCAGAAGCTCTCAGTAAAGAACACACACAGGACTGGAGCCCCCTGGTGCTAGGCACTGTATAAACACATAGTAGGAGACAGCGCCTGCCCTGCATTTGCTGATCATCAAGTGCAAAGCTAGTGGTCGGTTAATGACATAGGATCTGGAACTCATGAAATGCATATCATATATAGAGGCCACCAAACATCTGTTTGTTGGGAATAGGGCTGTCAGGCAATCAAAAAAATTAATTGTGCAATTAAACAATGATAGACTACCATTCATTTAAATATTTTGGGTGTTTTCTACGTTTTCCAATATATTGATTTCAATTACAACATAGAATGCAAAGTGTACAGTGCTCAGTTTATATTTATTTTTGATTTCAGTAACTCCTCAATTAAAGTCGTCCCGGTTAACGTTGTTTCATTGTTATGTTGCTGATCAATTAGGGAACATGCTTGTTTAAAGTTACACAAAGCCGTCTGCTTTGTCCACTGCTTGCAGGAAGAGCAACCCATTGCAGCTAGCTGGTGGGGGCTTGGAACCAGGGCTGGCTCCAGGGTTTTTGCCGCCCCAAGTGGCGGGGGGTAAAAAAAAAGTCTCGATCGGCGGCAGCTCCACTGCGCCACTTTCTTCTTTGGTGGCAATTCGGCGGCAGGTCCTTCCCTCCGAGAGGGACCGAGAGACCCGCTGACAAAGAGCCCGACTTGCCGCCCCTTCCCCTTGGCTGCCCCAAGCACCTGCTTGCTGAGCTGGTGCCTGGAGCCAGCCCTGCTTGGAACCAGGGTGGACTGGCAGCCCCCCCATCAGCTCCCTTAAGTTCTCTGTGCGTCCCCTCACTGCCATGTGCTGCTCCTGCCCTCTGCCTGGGAGCTGCTCCCAGGAGCCTCCTGCTTGCTGTGGGGTGGGGGGGACAGGGGGGCTAATGTCAGGGTGTCCTCCTCCCCCCCCCCCGCTTCTGCCCCCCTCCTGCTTACCCCTTCTCTAGGTAGAGCAGGGTGGGGATACAACAGGCCTCAGGATGGAGGGAGTTTGCTGGCAGCCACTGCTGTCTCAGCTTCCTGATATACTTAAAAAAGCAATATACTTAAGAGTGGGGTGAGCGTACTTAAAGGGGCAATGCGTGTCTCTCTCTCTCTCTCATACACTGTGTGTCTCTCTGTCTGTCTACCATGCTGTCTCCCCTCCCTCTATTCGTGCTGCCTTGTAGTGTGTGAGGCTGCATTAACAACCATGTGTTAACCCTTGAGGGCTCAGCCAAGTGCTAGTTAGGCAGTAAGGCATTCCCTGGAAAATATCCCACACTCTGACTCCACCACCTCAACCAAACTTCACAATCATCATCACTGTGTACAGTATTAAATTGTTTGTTTAAAACTTATACTGTGTGTGTGTGTGTATAGTTTTTTGTCTGGTGAAAAAAAATTCCCTGGAACCTAACCCCCCCATTTACATTTATTCTTATGGGGAAATTGGATTCGCTTAACACTGTTTCGCTTAAAGTTGCATTTTTCAGGAACAGAACTACAACGTTAAGCGAGGAGTTACTGTACAAATATTTGCACTGTAGAAACCAAAAGAAATAGTATTTTTCAATTCCTCCATTGCAAGTACTGGAGTGCAATCTCTTTATAATGAAAGTTGAATGTACAGATGTAGAATGATGTTAAAAAAAACTGCATTCAAAAATAAAACAATGTAAAACTTAGAGCCTACAAGTCTACTCAGTCCTACTTCTTGTTCAGCCAGTCGCTCAGACAAACAAGTTTGTTTGCATTTGCAGGCGATAATGCTGC
>NC_133792.1:4443242-4715713 GCF_003597395.2 Chelonoidis abingdonii
ACCTGACTGGAGTGAGCTCCTTTTTAAACCCAGGTGCCCTGATTAGCCTGCCTTGATTGGCTGCAGGTGATCTAATCAGCCTATCTGCCTTAATTGGTTCTAGCAGGTTCCCGATTACTCTAGTGCAGCCCCTTCTCTGGTCACTCAGGGAACAGAAAACTACTCATCCAGTGACCAGTATATTTGCCCTCTACCAGACTCCTGTACCCCACTGGTCTGGATCTGTTACAACGTGCAGGCCCTAAAGTTTTACATTGTTTTGTTTTTGAGTGCAGTTACATAACAAAGTTGCATTTTCAGACAAAGAGATTGCACTACAGTACTTGTATGAGGTGAATTGAAAAATACAAAAAATATTTTTTATCATTTTTACAGTGCAAATATTAGTAATAATAATTATATATAGTGAGCACTGTACACTTTGTATTCTGTGTTGCAATTGAAATCAACATACTTGAAAATGTAGAAAAACATTCAGAACTATTTAATAAATTTCACTTGGTATTTCTATTGCTTAACAATACGATTAAAACTACAATGAATCACAATTAATTTTTTTAATCGCGATTAATTTTTTTGAGTTAATCGTGTGAGTTAACTGCGATTAATCGACAGCCCTAGTTCGGAACAATTTTTAGTCACTGCTGAGACTTGAACTCATGTCTTGAGGTTTGTAACTTAGTGCACTTTCACTTAGGTGGCAAGAGATTCTGTGGGGACTTCTAGCTCAGTTTTTTTTCCCAAAATCATGTGACAGATGGAGCTTTTCACATCATCTTGAGACTGCCTGCAGCAGTGGCCAAAATAACATTATTCATGGTAAATGTGTGAGAGTTGACTATGCTGCCCCTGAATAAGTTTGAAGAATGAGAGAAGCGTTACATACGGCTTTGGGGGAAGGGATAGCACAAGGTGAAACGAGGTGTCATATCTCAAAGTCAGAATGGAGGCCTTAATTTGTTTGTTTGGTTTTGAACATGGATATCCAGATTCTGGTTTTATCCACATTGGTGTAAATCTAGCTGGAGCTATTCCAGATTTCTACGAAGAGCAGAATCTAGCCCTGTTTATTTACTGATGGGACATGGCAGAGCAGACAAGAAACCTGGTACCCCTGTATTTTTTTGGAATACAGTCTAAACGATTCTGAATGCCATCCCCATCCCTTGTTTACAGACTGACTCCAAATTGAGGATTTGCCACATCCCTGACAAAGACACAAAAATCTGCTTTATCAAGGCTTGAAGTGGGAACTTTGGGAATTGCTTTAGTATAGTTTCAGCAAAGAGTCCTGTGGCACCTTATAGACTAACAGATTTACTGGAGCATGAGCTTTCATCGGCTCATGCTCCAATACGTCTGTTAGTCTATAAGGTGCCACAGGACTCTTTCTGCTTTTACAGATCCAGACTAACACGGCTACCCCTCTGATACTTTACTATAGTTCTGGCCATTGTGTTAAACTGGCTCATTTAAGAGCTTCTGGATATCAGTAATTTGTCTATGGCATTTTTTTTTTTTTAAAGAGTGCCGTCATCTCCTGATGAGCGACTCTCCCTCTCTGTTGCCAAGTGCCCAAAATTACACTAATGCGTATGTTTCATTGTGAGACACGATCACAAATTGAAATACATTTTCATATGTTCGGGCAGTTGGCCTGTGGAAAAGGCAGAGGCTGGAAAAGGATTGTCACTGGCATGGTGCTGACTGAAGAGATGGTCCTGTGTGTTTCATCACTGCACTGGCTGGTGTGCGTTTGATAAAGTGTGCACATCTTCCCTGCTTCATGTGTGCATGACCTTGCTCTAGTGACTGTCAGAAGATGGTAGTTAAATACAGGGCTTGAATTATACCCCATAAGGCACCTAGAGTCCACTCTCTATGAATGTGAACTGTAAAAAAGTTGCAGAATTCAAGAGAGATTTTTGGTTTTTAGTCATGCATGTTGGAACACGTCATCTACATCTTCCCTGGTGCAGGACTTCATCCATAAGGAATATGAGCTCTTCATTGCAGGCCATAATTGAACTACGAGAGGTCAAAAGAAAATTGGGACTCTTAAAAAGGCAATAAACTGTAAATATTCCACAGCCCCATAAATCAGAAATGATTGGCCTTATGTTTTAAAAAATATATTTCCCTTTGGGCTGAGACTAAGCATGAGAAAATTCAGCCTGAAAGGGAATTTCTTGGAGAAAGCAGTAAATGGCTGGAAATAAGGATGTAGGCTGGAATGTCTCCTGCAAACTTAACTATGAAGTCAGAGGACTAATACCCTGCATGCGCAAAGAGAACATTAAGATTGTGTTTTTAAACCAGGGGTTCTCAAACTCAGTTTACCTTACGGCCAGTGCCAGTCCTCAAATCCTCCCTGCCGGGGGCGGCAGGTGGGGCCAAGCGAGAGACCTGGCCCCAAAACTGCTGGAGCCTCACAGGCCACATTAGGGAGGCTTGCGGGCTGCAGATGGCCTGTGGGCCAGGAGTTTGAGACCCCTGATTTAAACCATCAAATTAATAAGTGCAAAATTTAAGGTTTTCTTGCCTGGGTTATACACACTCAGGCTGTGGTGAATGTAACCGTCTAACTACTAATTGAAACAAATGTGCGAAGTGGGAGAGTTCATATTAACTGAGGATTAATTAAGAACCTTTAATGTGTTTCCTGACTTTTATATATATATATTTCAAATTTGCAACTTGATGTTTCATTAGAGTAGATTTTGGCTTTTAATTTCCTCTTTAAAAAAGTAAGATAACAGAAGGTAGAACGGCTGACGAGGGAGTTGTGCACTTGTGATTGGTGTAACTCAGTAGTGCTGTACACATTATACAGCTCAAACTCTAACAGAAATTTCGTACTGTGAATGTGGAAAAGTGAATGTTTACGTACTTACAACTTCTTGATTTAGATTTTAAAATCTTCAGACTTAATACCGCTCCTATTCCCTAGTGAGAACTAGCCAAGTGGGTTTTATTTTTCTTGAGAGCGCAAGGTTTTTTAAATAGGTAGTTGCCATGGAAGGGTGACCTTACCAACTGCAATAATCATAGAGGAATCACATTACTCTCAGTGCCTGGGAAACATCAGGTCCAATGTTATCATGGAATATATCAAGAAACAAACAAACCTTCACCTTAGAGTGGAGCAAACAGATTTTAGATCACTGATAGACCAGACATCTTACAGAACAGAGCAAGCACCTCTTGTGATACATTTTATAGATTTCCAGATGGCTTTTGACAGCATACACAGTGCAGCAAAAATAATCCAAATAATCAAGGAATCTATAAGATACTGCTGAGTGTGCAGTCAGAGATGGTGACCATGATTTGCAGTGGCACCTGGAGGAAGGCAATGTTGTAGTATGTTCCCCTAAATGTCTGCACCCGTCATTGATTATATCATAAGAAAAGTAACCACAGAAATCAACCAAGGAATGTTATGAACAAATGATGAAGCACAATTGAACGACCTCCTTTTTGCTGATGACATTGTCCTGTTTAGGCCAACGCTTTGTGTAATGGAAGAAAAGACCCAGTTTTGGCAGATACAGCAGAATAAGTTGGTTTGTTCATCAACAAGCAAAAGACAGAATAGATGTTTATCAATGGCTGGAAGGTAACCATTAGAGTGGACGAAAAAGCGCTAGAAGTAAGTCATTTTACGTATCTAAGAAGTGAGATGTGTCATGATGGTGACACCATGCTAAGTGTCAACCAACAAATATCAAAAATAAAAATTTGAAAAGTGATTGGCACTGACAAAAAAATATGCATTTTTAAGATCAGCATCATGTCTGTCCTCCTTCATGGAGCAGTCATGGAAATTGACAACGGAAATTGATAAGATCAGTTCATAAAAAGCAAACAGCCGTGGTAGATCTTCAGACTCCATTGGAAAGAGTTTCTTGTAACATCAGAAATTCTAAGTAGAGCAAACCAATCTAAAGCATCAAATATGGTAAGAAGATGATGTATTTAGGACATCCTTTAAGGATGACATCAACATAACTTCCACTGCAAGTGATTATATGGGCACCACCTGGAAAGAGAAAAACAAGAGAGAAACCTAGAGAAACGTTACCCAGAACTACAGAGAAAGAATCAAAATCCATCTGCATGACAGTCTTGTGCTCTATGCACACCCCATCAGTGGCCCCACGAAGTCACAAGACCTCCTCCTGGGACTGACCAAGATGGCCATCCATCAACCAGGAGGAGGATGTTGGATAGGGAAATGCTCTGCTACTGTGGGGCCTATTTCCGCTCCTCCCTTAGGTCACATATCTGTAGTAGGAAGAGCGCCTGAGAAAGAAGTCCTTGCATTAGAGGCATGGTATGAGGCAGACCTGCTCAGAATCTGGCAAGAACAGGGCTGATATTGCAGAAATACACATTCCTAAGAAGTGCTAGGCACAGAGTGCTCGCGCAAACACATCCTGATATCAAGTGTTACCAGAACATCCTGATTTTAAGGATGGTACAGAAACATTCCCCAAGGATAACAGTAACATACTGACCCCTCCTAAAGGATCACAGTACGTAATAGAGAGATTTTAATTTTACCAACATGTATAAGGTGATAACTAGTCACGTCAGGGGGCAATAACTACAGTAACTTTGTCAGAGGGACAGTACTAACTTGTTTGTATTAGGGTATAAAGCTGTATTTCAGAAGGAGTATCTTTGTCTGGCCTAGGGAGGAACAGAAAGTCCTGCCATTCACTGAGCTGGTCCATTGTTACGAGCATACATGTATTAGTGGTCCAATAGAGTTAGCGGGATACTAGTACCATGCTTTGTTGTCAATAAACCTGGCTGGGTACCTTTGTCCCTTAACGGATCTTGTGGTCGTTGGACAGTTAGCTTGATGTCTGCCTTGCCAGCTGTCTGCGCAGGGCTGGGGCGGCACATGGAGGAAACACACGCATGCAGTCAAACATCTATTAACATCTAACCATAGTATCCAGGCAAAGTTTCTCTGGGCCGCATCTACTGGCTCTCTGAATGCCTTTTAGGAGCAATGGGTGCTGTTCAGGGTTCTCTGCTTGGTATCCCCTCAGTCTTTCTGCTTTTGATCCTCACTCCTTTCCCTGTTTTCTCATTTGTTTTCCCCTGAATTTATTTGAGCCCTGGATTCAGTAGCTCCTCCCCTTAGTGGGTACACAAGTGGGTGGGCTTGCGTCCCTCTGCCCCCAGGAACTCTATTGGTGCCCCTCCAACAGAGCTGCAGAGTCACCAGTCAGTCAGGCATGCGCCAACAACTCAGCAGCAGCCTATCTTGGAGTAGAGCCTGGGTCAGATGACCCTCAGGCTTGGGTGTTTTCCCAACCTCAGCGGGAGTGCAGATCAGTCTTTGCAACAGCCCTACCACCTGACCAGGAACCCTCCTGCTGCCTCGCAGTGTATCATATGCTCTTGACTTCCAGCCTGCTCTTGATCCTGATCCTGTTCCTGCCCCAGCCTTGCCCAAGCCATGTTCCAGTCGTATCTTTGCCCTATACTGACCTTGCTCAAACCCTGTTGCTGACCCACTCCGGCCTTGCCTATGCTTTCTGATCCTCCCTGGACCCTCAGACTCTGATCACCTCACTTCGGCTTTTGGCCTGTATCTGGACTCGCCTCCAATATGGAGTTGGCTTGTCCCTGGACTCTGACCACCCGGCTTCAACCCCTGGCTTGTGCTTGGACTCTGGCTACGGTACTGATTCTGGCTTGACTATGGACTCTGATCTTGGGTTTGACCCTAATCTGTCCCAGATCTCGATTCTAGCACCACCTTTGGCCCAGTCCCGACCCTACATCGGCTCCAACCACTAGACCTGACTGCTGGGAGGCAGTGCCTGACAACTTGCACAGACTCCACTATACTGGGCCTCAGAGCCTTGAAGGAGCACCTGAGTGCTGCAGCCCTGGAGATGGCATCCATATTCCAGAGCCTCCCAAACCAAATTGCCCAGCTGCAGTTAGAGAACACCCTCTTCTGAGCACAGGTCTGACACCTCCAGAACCCTCAGACCCACCCAAGACAGCAGCCCCAGAGCGTGGTATGAAAAATCCTCTTACCAGAATGGTTTGATGATGATGGTCACAAGTTCTGATGGTTTATTAAATAGTGCTGCTTGCTGTTTCTGATGCAGCCATCCTTATACACAGACTACCAGATGAAAGTGGAGCTGGTTATCAGTCTGCTGTCTGGAGAAGCCCTAGGATTGGGCCTCAACCATCCTGGAACAGGCCAACCCAATGCTGGGCTGCTTTGAGGACTCATTTGTTTCTCCTCACTGGTATTGCATGACCTCAACTGGGGCCATACTGCCAAAGCAGCCCTACAGTTCCTCACCCAGGTTTCGGGACCTATCTCCACCTGCACTTCCAGTTCCTGGAAACCAATACAGTCTGGAACAAGGTGGCTTAAGTCTTCCATTTTTGTCTTGGATTGAACAACACTTTAAAAGATGAGCTGGCTAAAGTCAGCCCCTCCTATGGAGTTGCTACATTGAGCTCTGCATTAGAATCGAGAACCATTGCCTGGAAAGGAAACATGTTGTCACCCATTTCTAGCTTAACATCAAGGGTCCCCATGCACACCCTTTGCCTAGTTCCAGACCTGAACCGATGCAGATTGATAGCACAAGGAGGCACCTCATGGCCCAAGAAAAGGTGCTGAAATGGCCTTTGTGGAAAAGTTGGACACTTTGCCTCAGGGTGCCCCCACAAATCCAGACCCACTATGGTGCTAGGAAACCACCCCATTCAGCCCCAGTAGAGGGGTCACGGCTAGACATGACCCGGTGAGCAGTCTCCTTGATCAGATCCCCTCTGCTGACTACCTGTGCCCCAGCACCAATAGAGCCCCGCCAACCACATCTGCAGGTTCTCCTCTTTCTCAGGACCCCTGCCATGTCCAGGGTAAGCTGTACTTCACTGGCATTAATCGACTCTGGGGCATCCAGCAACTTTGTGGACTGGTCTTCACCCAGACCAACCACTTGCCCATCCAGAATAAGCTTATTCCAGAGCAGATAGAAACTATTGATAGCAGTATGCTGACCTCTGGTCCAGTTGCAAGATAGCCCATCTCTAGGTCGAGATTGGGGACCACTAGAAAACTATGCAATTCGACCTAATCCTTTCACCATTCTTTTGGGTTATAATGGGCCTCTTCTGACTCTCCCTCCACAACCCGAACATTTTGTGAGCAGTGCCGGAGGAATGGTTTAACTCTTGGTTTTGTCAGCTGCAGTACCTAGGAAGACCAAGCACGGAGAATATGGGACCCAGCCCTGGGAAGGTGTCCTCCATGCTTGATACGCCATCAGTTTACAAAGATGCTGGTTCATCAGTCTCACTCAAGTATAGTGATCTTGTGGATGTTCGATAAAAAGAAGGCCAATATCCTATCCCCGCATCATCCCTACAACTGCCTTATAGACCTCTAGCCAGGGGCACAGATCCCCTTTGGATGCGTATACCCTTTATTGGAACCCAAGCTCAAGGCCCCATGGGAATACCTGGGCAAAAATCTGGCTAAGAACTTCATTCCGCCCTCCAAATCCCCCACTGGAGTCCTTATCCTGTTTGTTAAAAAGAAGGGTGGGACACTACACCTCTGTGTCGATTTTCATGCTCTCAGTTATATTACCATCGAGAACAAATACTCTCTCCTGCTAATCAATGAGCTCTTAGAATGGGCTAGCTCAACAAAGGTCTTCATCAGGCTCAACCTGCACAGTGTGTACAACTTGGTCTGCATACAGAAGGGCAACAAGTGGAAGACCGCCTTCCTCACCACATATAGCTATTATGAGTACGTGGTTATGCCCTTTGTCCTCTCCAATGCTCCAGCCATGTTCCAGTGTTTCATGAACAATATCTTCAAGGATATCCTAGACAAGTTCATTGTGATTTACTCAGACAGTATTGTCATTCTTAGAGAACCAGACTCTGCATTGCCATCATGTCAAACAAGTGCTGGAATGCCTCAGGAAAGATGGCCTAGATGCCAAGCCAGAAAAATGTGAATTTGACTTCATCACCATTGATTTCCTGGGCTATATCCTCTCACCAGATGCAATCAGCATGGATACATAGAAAGCTGCTGCAGTTGTGGACTGGCCCTGCCAAGGATCAAACATGACATCCAGTGTCTCCTGGGATTCACAAATTTCTTCCAGAGGTTCATCAAGGAATTCTTCTGAGTAGTGGCTCAATTACCCAACTCCTTCACAAGAGTTCTGCCTTCATCTGGAGGTTGGAGATCCAATGGTCTTTTTGAGCAACTGAAGAAGACCTTCACCTTCACACCTATATTGAGGATCCTGGATCTATCCAGCCTTTCATTATTGAGGCAGATGCTGACAGGTAAGTCATCGGGGTAGTACTGTTACAACCACAGGGGTCACCGAGCGTTCTCCATCCATGCACTTTCTATTCCAGAAAGCTAAGTTCCATAGAGTAGAATTACAAAATATATGACGCAGAACTGCTAGCAATCAAGGCTGATTTTGAGGAGTGGTGTCACCACTCGGAGAGTGTACGTTTTCCCATCCAAGTATTCACTGACCACAAGTTAGAACATCTGTGATTGATGAAGGTCCTCAGCCAGTGCCAGATCCAGTGATCCATTTTTTTCATGCCTTGAGTTCATACCACATTATCAACCTGGTTGCCAGAATGGCAAACCTGAAGCTCTCTCCCACAAGGGGGAGTACTTTGATGGCAAAGAGAGACCACTAGAACCTTCCACCATACTGAAGCCCTACCATTTTGCCACTGTTTTAATGAATGCAGACCTATTAGCCCTTATAAAATCCTCCCTACCATGTGAGCAATTGGCAACTAAGCAGATATTTCTGTTGCAAAGTTGTGTATGTGCCCCCAAAGGTCCACCCCATTTTGCAGTTCTCTGACTATGCCATGACTTACCTCTGGCCAGCTGTTTTGGACATTGGAAGACCATGAAACTGATCACATGACATTTCTGGTGGCCCCAATTGCACACCTCCATGAGGTCGTACATCGACTCATGCAATGTATGTTGCTGCACAGAGGTCCCCCATACTAAGCCCCTGGGCATGCTGGTCCCCTTACCTACTCCTTCCTGACCCTGGAACTCTGTATCGGTGGATTTTATTGTAGAACTTCCTAACTCCTTGAACCACACAGCTATATTAGTTACCATAGACCCCCTCTCCAAGATATCCTACTTTGTGCCTTGCTGCAAGGTCCCCACCGCAAAGGTGACACCCATCTGTTTTTTTTACCACGTTTCCAAGCTTCACGAGGTACCTTCCAATATCACGTCATGCCGGGGACCACAGTTCATCTCCCATTTTTGGCAAGAACTCTTCCTCCTCTTAGATGTTGACCTATGTCTCTCCACTGCCTATCATCCCCAAACAGACGAGCAGTCAGAATGGGTAAATTAGTTGTAGAACAGTACGTGTGGTGTTTAATCAACTTCCAGCAGAACAACTGGGTCCAGCTTCTACCCTTTGCTGAATTTGCCTGTAACAACTCTGAGCATAAGTCCACTCAGCAGAGCCCCTTTTTTCCCAGCTATGGTTTCCATCCCTGGTTCCACCTGTCCCTATCCTTGATTTCCCTTGTCCCTACCTACTCTAACCTGGTCAAACATCTCCATCATATCTGGGAGGAGCTAAGACCGCAGCTGGACACTGCCAAGGCAGGCTTCAAGCTGTTCGCTGACCACCACTGCCAGGCTAACCCTCCCTTTACCGCCAGGCATAGTATGGCTCGCCACAAAACACTTGAGCACCTCCCATCCCTCCCACACACTTGACTGCTGATATCTTGAGCCGGTCCTCGTCACCCAGCTTATTAACCCAGTCACTTTCCGCTTCCAGCTACCCCCCATGATGTGAATACACCCTATGTTCCATGTCTCCCTGCTGAAACCCTTCTCTCCCCTCTCCTCCCCTCCCCACAAAGTTCCAAAGAGGATGGAGCTCGGCTGCTCTCAGTGGTGGCAGATGACAGAACAAGGAGCAATGGTCTCAAGTTGCCATGGGGGAGGTTTAGTTTGGATATTAGGAAACACTATTTCACTAGGAGGGTGGTAAGGCACTGGAATGGGTTACCTAGGGAGGTGGTGGAATCTCCTTCTTTAGAGGTTTTTAAGGTCAGGCTTGACAGAGTCCTGGCTGGGATGGTTTAGTTGGGGATTGGTCCTGCTTTGAGCAGGGGATTGGACTAGATGACCTCCTGAGGTCTCTTCCAACCCTAATGTTCTATGATACTAGAAGTCACAACACCCTATTGTGTTTCACCCACCCTAAATGTGATGCTGCAAAGATCCTGGGGTTGAGAAGAAAAGTGGTAGCATTATGGGTTTAAAGAAAATGTTGATAAATGTTGATAATCATCCCAGATGATGTAATATAGTCTGCGACAAAATTGGTAATATGCACTTACAAATAAAGAGAACCCCTGAAATCCCTACCACACAGACTGTATTGAATAGCCCTGAGTTACTATACATAAACGGTCAAATATTAACTCTTGGCAAATTTCATATAAAGTCCCTAGACTGTAAAATCTATTTATTCCAACATAAGGAGGTACAGAGTTTTAGTAAATTCTAATTCTTACTCTAATTCATCAGTTTGTCCCAGAAATGCCAGTAAAACTTGTTTTGAATCTAAAAAATGTCTCTCCTCTTATAGTTAGTAAAAGAGAGAGCCATCATCTTCCAAAGATGCTTGGAATTTGGCTGGGAGGAAAATGTATACTAGCCCCAGTTTTTTGCAAGTTCTTCGTTACCAACTGAATCTTTGCCAATTGAATTGCACTTTGACCATTTCAGGAAACATTAAAATTTGGTGACCCTAAAAAAATCTTTTTTAAATCTATTGCAAAATTTCATCACTGTTACTTACAAACTGAAAAACAATTAAAAGAATTCAGCAGCTCATACTGTCTACCAATTCCTCTTCTCTTGAAGAATTTCAAGATGTTTTCCTATTTCAAATCTCTTATAATAAACAAAGCAGAACAACAAGGGGATTATCTTCTTCAGATCTCTCCTTTAAACCTAATACATCAGTGTTGGAGGACTTGGATTATTTTATGTAAATACGGATGATGGATTCTCTCTGGTGCCACAAGAATATGGTCAATCCTTTTCTCCATCCCCATGTGTCATGTACTTTTGTCCCCAGAAAGATTGCCAGCCCTGGCAAGAAGTTACTTTCCTCAGCTCCTTTGGGATAATTAGTAGTCAAGTCTAGCCCTCTGTAATTATCACCAGTGGGACTTTTGGTCACTTCCATGAACCATCTGCCTAAAAAGCACCAGAAGTGATTGTAACTGAGCGTGAGGGGTTTCATGACATTCGTATAGGATAATTTATGATCCATCGGCCTGGACTGTAGTGACCGAATGACTAGTAAGCAGTTCTGCAGAAAAGGACGTAGGGGTTACAGTGGACGAGAAGCTGGATATGAGTCGACAGTGTGCCCTTGTTGCCAAGAAGGCTAATGGCATTTTGGGCTGTATAAGTAGTGGCATTGCCAGCAGATCGAAGGACGTGATCATTCCCCTCTATTCAACATTGGTGAGGCCTCATCTGGAGTACTGTGTCCAGTTTTGGGCCCCACACTAAAAGAAGGAAGTGGAAAAATTGGAAGAGGTCCAGCAGAGGGCAACAAAAATGATTAGGGTGCTGGAGCACATGACTTATGAGGAGAGGCTGAGGGAACTGGGATTGTTTAGTTTGCAGAAGAGAAGAATGAGAGGGATTTGACAGCTGCTTCAACTACCTGAAAGGGAGTTCCAAAGAGGATGGATCCAGACTGTTCTCAGTGGTACCTGGTGACAGAACAAGGAGTAATGGTCTCAAGTTGCAGTGGGGGAGGTTTAGGTTGGATATTAGGAAAAACTTTTTCACTAGGAGGGTGGTGAAGCAGTGGAATCGGTTCCCTAGGGAGGTGGTGGAATCTCCTTCCTTAGAGATTTTTAAGGTCAGGCTTGACAGAGTCCTGGCTGGGATGATTTATTTGGGAATTGGTCCTGCTTTGCGCAGGGGATTGGACTAGATGACCTCCTGAGGTCCTTTCCAACCCTGATATTCTATGATTCTACAGCAGTGACATTTTATTCTCTTGTGAGGAATGAACCTTCATCTCTGTGTCCCTTTGATTTGGGGATACTCAGCATGTTGCAAGTCCCTGGGGCCAGGATCATGCCTTACTGTGTGATTGTGCAGCACCCTGTACAACAGGGCCTTAGTTCTGTTTCAGTATAAATAAAATAAATCTTAGATCTGTAACCTTTTAAAAGAAACTGAGTGTTCTTCTTCGAGTGATTGCTCATGTGCATTCCACAATAGGTGTGCATGCTCGCCACGTGCCGGAAGTTTTCCCCCCAGCAGTACCTGTAGGCGAGCATCCCTAGTGGCACCTCTATGGCGTGGTATAAGGGGCACTGCACACTTCTCCCACCCTCAGTTCCTTCTTGCCACCAGTGAAGGTGCTTCAGGACTGCTCTGCTCCAACTTGTCTGCAGCTTTCCTCGAGAACTCTTGTTCGTTCACTGTAGTAGTTGAAGTAGTTAGTATAACTTAGTTTAATTTAGTATGCCCCAGGTTTTAAGTCGTGCGACACTTGTAGGCGACCGATGCCAGTGAGTGATCCACACACAAATTGTTTACACTGTCTGGGTGAAACCCATCTCAGCGATCGCTGCAAGATTTGCAGGTCGTTCAAGCCTCAGACCAAGAGAGAAAGAGACATTCGGCTCCAGGCTATCTTTATGGAGTTGGCGTTGACTCCAGCTCCAGCGCGCCTCTCCAAGTCAGCACCAGCTATTGCAGTGTCGGTGCACGGTGACCCCTCGGTACCATCTACCAATCAGTGCTGCTCCCCGTCCATAGACGCATGTCAGGCAGACCTCGGTCCCCATCGGCCTCCAGGCCTCCAGCTCAGGTCGAGCGGAGTAGCCTAGCCCATTCAGAGCAGGCGTCCCCAGATATCCGGATGCCCTCCACACTGGAGGCCCTGCAAGCGGCCCAGGATGTTATGTCCATGCTGGTACGAGGGTCACCACCAATCCTGGCTCCATGGTCCAGAGGCAAGCCACTGCTTGGATCTCCACAGTCGCCCTTGGCTCGGTACCATTCGTGGTCGAGGGAATGTTCCCGACGCCGTTTGTCACTTAATGACCGTCCCATGCATAGTACATGCCGGTTACCGTTGACCCCCACCAGGTTGTCTGGCTGTGTTCCAATTGACAGGGGCTCCTGGCACCGCTCTGCCTCGAGGAGCGGGTCCCATCGAGACCGAGACAGATGGCACCGAAGGTCTTCGTCTCTGAGGAGCTACCAGTTGCGACACAAACGTCGACGCCATTCCCGTTCATCGTCTCACTCCAGGAACCCACCACTGCACCGCTCCCACAGTCCCAGGCATCCCTTGCCAGTGCGGATCTGCACGCTGGAACCAATCACAGAGCAGCAGCTACTGGCGATACCGTTCCTCCACGTCAGGGTCGTGATCTCGTGTTCAGCACCATTCCCGATGATGACGCTCCTCTTGGCCTCCATTCATAGTCATCAATCAATGGGACAGGCCAGTCAGGCTGAACAGCCTGCTCCGCCGGTTCAGGGTTCTCATGAACAACATGGCCTTGATGTTCTACATCAACAGGCAAGGTGGAGCCTGCTCCTCTGCCCTCTGATAGGAAGCCCTCAGGCTGTGGGACTTCTGTATAGCCCATGACAGTTGCCAATAGGCCTACCACTTACCAGGTGCCAGGAATTGTGGGCAGATTGCTTCAGCCAAGACTTCTCCTCTCAGCACAAGTGGTCTTTATACCCAGAGATGGTGCACAGACTTTTCCAAGAGTGGGAAACTCCCCACATGGACTTGTTTGCGACTCAGCAGAACAGCCGGTCTCCCTGGTTCTGTTCCAGAGGGGGCTGGGAATGGGCGCTATCTCCGATGCCTTCCTCCTATCCTGGTCAGGCCAGTTTCTCTATGCCTTCCCCCCGATCCCACTGATCGGCAAAGTCCTGGAAAAGAGAAAGACGGACAAGGCTGGGTCCTCCTGATTGTTCCAGCGTTGCCTAGGCAACAGTGGTACAGGACCGTCACAAGCCTGGCGGTCACCCTGCCATGGCCATTGCCGTCCCGCCCGGACCTGCTCTCCCAGGACCAGTCGCCTCCTCCACCCCAGCGTAGCGGCACTCCACCTCATGGCGTGGCTGCTCAATGGTTAGGCCAGGAGGAAAGGACGTGCTCAGAAGGGGTTCAGCGCATCCTCTTGGAAAGCAGGTGACTCTCCGCGTGCCGAGCCTACTTGGCAAAGTGGTCTCAGTTTTCCTGCTGGGCAGCTGAGCAGGGCATTTTCCCTGTGGCTGCCCTAATCCGGCTCATTTTAGACTATCTCCGTCACCTTAGAGCCCAGGGCCTAGTGTCCTTGTCCATTAAGGTGCAGGTGGTGGCCATATCGGCCTTCCGTCCGCTGGTGCAGGGGCACACGGTATTCTCTCATGCTATGACTGGCAGATTCCTTAAGGGATTGGATCATCTCTTCGCATATGTGAGGCCCCCAGTCCCACAGTGGGACCTGAACTTGGTGCAGGCCTGATTGACTGGTCCCCCCTTCAACCTACAGCTACATGCTCCTGGTCACACCTCTCGTAGAAGGTAGCCTTCCTGGTTGCGATCCCGTTGGCTAGATAGGTCTTGGAACTCAGGGCCATGACCTCCAATCCCTCGTACATGTGCCAAAAGGATAAGGGGCAGCTCTGCCCACATCCTTTGTTCCTCCTGAAGGTGGTCTCCTCCTACCACATGGGTCAGGACATTTTCCTGCCGGTCCTCTGCCCCAAGCCCCATGTGCCCAATGAGGAGTGTCACCTCCACACACTGGATTTTAGATGGACTCTGGCCTTTTACCTGGAACAGACTAAGCCATTCAGGAAGTTCGCAGCTGTTCATCACCTCGGCCAAACGCATGAGGGGTCGGCTGATCTCCTCTCAGTGGCTCTCCAATGGGATCACTTCGTGCATATGTACCTATTACGGCTTGGCGGGAATCCCCCTGCCGTCGATTGTGCAGGCACTCTCAACTAGGGCGCAGGCCTCGTCGGCTGCCTTTTTAGCCCATGTCCCCATTCAGGACATTTGTAGGGCTGCCATCTAGTCTGCAGTTCACTTGTTCACCTTGCATTATGCGATAGTCTCCCAGACCAGGGAAGACACTGGGTTCGGCAAGGCTGTGCTCCATCCCAAGAGTTTGTGAACTCCTACCCACCTCCAACAGGTATAGCTCGGAATCACCTTTTGTGAAATACACATGAGCAATCACTCATGGAAAAGATAACTGTCTTTTCTTCTTCAACTGGTGTTCTTCGAGATGTTGCTCATGTCTATTCCACATCCTACCCTCCTTTCCCTCTGTCGGAGTTGTCTGGCAAGAATGAACTAAGGGTGGGGGGAGCGCACAGCGCCCCTTATACCGCACCATGGAGGCGCCACGGATACTTCCAGGGGATACTTTAGGGGAAAAATTTCCAGCACCAGTGTACGTGGCGAGCACGCACACCTATTGTGGAATGGACATGATCAACACATCTCGAAGAACACATTATGGAAAAGGTAACTGTCTTTTCAGATGGCTTGTGAGAACCTTATTCTGTCTGTGCCTCACTCGCTTAGGACTGCAGTTGCCAGGATATCCATGGTTATGCCCACTGCTGAGGGTTTCTGTGAGGATCTGGAACTGTTGAAGGTTGATTCAGGACATTGTGATGAACTTACAGGGCTGCTCATGATTAAACCCATCCAGCACCTGGAGTCTGGTTTGGATTCCTGCCTTTCTCCACTTCTGTAATCTGCCCAGTCTTAAAATATTCACACAGAAAACCCTGAAGCTACAGTATTTGAGACAGGGTCAGTCTGCACATACAGCCCGTGCTGCTGTGTGTTGCTCTCCCAGAGCTGAGTTTGCTTTCACCGACAAGGAGAAGACCAGGACGGACAGTGGCAGAAATCCTATCCACTCTCGGGGAATTGCCTCGTGAGTAGCTAAACGTCGTCATCTACACCTCTGGGACACTTCAACAGCAAACAGTCCTTATTTCAAGTTTCTTTCACCCACAAATGATTGTTCCATGTCACCCTAGTTGCTTTTACTGCATTTATTGGCTCCACTAATAAATGTTAGAAAGAGTCGCTGTGTAAATTTCATGGAAATACACTTATCTAAATTATTTAAATACACTTATGGGATGACTTGGTACGTGTAACCACCTTGGAGGTGCACACTGAAAGCCACTGCTTCCCAGAAATGCAGCTTCCTCACTGATCGGGGATCCCTGCCCTACTTGGGTTAAATGATCAGAATTAAGGATGTCTGCTGGAATTTGACTTTAGCACTGGATTTCTTTACATGTGTGTGTCAGTCTCTAACATTGCAGTAACAGCAGCTCCATGGTCTGGTTTAGAGCAGGGACTCTACTGCTTGCCCAGCTGTTGTGAATACCCGTGAGGTGTGGGCCTGACTCTCTGCATGCTTCAAACAACTAATTTCTTTCCCCAAGTGTTAGGTTGAGGTGTAAGAATGGCTGTTAGTGTAACGTGCACTCTGTATTCCCAGACATTCTTGGTTAATAAACAAAGTTCTTGATGAAAATAATTTCCCTGGTATAATTGTGAGCCTTCCGCATGCTTAGGTAGGGGTTTTCCTCGCCTGGTGCCGTTGAAAGGGCAAGGTGGTTGCAGTAAAGCAGATAATTTTTGCATGATACATATCATATAGTTCTAGCCCTGGTGCAGCTCTACTGATGCTGGCAGGGTGGTAGTGTAGAGACCATCATCCAATAGTTTTACTAGTGTATGGACTAATCTTGCTCAGAGCAAATGTAAGTGACATGGTGCTAAAATGCTGTCAGTGTACGCCATCTGCCCCATTGCTGTTAGTGCCGGTGAAGCCGCATCAGTGCGGGGTTCCCTACAGTTGTCACTGTAGCCAAGGCTGAGTTGTGTCAGGGCCCAATGCCTTCACCTCCAGGCTATGGCACTAGCCATGTCATCCCCCTTGGAGTACTGTTCCCAGCCAGTTCAAACATTTGGGCTTGCCGTGGCAGCAGCACAAATCCCCACTGCTCCCAGTGAGCGCACGAAGGTTTCTCAGTTAGGTCATTGTCATCCTCTTTCATATGACTGGGATAGAGCAGCATCTTCAATTTCACCTGAAGTTGATGGAGCCAAATGGCAGCAGAATTTATTGCAATGATGCCGCCTTCATATTTATCAATTGGCAGTAGACAATGATATGTTTGATGGTCTGTCGTGGGGAACCACACTCACACACCAGGGAGTCCTTGATTTTCCATTTCTGCATTAAATGTCCACATCTACCATGCTTGATTTGGATTTGATTCAGAGTTGACCAAGATGACTGTGGAAGGTCAAACCCAGGAGCCTTCTGCGTGGGGTCCATATTATCTGTCTTCTGTTACAGCAGGGGCTCTCCTGTCCAGATGGAGGGAAGGGTTATTCCTGATAAAGTGGCACTCTGATGGAGCCTGGGAAACGTGACCAGGGGCCAGCCTAACCACCAAAGTGTCAGTAGTCTACTGGACCTGCTGTTCTTTGAATGTATTGGGCCCTCTTCACCTCCAAGACTCTGCAGGCCTTGCTAGGAGTCATTTCCCTTAGACTTCAGACAGAGAGAGAGGGATTCATCAATTATATCCCCCTTGGGAAGTGCTCTTATTCCTCTTCATCGTCACACACCACTTTTGTCTTCTGTGAAGCTCATGCTTTCTAAGCTGAAACAGTGATGTCACTAATGGGAGAAACTCTGTTCTCCTGTGATGCAGCACGCACTACATGCTGTCTGTCCTCCTATAAGGCACAGTAGCCCGGGATGTGTGCAGTACACTCAGCAGGATCTGGGAAGTGTTGAGATTACCGCTGCCTGGGCTTCAAGGACTGGTCCTCCAACAGCGCAACCCAAGCTGCCTCCTTTATTTTGCTGATGGCAGTTGCAGATTACATAGTGATTTGTAGATAGTTTGCATATAGTGTTCCTGCCTTGCCCTCCTATGTCCTCATCCAGCTCTTTGTGATTGCGTGAGCTGAATCTCCTGTATCTGACTGCACATTTCTCCATGGGGCTTTTCCTGTGTCTTAGGCTAGTAGATTCATAGATTCCAAAGCCACAAGGGACCACTCTGATCATCTAGTCTGACCAGCTGTATAGCACAGGCCCTGAAACTACCCCAAATAATTCCTAGAGCAGAGCTATGAGAAAAACATCCCAGCTTGATTTAAAAATGGTCAGTTATGGAAAATCTACCACAACCTTTGGTACGTTGTTCCAGTGGTTAATTACTCTCTCTGTCAAAGATTAACACCTTATTACCAGTGTGAATTTGTCTAGCTTCAACTTCCAGCTCTTGGATCATGTCATCCCTTTCTCTGCTGACTTGAAGAGCTCATTATTAAATATTTGTTCCCTATCTAGGTTCATATAGACTGTAATTAAGTCACCCCTTAACCTTCTCTTTGTTAAGCTAAATAGATGGAGCTGTTTGAGTCTTTCACTATACAGCAGGTTTTCCAATCCTTTTATCATTCTCATGGCTCTTCTCTGAACCCTCTCCAATTTATCACCATCCTTCTGGAATTGTGGGCACCAGAACTGGACACAAGATTCCAGCAGCAGTTGCATCAGTGCAAAAGAAGAAAAACAACCTCTCTGCTCCTTCTTGAGATTCCCCTGTTTATGCATCACAAGTTCACGTTAGCCCTTTTGGCCACAGTGTTAGACTGGGAGCTGACGTTCAGCTGATCAGCCATTATGACCCCCACATCTTTTTCTGAGTCATTGATTCCCAGGATAGAGCCCCCATCCTGTAAGTATGGCCTACATTCTTTTTTCCTAGATAGATAGATAGATATTTACATTTAACCGTATTAAAATGCATAGTGTTTGCTTGTGCCCAGTTTACCAAAAGGTCCAGATCATTCTGAATTTGTGGCCTGTCCTATTCTAGAGGTATCAACTTCCATAACAAAAGCTTGTGCCATGTTGGGGTGGGTCAATACTGGAGCAGTGGTGAAAGCAAGATTCAATTCAGAGCTTCATGCTAGGCCTTGGGTGACCAATGAAACTTGGTGTTTTTACAGAGTAGGGCAGCGAGGGTCTCGGCTTGTTTTAAAAAATTCTAAATGAACCTGTGGTAGAAGTTTGCAAAGCCTAAAAAACATTAAAGGTCACACACATTGTGGGGGGCTACCCAGTTGCGGACAGCCTGGACCTTGTGCAGATCCATCTTGATTCCTTCCGGGAACAGGATGAATCCCAGGAACTCAGATGAAATCTGATCAAATGAGCACTTCTCCAGGTTAGTGCAGAGACTGTGTTGTCGTAATCTCCCCAGGACTATATGGGCACGTGTGGTGTGTTGGTCCAGTTCGTCTGAGAAGATCAGTGTGTTGTCTAAGTGTCACGAACTGGTCCAGCAGGTCTCGGAGCACGTTGCTAATAAAGTGCTGGAACGTTGCTGGTGTGTCAGTCTGATTGGCATAACTAAACATTCCAAGGGGCCATAGCCATTCTGAAAGGCCATCTTCCATTCATGCCCCTATCGAATACAGAGATGATTGTAAGCACCCCGGAGATCCAGATGCATGAATATGCAGGCAATCCCCACGAGGTCCAATAACTCAAGGATCAGAGGTAGTGGGTAAAGGTTCCAGATTGTTATCTGCTTTAGGGCTTGGTAATTAACACAGAAACGATGGCTTCCATCCTTTCTTTTTATGAAAAGGACCGGGGTGCCGGCTGGTGAAGTTGATTTGCAGATGAGCCTCCAGGCCAGGTTCCCTTGGAGATATTCTCACAATAGCATCAGTTCAGGCTCTAACATTGTGTATATGGTGGGAGGGGATAGCTCAGCGGTTTGAGCATTGGCCTGCTAAACCCAGGGTTGTGAGTTCAATCGTTGAGGAAGCCATTTGGGGATTGGTCCTGCTTTGAGCAGGGGGTTGGACTAGATGATCTCTTGAGGTCCCTTCCAACCCTAATAATCTATGATTCTATGCAGTCTATGTATAGCATTCCTCTATCTCTTTTATTGGGGGGCGGGATAGCTCAGTAGTTTGAGCATTGGCCTGCTAAACCCAGGGTTGTGAGCTCAATCCTTGAGGGGGCCACTTAGGGATCTGGGGCAAAGATTGGTTCTGCTAGTGAAGGCAGGGGGCTGGACTCAATGACCTTTCAAGGTCCCTTCCAGTTCTAGGAGATTGGTATATCTCCAATTATTATATCCATCCAAGTGATAACATCACCCTGGCTGAAGTTCTATGGGGCAGTCATAGTCCCAGTGCAGGGGGAGGTTTTCTGCATTCTTCTTCTCAAAGACATTCAGCATAGTTATGGTGCTTGGTGGGAAGTTCCATAGTTCCTCCAGTGGGTGCTTCAGTGTGGGCAGCTACGCCTACTCGAGCCGCCTTGGGTCTGGGGGCTGTGTCCCTGAATAATGGCCTACAGGGGACAGTCTCCTGTCAGCAGGCTGATTACCAGGGCCACCTTAACCTGGTCAGAGGAATGGATTTGGGGACATTGCAGCCACTGGCATGGGTTCATGAAGCACCGAAACTGCTGAGGTCAAGGCACTCTGCACTGTGCGCAGCACGGTATTCTCAGTGCTGATCTGCCTCGCTTGCTCCTGCAGCCGCTGATTATCTGAGGTCAGCTGGGCAACTTGGGCCTTTAGTGCTGGATTATTTGCCTGGAGGCGGAGGGCACATCCGGGCGAGTCTGATGCTTCTAGTGGCTGCAGTGGTGCTGCTGGGTCCATCCTCGCATCAAGCTCGTTCCCTCAAAGTAACTGTGGTCCAAACAAGCTGTCGCAGCCGGGTCATGGGCAGACAGAGCCAGCATTCAGGGCCAGAGTCCAGGGTCACAAGACAGGAGGCGGCGGGGTCAGGATACCGGGGTCAGAAGCAGAGACAAAATGGAGATAGTAATCATGAGTCAGGCTAGGCCAGGACACTAAGGGGTCAGAGGCGGGTCAGAAGCACGGATCAGATGCTAGAAGTCACCCCGGGTCAGGATGCCAGGAACTCAAGCAGCGGGAGTGAAAGCCGCAAGGCACACAGTTCAGAACAGGGTGGAACCCAGTTCAGACAGCTCCCTGTTCCTGCCCCCGGTTTGAGTAGGGCTAGCGGGCCAGTCAGCTGCTCTGGGACTCCACCAATAGGACCACCAGGGTAGAGCCTCTGACTGGGACCTGGCTTCATGGGTCCCAGGTAAGCAAACATCAGCAGGCTCATGATACCAGCCCTCAGCTATGTTGGCTCTGCAGAACTAACAAGAGGTGTAAACAGCAGAAAAACATCTTTGTTGCTACAGCCAGTAGATCTAACAGATGCCCCAGGAACAGATCTTTGGAGTATGACTGCGCCCTTGTCTCAGTCACTCTAACAGAGGAACTACGCTTTACAGGATGGGGGTGGTCCTCTCTGCCCCCCCCCCCACCCCCAATATCAGTGTGCATGGTGCTCATGAAATTACCCCATATGCACGTTTACACCATGCCTAGCTTAGTCAATATATTGTCAATGGTCTCCAACAACTCTTCAGTATTCAAGTGTTTGGGTCCTTGCATAGCTCTGCCAATGCACCTCAATCATGACCTACAACTGCCTGCTATTTCAGTTCTGCACTTCTGGAGGAGACCCCAGAACAGCCTTCCTGGGCCAATGTCAGCTGTAGTGGCAGCTGTGGAACTCATGCTTGTTCTGGCCCCTCTCCAGTGCTATGTGGGTCCTGTTCAGGTTTTATTGGACAACTGAACTGTCTGGCTTTTCCTATGACTGAAACTCATGAGAATGTCTTAAGCTAGAGTGTATGATGCACACCTGGGTAGGTGTGCAGCAACGATTGCTCCAGTGGGTAAGCCATTTGAGAGAGAATCTGGGGGAAGTGGGGGTGAATGGATGGATCCTATGATTCAGAAATGTCCACTGGAGCTCTTGCGTTTCACCCCAATGTTTCTAAAACGAATTTGTTCCTTCTTCCTACAGACAATTTTAGGTACACATGTGACATTTGTGGGAAAAAATATAAATACTACAGCTGTTTCCAAGAGCACAGAGACCTGCATGCGGTGGATGGTGAGTACTGCTTCAGCCCCTTGTCAAATTAGGCTGGGAAATAATGATTATTTTATGTGGGGTTAGACAAAGTGTGATTCATGGGCAAAATGCTGCCATGGGGTCTTACAGTGGCACACAACCTTACCATGAAGCTCAAAGAAATCAGGTCCTAACCTGCTCTGCTTCAACCTATTTGGATCGAGATAACACCCTCATACTGGGACCTGCAGTCTCAGCAAGCCATGTCTTCGTATTAAAGCTGAGGATTACTACAGGGCCTCCAGGTAAATTGCCAGCCTAGCCCTTGGCTAGGCAAGGTCGTATTGTCTCTGGTTTCTGACCTCAGCATGGCTCTCTGTGGGATCAATACAGAGATCCAAATGCAGGTAGATTTGCCAGCCAATGCAGTTCTGAACTGATGTGCCTATGTCTGAGCCAGTGGACTTCAAAGGAGATTGCGGCAAAACTTTTTTCACTGAAAAATGCAGATTCAGGTCCAAAAAAATACTTTGAGAATTTGTGTCAATTTTGGCAAATTGATTTGGTTGAAAAAAAATCTTTATTGGAAATGTCAGAATGGTTCGTTTTGACATGTCTGAAAGGAAACAACTTTATTTTCCTGGTGAAATTCATAAAGTGGCTGAAGGAGGGTCTACTTCTGCCTACAGCCTGGAGATTAGGGCACTCGTGTGGGATGTGGGAGGCCTGAGTTCAAGTCCTTGTTGCAGAACTGGGATTATTTATACAAAGACCTGGCCCCAGAGCAGTGATTTCAATCTGGGTCTCTCCCATCACAAATGAGTGTCCGCACTACTGGGCTATTCACCTCACTTTTGTGAATGGTGCCTAAAACCAAAATGTTTTGTGTTTTAATTGACATGATTTTTTTTTTTACTTTTTGTTTTGCTGAAAATTCCATCCTGGTTCCTTTCAGTCCCAGAATGATTTTATTTTTTCCCAGAACTGCCAGTGAATGGAAAAAATCAGTTATTCCCACAGCTCTGCTTTAAAGGATTGTTTTCCTGTTTAAACATGTTGAATTGTGTCAGTGTGAATGCTGGCAACCTAGAACAACTGGCGGCTGTTTCATTTTAACGATATTAAGGATTTTTTACATTATTTTTATGTGTTTGCTGCCCTATTTACCCTAGCCATGTTCGTCCTCATGGCAGATAGAGCTGTCAGTGCTGCACTTTACTCAGTCAGGAAGGTGCAGCAGGCAATATCTGTGCCATAGGCTGCTCCAGATGCAGCAGAGTACTCATGACCAATACTGCCCCCATGTTTTTCACAAGAAATTTTGTCAAAAAAACATTTTCTGTTTTTGATTGAAATTTTGGAACCCTGAGACTAGCATTAAGGTCGGTTGGCATTCCCCAGCACCCTGTAATGGTGCTGGATTCTCCGTCACCTCATGTGGGGTCATAGACATTAAGTCACTGGGATTGAAAGATAAGCTAAACATAGAATCATAGAAGACTGGGGTTGGAAGAGACCTCAGGAGGTCACCTGGTCCAACACATCTGCTTCTACTTGAAATGTGTCGTCATCACTCTAGTTCAAAGCTAATAAGGAAGCTGAAGCTTTTAAAATGGCTGCCACTTGTGTTTCTCTAAGACAGCGCTTGCTTGGATGCCTCTGAGTGATTGGTTGTGTTTCAGTAGACATGGGTGCGAGGCAGCTGTGCATCTATGTCAGTGTGTTCTAACAAAGGCCTTGAGGATCTATGTACACTAGGGCTGGGCATGCTCAAGTATTTCCCTGTGTGAATGCTACCTGGGAGATGTGGGATGGGAGAAGGGAACCTGGCTTATTCTGCATTGACCCTGTGGATGAAATACAGGAGTAAAACAAGGCCATTTAAGAGGATTTAATTTCTGTTTTGTTTCCCCCCCCATCCCTTCTTCTATTCTGTGTTAGTTTTTAGTGTGGAAGGGGCCCCAGAAAACCGGGCAGGTAAGCAGAGATCCTTTGTGTGCTTTATTTCACAGACCTTTACAAGCATTCAGGCACAATATGTCCAGTTCTGCACTCACAGAAGCCAATGGCATTTTGTCCTTGACTTACGTGGGCGCCAGCTCGGTCTCTCAGTGCACAGCAATGTTATGTACAGCCAGTAGCATGATGCCCAGCCCTATTAGATACCAGGCTTTTGTTGCATATGCGTTTGATCTAGACTTGTGAAAATCAGAGAAACAAACGATAAGTGTGTTAGTCGTTTTGAAATTACTTGTGGCATAAATGAAATTACTTCATAAAATGGACTGGGTTCTGATTGGCTACAAGCTGTGCCATTCGACGGCAAAGCTTAACCTCATTGGTCAGTGAACATAAGAATGGCCATACTGGGTTAGATCAAAGGTCCACCTAGCCCAGTGTTTGCTGAATGTATACTTCATTACTATGCCCAGTTTCAAACAGGGTAAAACATTTAGTTTCGGGGGAGGGGTGCAGTGGAAGACAGAAAATATAAATCAAGCTTTGAAATTTGTGCAATCTTTCTCTGATTTTTGATTTATCTTCAAATCATATTGTGCTAGAAGGGGTTAATATCTGTGAGGGCATGAGGGATGGTAAGTGAGAGGCACTGAAAGAGGGAAATTTGAACATTGTGGTTTGGAATCCTGTGTCGGATAGAAACATAACTACACGTGCCAGTGCATTCAGTGCTTGTGACTGTGTACAGAAAGCCTCGGGGTGTTGTCAGCTCTCTGCTGGTTTTGTTCTTTTGCAGATCCTTATGACCAGACAGTCATAGCAGCAGATGAAGTGAAAGAGGAGGAGCCAGAACCATTTCAGAAGATTGGTCCAAGTATGATTTATAATACAGTTTTGAAAGTCATAAAACATAGCATAAGGGTTCAAACCTGGCTCTTGCTAAAGTTCCTCCTGGATAACAGTGGGAGATCAATACACTTACGTGAAGATGCTGAAACTTGAAAGTTGTTGCGGGATGCATCTCATTTCTAATAAACAGGAAACCCAGCAGCCACGTAAACTGAGAACTGTATTTTAAGCATCTACAGAAGTTCCCTTCTTTACATGTTTAAGTGTCCAGGAAATTATTTGTTCTTAATGCAAATCCCCTTCTCGTAAAGTACAGTGTGGCGTTCTGTGGTGAGGGGGTTGGCATGGATGAGTGCACTCACCTTTCACCTTGGCAGCGTGTGCTCAAATCCAGGATTAGGTCACAGCTGAAAGGAAGTTTGGTAGAGTTTATCCCAGTTGCAGGTTAGGGGTTGAGGTACCTTGGCAGAGGTGACTGGAGGACAGGTGCAGTTTGCACACTGCCTGCTTGTCAGATGGGCAACCAATGCAGATAAAACAAAGAAATGACCGGACTTTGACCAAACTTCATGCTGAACCTTTTAAATTAGAAAATGTTGGGTTAACACGTTTGTTATTTTCCTGTGTTTGCGGTTCTGCCCTGGTCTGATCTCTCTGGCTCTGGCTGAAAGGGATAGTGCTAAAATACCGAGACATTTCTGTGCTATTTGCAGCACCAACAGACACAGGAAGTACCACAGGTCTTGCAGGAAAGCCTTTTCTCCTGAGATTTCCAGCCCAGTTTTACAATCCCAGTAAATTCTGGAAGTATGAATCAAAACTTGCACTTCTGGGAGCCTATTTGAACATTCAGTGGTTTATCCATCACTGGCTGTATATAGCCATTGCCGATGCATAGGGAGAGACAGCATGGACCACTGGTTCCTGGCTGCGACAGGGGGTCAGGAGGCTGGGATTCTTGCCCTTGTCTTGCATCTGATTCATTGTATGATTTTTGGCAGCTCACTTAACCTGTGAGTACCTTCTGTGCTGTTCAGATCTATTGGGATGGTTGTACTGAGTCCACCATGTAGCATCTGGGGTTTAATTTTCCCATCTGTAGGAGAAAAAGGTTGCAGGTTATGGGTGCAGATCACAGTGCTTCACCTCCCTTTGTGAAAGTATTTCTCAATGCATGCTTGAAACGCCCCCTGTCAGAATGAAGGACTATGAATTCCACTATTTCTTTTTATCAAGCTCCAAGTTCACACATAAAAAGTAAGAAAGAAAGTAATTATGCAAGGTGATGCTGGATTCCTTTCTTACGGAGTCTTTGTTTCATCTTCACAGAAACTGGCAATTATACATGTGAATTCTGTGGCAAGCAGTACAAATATTACACTCCCTACCAGGAACATGTGGCGCTGCATGCACCTATTAGTGAGTATCCTGCTGGAGATCTGTTTCATTACAGAGTATGATTTACAATGGTTGGTAATTGACTTTGGGGGCATAGTGGAAAGAAGCCAGTCTGATGTATTCTTCCATTGCACCCAGTGTGCATACGGCTCTTAGGCAGCCGAAGGTATGCTGACCAGAACGTTGTAAAGCAGAGATGAAACCATTTCTTAAAGAGATGCTGTTAAAAGTTAGGAAGATCCATAATTTGACTGACCTTTCTACCATCTGTCTGCAGAATCAGTGCCATTTTTTGGTGTCTGTTTTTTTAAATAACAAGCTCCAGTTCTCTGTCTTTCTATACACAAGCACACTCCTGTACAAATTACTGCCTGCTTTCCCAAGCAACCATACGGTAACAAACCAGCGTCCACAGCCAAGCTCTCCTAAGCTGCGCTAAATAACAAATGAGCGTGCATGCCGTAGGGAGACAGTTTTTCTTACATGCTCCCAAGAAACTGGTACAGACAGTGAGTTCAAAGTGGTTTGTGAAATTATGAAAATTACTTGATCAGTTCGATGCTAAACCACAGCGCCGATAAAATGTTTGAGCCAGGGAGCTGCTGCAGCACCGCAGACACTGAAAGCTAGACTCTGAAGGGCAGAACTATCAGATAAAGGAGAGGTCATGAACAGCAGTTAGATGTAGCTTATATGTAAACTTCTAGTGAAATAGTCCCGGAAAATTCTAATTGCATTCGTTCTGGCAGAGTTTGGGGGCTGGTTCGGACACTTCCACCTTCATCCATGTGTTCCTTTCCCAGTTTTTGCCCTGTACTGTATTTTTATTTTAATGGCTAGAAGCCATTGTGGGTGCTGTTTTGCTCTCATCTCTGTCCATAATGACTATCAGTGGAGGATGGGTATGCATGGCTCTGGAATTAGCTTTTAATTAACTGCTCACCTGTAGCCAGCAGGGGGAGCTAACACCTTGTTTCTTCAATAACTCACCAAAATTGCTGCTGTTGTAATTAGGTTTTGAATGATTAATTATTATTATTTTATTAATGGAGTGAATATAATTTTTATCCACAATAAACTGGAGACACTGTCCACCGGCCTTCTGTACTTTTAAGGAAGGTCAAAAGTAACTGGCTCTTAACAGCTTGCCAGTTTCATTACAAATTTTCTAGGGTATTGAGATAATTTCGAGGACAATGGTGCAAGGTATGAAAGTACAGGCCGTCTCTGTCACCCACTTTCACAGAATTAATTTTCTAAGGCCCCATCTACACTAGTAAACTAGCCCACTGTTCACAGATGTCCACAGTAGTTGGTCTCTCCTGACATCCCTCAGCTGGAGTAGGAAATGATCTTAACTACAGGTGTAGATGGCATCAGAGGAGACCCGTCACTGGTGATTGTCAGCACTAGGTCAGTTCTACAGCATAGATGGGTCCTTGGTTAACCAAGGCTCTGGGATTCCCAGTCAGATGCTCTACACAGCAACTTGTTTAAATAAGGAACATTGTGCTATGGATTTAGCATGGGTTCCCTGTTCACCTAGAATAGACTCTCACCTTCCCAGGATGTGCCAATATAAAGGTGATCTCTCCATTCTTCCTGGTAATAACATAAAACAGCTACTGGTTATAGCCCCGATAGCCCACGGAGTAGAAAAACACAAGTTTATACTTCTCATGGAAGTATCTATATGAAAAGACCCCTGGGTTCTGATTCCAGCTGCTGGATGACCCACCAGAAATCTTCCCCTTCCTGTCTATGCAGAACATTTTGGATTTTCAGTCCAGCATCTGATAGAAATTCACAAGACAAGTAAGAAGGCTGCATTTGGGTCAATGGAATCTTAGATTCTGGGTCTCTTGTGGCTTTAAAAAAACCTCATGATTGAGGACAATCTGTGGGGGAGAATTGGCGGGGAGAGAGAAGGTGGAGTTTAGTTCATTTCAGTGAGATCCAGGAGAGCTACTGAGTTAAAACCTGGGCTGCAGGGAGGCTGAGGGATTAGGTGCTCTCATAATTAGGGATATAGTTGTATCATGGGAGAGGCCATGGATTTCATAGTGGTCTCTGATTTTTGGAGGAAGAGGCACAGAGTTTCCAGAGTTGGTGTGAGAAGCATCCTTGCAGCACGGCATCTGCTGCTGGCTTGGCCAAAGGAAAGGCAGGGAAGCCGTGCAGGCAGAGAGGTAGCTGCCCCTGCTCCTCACCTCGTGTTGGTTGGGAGAATGGCTGTGTAAATGGTTTCAAACTATTTCGTGTAAATGGTTTTAATTAGTTTTAAAACACACTTCAGAATAATGTCACCTGCAACTTTAAGAGTTTTTTTAAACGATGCATTCTTGATTTTCCCCAGTCTGTTTTACATGCCCAAAGACTTTTCAGATACTTTATTGTGACAAAGCACTGGCCCTAGTGATTGGGTTGGTTACTAAAACAGGCCAGCTGTTGGTGTTTTCCCTTGCCTTGCATGGCTCCAAAGTCCCATGAGGTGACCTTGAACACTTCAGTTTTGGTGCAGAGAGAGACACTTATCAATCCACTGGCAACCTAGGGCGTTAAAGGCGAGTTTGTCTTTGCCCTGGCCTGTGGCATTGGAGTCTGCAAATAGTGAGTCATCCCACCAACCCTGCAAGAGTAGCCAGAGTGGGGCCAGGCAAGGAAAGCTCCAGCCATAGCACTCAGATTTTCTGTGTCTCTTTGCTTGAGTTCAGTTTCCCTGCTGAAGTTTCTCTCTTTTTCTTCTCTGATGCTATTTGAAAACGAGACCAAAGGGAGGATGAGATGAGGGCTCCCATCCTGGGGGGTCTTCAGCAGCTTTCAGTGTGATTGTGGGTCCATACAACCCGTGAGCTGTCACTGGTTTCTGTGCAGATTGGAGACGCGTTCCCGAAGAGGAGGGAGCAGTTGCAGTGAGTTGGGATGATCTCCAGGAGTTCTTAATGCCAAGTGCCTCAGTAAGATACACAGCTTTGGGAGGAGGACGTGATTTCATCCTATTAGAGTTGGGGGGAGGTCACTTTTTAAAAATACTTGTTCCTGTGTCACCGAAAGGTCCATCTACACTATATAAAAACCTGTGTTGGGAGGACCCTTGTACAACACAGTTCAGACCAGAGAACATGGCTCTCTCTCGGATTGTAAGTGGGTTTTAAACATTTCCCCAACCATTGCTGCATGGCTGTTCATGGCAGAGGAAGATTTAGAGACATATTGAAAACATGCATAAGGTCGCACCTATGGCACCAGACGGACCTGTGTGTTATCCGTGGTAGGGGATGGCTGTGTTGTGATTGGGTCCCCTAACACTATGGTTTACAGTGTTGATAGAACCAGCACAGCTGAGATTCTGACCGAACAAAAAAGCCTCCAGTTTCTTGGCTTGTTAAATACAGGCTGTGGAATCTTGCAAGGGAGGAACCAGAGCACTACAGATGTGGTAGCAAACTTCATAGTTACTCGTGCAGAGTAGTAGGGTCTGATAAAACCTGCTTGAGCATCGGCATCTATCACTCCCATGATGAAAACCAGACGTGAAAGGATCATGGAAACCAGTGACTGTTTCTTTAAGGCCATGGCCATTGTTCCCTTCAAAAAGGAGGCATTAACAGTCCTTGTCAATAGTGGGCTTAGTTCCTGCCCACAGGCTCATACCAGCTAAGAGGACAAAGTTCTCATGAGGTTGGATACACCTCTGTTTGTGCTTCTTCCATCTCAGTGAGCAGTACTGGGTGAGATCCCATCACCTGGTCTTTCACTGCCCTGGCATCAGGTAGGATGTTCCAGAGGAGAATAGGGGCTTTTTCCTGGTAGATAGAAAACTTGATAGCTATGAGCTCAGATTTTTTTTTAAGTGGCCGGTCACTTTCCAAGCAGCAGTGACATCAGCTTGGAGTATCAAGTTCCAGGCACTTGGAAGCAATCACCTTCTATCACATTCTTCAAAGTTAATGTAGTTTTGAAGAGGCATCCCAGATTCCTTCTGGAGGATGGTGGTGAGGTTCCATCTCAATCAGTCAATCACTTCTCCAGCCTTTCTTCAGAAACTTGATGTGGAAATGTGTGTAGTCTTTTATCTGGAGTGGACTAAAGTAGCTAGAAAGCCAGCTCCCATGCCTTCCCCCCACACACATCTTTTTATTTCATTTTAACACTAAGTAGGTTCAGCAGACTGTTAAAAAGGCTGCCTGGCTATGTCTTTTTCTGCCGCCATCTGGCAGGCGTAAAACTTGAACTTCATGTCAAGGTCCCTCTGTACAAGGTAACGCTGCTATAGTGGAACATAGAAATTACCAGACTGGATCCAGCACGTAGTCTGTCTAGCCCAGTCTCCTGGCTGTGACTGTGCCCAGCACCAGATGCATAAGAGGAAGGTGCAAGAAATCCCACAGTGGGCAATTATGGGATAACCTGACCCTGGTGTCCAATATTTAGAGATTAGCTTAGGCCTTCCAGCACTCTTTTTGTTAGCATTGACTATTATAACTCAATTGTCTTGTTATCCATATAAATGTCCAATCTGTCTTTGAATCTTGGCCTCCATGACATCTTGTGGCAATGAGTTCCGTGGATTCCATTTCCGTGTCTGTTCAGGAGATGTGCAAAGGATCAACAGGATGCTATCTGCATATATTCGTCGGGCATTATTGCTTAGATTTGGACGTTGGAGAGTATTTGCAATTTGGTGTCTCTAGGACTAAAATGATCCTTTTATCACAAATTTGAAGCATCCTTCAGGCTACTGGAAATAATGCCCTGTGACCCTGAGAGGCTGTTGCCTGTCCCATAGGATTCTGGCTGCCCATCCATTTTCAGATGCGGTAGCTTCTGCTGCCCTAGCCCTCACTGGCTGAATCTGAAGCACCACCTCTGAGCAGCTTGCGAGAAAGGGGAGTAAAGTAAGCCCCACTCTTACATTGATACTCTGAGGCCAAAAAGTAGATGTGTGTGTCCTCAAGAGATACATGATGAGACACCATATCCATTTACACTGGCCAGTCAATACAGGGAAGGAAAATCTGCTTTGGAGTTGTCAGATTGCCCAGGCATCACCATTCAGGTTTCACAAAGAGGGCAGTCCCTGGACTGCAGGAGGGGCTGGGATGGCCCTGCGTGTTCCTGACACTGAACGTTCAGCAGGTTTCATTGCTTTCACTTGGTAGAAATTGGGAACAAAGCAACTGTTGACAAGAACAGCCCCTGGGGATGCTCATAGACTCTAAGCCCAGAAGGGACCATCATGATCATCTAGTCTAACCTCCTGCACATCGCAGGCCGCAGAACCTCACCCACCCCTGCTTGGTGAGACATAGGCAGGAAACCATCCCTATTGCCCTTTCCGCAGCAGCTGCAGCAGGATTATGAGATGAAGCCTGGAAAGCAAAATTGAGTCCCCACCTACTCAGCTGGCCATAGCCCAAGCAGAGCAGAACTGTCTGTGCCTAAGCTGCCATAGAGCCACCAGCGAACTCCTCTGCAGAAGCCCATTCACCTTTAAGAGAAATGCCACCCTGGATTTGTGCAAAGCAAGACAATGGGTTTGAGGTATTCCTGCACAGGGTGCTTTGTGTGAGATGTGCCTTGTTTATAACATGCAGATGCTGGCCAAGAGTAAATTAGTGAAGGGAAAGGGCAGTTCCATATGGGGTCTGTAGCATCCACCAGCTCAGGTCTGTGCAAATGAGCCTATGTCCCAGGTCTGGATGAAGTCACTGGTTTGCGGGAAGTTTCTCCTCACTCTGCTTTTGTGAGTCCCTTACCTTGGAGAATTGTTTCTGGGTTAAGCTGTTGAGATGTAGGAAGCAGCTTGTAATAGAGTGATTTATCCAGTCTGCAGAACCAAGCGCTAGGCAGGCCCTGGTTATGTGATGAGCTCCTCCGAGGGGAATCAGGCAGTTCCCTCTGAAGAGCAGAAGGCAGCTGCAATACGAGGGGGAAGCTATGCTCTGGCAGTCCTGCAGGGCTATGTCACCACAGAGCTTGGGTGGTAAAGCCCAGTGAGCATGGGACAGGAAACCCTGACTACCTTTGAGACTGGACATCAGAGCCCCAGCGAGGGAGAGCTGGAGGGACTGGCTGAGAAATCAGAATGGGACGAAGAAGAGTCCTGGGAGTGGGAGAAAATGCCCGAGCTAAGTATGGACTTTTCTTTTGTGTTGTTGGAATGGACTTTGGTTTAGGACTCTAGGCTGCTGTAACTGGCTCTGGTATTCAATTAGCCCAAGGCAGGGGTATTGCTAACCAAAGAAACCCTTTGGGAGTTCTTAAAGGGCCCTCGGGTGAGGAAAGCAGGGAGTCTGCAGAGACACCCCGGCCTGGAGGCTGTGCTCTCTAAGCAGTAATCCTGTTACACAGTTGTTGGTGTCAGCCCTACAGTCTTGAGGCAATGCACTGGGTCCCTCATACTCTTGACGAATAGAAAGTAATAACAAGCTCTGGTCGAAGGGCGGGGGGAGGACGTTCTTATTTAATGACCCTCTCTGGCTGATGCTTGCCACAGTGATGTTTGGCTACAGGAGCCATGTCCAAACCTCACCTGAAAAGAGTTGCTGAGAAATTGGGGCGATTATCAGGTTGCTCCTTCCTTCAGTATTTTTTAGAAAAATATCTTTTGGGTCTGGACAGGGACTCCTGTGCCAAAGGACTTTACCACGGCTTTTGGCATTAAGAATTACTGGTGATCCTCCCCGCTCACTGCAGATACCAAAGAGGTTCCCTGTATGTCAGGTAACACTCTGAGAACGTAGCCCCAGTAATGTACAGACCTTGGCTACATCTCACCAGCTCTTTTGACATGAGATGGCATCCAAAGGACCCCTCCTGACTCGTAGAATGGAAAATCCGACTCATGGCTCACCTCCCTCCCCACTCCCATATCTTTAAAAAAAAAAAAAAAAAGTCAGCCGAATTGAAAGGAAAAATGAGGCAGACACAGATCTCCAAAATCTTGGAGGCATTTAAGGCTCAGGGAGCAAGAATGTAAATTCCTCCAGATTTTATGATCAAAGAAACAAGTTAGAAGCCAGCTTTGCTCAGAAACTGTTTTAACTCAGAGGTAAAGCATAAATGTGCAGCTACACCCCATCCCTGTTCACAGCATGTCCCTGTTCAAACAAATAAAACCTCTGGATGTCCTGGGTGTGTCTGGCAGTGTGGGAGGAGAAGTAGTGGGATTCCTGGCCGTTTTGGATTGGTCGAGCAGCAGCTAAAGGTATACAGTAAAATCAATAAGCTTGAAGAATCTGTCCCTTTGGGTGAGTGGGGAAATCCATTTATGTTGTATGGGATTCAGTGGATCCACAATTGCTGCAGGTCCCCTTATAAGGGACTCACAGGCATGACTATTGGAAAGCTATCCTCCCAGATGGCACAGATTCTGGGAGCTGACTGACTATCCTGGCACTAGTTCTGAGTCTTCATATCCAGAGTTCTCTCGATCTCCACTCTTCGTGGCAGTGAAGACACAGGCGAGCCAATCCGGCAAAAAAACACCGGCTTCCATAATCCGATGTTCCACCCTCCTGCACCGCTCCCCGTCCGGTATCCCACCGGCATCCCAATCCCAGATGTTCCGCGCTCCAAATTCTGGATCCCCAGGAAGCAAGGCCACGACAGGTACCAATTGCCTTTACACCATCGACTTTCTTAACTGCTTAGCACCCACTCCTGCTCTGGGTTGCCTTTTGCTCTTCACTGGACTCAAAATCCACTGCCATTAAGGCTGTCCCAGAGAAGCAGTCGCAGGAAAGAGCTAAGGTGATGGCACTATACAAATGAGCATTAAAATCACCAATCACCCAGCTCCTCCCATCCACAGTTGTGACAGATTTATCATTTAAATTAACCCTTATTAAAAAGCATCAAACTAGACCCTGGTTCAAATCCTGGTGTCACAAACTGAGGAGAGCTTCCTGAGTGAGGTTTGCTTAGTGGGTTGTCAGGTTTTTTTAACCTCAAGATGTTGCTTTCGGGGCTTGCCACTTAGTTGAATGAGAAGCCGCTTAGTTTAATGAGAAGCCGTACACACAATCTAACGGTGTTTCATTCACCAAGGGAACCAAGGAGTGGTAGGATGGGCTCCAGCAGTGAGGTTAGCAGTGCAATTACATTGCAGGCACATAAGAAGAATCAAGTTTGAATATCTGTCTCTTTCTTTCCTGCCCCCCGTTCTAAATAAAATGAGAAATAAGAAACATCATGATTAGAATTTAAAAAAGAAAGATCTGAGATGTAGGGTTCACATTTCGATATGATAGTGAAGCATTCTCTTAAATCTCTGGGACTGGCAGATGTCTGGATAACTGGCCTTCTCCATTGTAGTACTGAAGTGTGGCTAGTTAACCAGCCTCTTATATCTGGGTCAGGCAAATGTCTGTTTAAATCATCCCTGAAATGCCTAGGATGGGCTGTATTGAGAGACCTCTGCTTTCCAGCATTTTAAACAAGAACAATGTTTTGGTTACTTTTGTTAGTGACACACACACCTGCTCCTACCTCAAAATCGCAAGGAGTGACCTGTCTTCTGATAGCAACAGTTGCTTATGGGTCCTGACGTTCCTTATTGTCGTTGCAGTCCGTTTACCTGTCATTGATTTTGTTGCTAAGGTCTGTCCGGTGCGTATAGTTTAGGAGTCCGGGTGGAGGAGACTTTTTTTGTTCTTTATCTAAACTTGCGACAACTTTGTCCAGTTTTCACGTTTATTACAAAAGCAAAAGGAACCTAATTAGGGGTCTTAATCATCAGAGGCCAGACTCATCAGGGCAAAAACTGGGAGATTTTTTTGGAAAGAGATTTTTCCCTTTTCTATTCAAAAAATGTGTCAATGAATTAGGTAAACAGGACAAGTCCTTTTCTCCCTTTTTGGGGGGTGATATGACATGAAGCCTGAGCCTTGCAAATTGAACCTGGAGAAAATAATTTAAAACCCAGGGTTTACCTTGTCCATATGGTTGCTTCAGTGGAATGGTGCATGGTGATTTCCAGCCAGTGTCTTGTCCTAATTGAATTTTAGTGGCTTTTGGGACTCCTAGCACAAGTGCATTGGCTGAAAGCTCTGTCCAGCTAGACCCTCTCCTGAAGCAACATCTTTCTAATGCCCCTAATCTAATGTCAAAGATCTTCCCAAATGGGTCAGGGTGGGGCCCAGAGGATAGTGGAAACCCTCTATGATCCTTGCAGAGCCTCCAGAAGGGTGGGGTTTTCCACAGACTGACCCATGGGACCTGTGTAGTTTCCTGATGTTGTCTCCGGGTTCAAGATTTGGTTGACTTTTTGCTTTGGATATAAAGGTTTGCTAAAGTGGGAAAACCCCAAAGAGTCCAAGGAGAAATATCATACCAGCTTGTTTCTCTTGTTGTCAGTCTGAAAAAAAACAAAAAAGCAAGAGAGAAACCCAAACCACGGGAACTGTCTTTTTTTCATACATCTCCAGAGGCCTTCAGCTCATTTTCATTTGTGACATAAGCCAGAATTTGAACCTGGATCTCTACAAGTAAAGGTTACCCCATTGTATCATACAGTCTGTTTGTCCCACTGTGCCACCTGACAAAGCCCTGGCATTCCTAACACTTCTTTATTGATCGTTGGAGTTTAACAACTAGTCCTCGTAATAATTACTTAACTACTGAATTGGTTAGAAAACAACATTGTCCTGCTCTTTATTTTAAAAAATCTGGAGCAGAGCAGATTGAGAGCATCAGGGGCTTAACACCAATTCAACACTGTAACAGCATAGCCAGTCAATAGCTGTCTGACCTTAGTGGGAATTGAGTGGCCCATATTCATGGACCAGCAGCCACACGCGATCTAGATGTGGCTGGAATCAAAGAGCAGGTCCTTTGCCACAGCCACAGTTCAGCAAAAGAAAATGATGAAGCTTCTGCTAACCAGAGTCTGTTTATGAAAATCTCAGGGGTTAATTCTGATGCCTCAACTTTCCAAGGATCTAATATCAATATTAAAGAGAATTTTCTGATCCAGTCATCCCTGAATTTCAGGTTTCTTTCCTCACTTCACCCTGCAACTTCTCTGCCCACAAAATCCATTCTACCCCCTGAAGAAAATACAGCAGAGCCTCATTAGTTCACACTGAAAATAGACCTGCCGAGAGCTGCGAATTCTGTGCATTAGGATATAAACTAAATAAAAAGCAAGAATAATGCATCCAGGCAGTGACTTTACTCATTGATTTGGCAAGTGTAGTTTAGTTTTAAATATTTATGATTGATCCTCCATATCTAGGGCAGTGTATTTACTGCTACACTATTGTAAAAGCAAAGACGTATGCATAAGATGAGACCTCACTGGTAAAGCTGTACTCAGAGACTGCAGGTTATGGGACGTGTGAATTAGCAAGGTTCTGCTGTACATTAAGGCTCCAGGACACTGCAGGTAATGCAGGGTTCATGGCCGTTGCTGCAGGATATTGTCACATGCTTTTAGAGCTAGTTCTTGTACTGAACTCCTTTGGGGATTGCCACTAGAGCTTTACCTTACATGTCCAGAGTAGATGAATGGCTGGGAATGCACTGTCAGCTGGCAGGGCATTGCAGGGAATCAGAGCCTGGGTCCCTTCGGGGTGGTATCATTGTGCAATGAATGTGCTCACTTTATGGGTACAGAGGGAAGGAACAGCTTGTATTGGTTCTAGTTGCCCCCTAAGGTGGTCTCATGAATCATTACTAATGGGCTTCCAAATAATTCTTCAGTCCTCCACTGGGGAGATTGCTGTGCAGATTGTTGGGAGAATCTTAAGAAGGGAATGCCAATTATTCATTACAATTCAAAAAGAGACCAAGCATAGTAGCTTAATGGTGGATTCTCTATACTCACATGGTGAGGGCCTTGGTTTATCCCCAGGCCTGGTCACCTGTACCAGAGGCTGTGAGAGCTGCTCATTTCCTTGGGAGGGGAAAGATAAAAGGGAATGCCTCACATCACTCTACTACAGTCCCTTTGGGCCAGTCAGGAATGGTGTTCACGGGCTCCGTAGGAGTTCCATCCAGGCCTCCTCTGCCAGAAGGCAATGTGAAAAATATCTGCCTGTTACCCCTTCAGTGAATCTGGCCCTTTGCCTCAGAGATGGGGGATTAAACCTTTCAGGGTCTGAGATTACATGGCACAGGAGCATGACATCTGCCTCCCCACTGAGCAATCCTGGGTCCAGTACTGATCACTCACCATCACCCTTTGTTCTCCACCCAGCAGAAAGCGCATTCAGTAGGAGAGTGGAAGGCAAAGCGCAAAACAACTTTGAAGAAACAAACAGCAGCTCCCAAAACTCTAGTGGTAAGTGTGCTCACTCCCTCCTGCTGGTATTTACGATCTCCAGGGTAGGGCAGAAGTTGAATTAACTGTGATTAAAGTAATTTATCTATTTAGCAAGCTCAGTCTGTAAAGTATTCAGTTGATTCAGTGCTTTCCTCAGCATCACCCCAAGGTTTGTGCCATCCTACAGTCCGTATGAATTGTGATAAGTGGGTCTGCAACTCAAATGCCTTTAAAATTGGAGACAAAAGATCCAGATACATGGGATCTGACTAATGTTGCTGGGGGGAGCCTGAGGTAAAGTAGGCCTAGTTGTTTGTGGGTAGACAAGTTAAGTCTCGGTGAAGCCAAGCCATTTTTCATAGAGCAGCGCAGAGGATTATAAATATAATGGCACTTTGCACATTACACATCTCAGTGATATTAAACGTGGTAACTTTGTTGTACCTGGAGGCTGTCTCGGAGCTCATTATAAGCTGTCCCACTGGATCAGATATATTATGTCAACTGACAAATGGGGGAGCATGTCGCTGTCCCACCTTGCTCTGACCAAATTCTATACACACTTGGGAAGACTCAGTTGTATCGTCTTCCTGGGGCTTCCTTCTGTTAGTAACTTAAAACGGCAGCACCAAAGCATAACCCTCAGCCTAGACAGTCGCCCCTAGTTTGACTGTTTGTAGAGCTTTTCCTGCAAGAACTTCTTTCTCCCCCACCCAGTAGTTCCCTCAGAGTGGTACTACAGCCCCTCTTATTCTCTGAGATCGAAGCTGAAGGTACACATCTGGAGAGAATCATCATAAATATCTCAGCATCTCTATGGAAGGTTCAATAACCTGGCAGCACGATAGCCGAAGAAGAGCCTGACATGTTGTGTCAGATCTGAGAATCTGCCATGCTG
The DNA here is from genome assembly GCF_003597395.2 of Chelonoidis abingdonii. NCBI lineage: Eukaryota > Metazoa > Chordata > Testudines > Testudinidae > Chelonoidis > Chelonoidis abingdonii. Next base: position 4,481,734 of record NC_133792.1, read on the forward strand.
CTTCAGAATAATAGAAACATCCTTCACAGTTACACTAACTAGAATTGAACAGCTAAAGGGTAGAAACCCTCCTGCTTCAGAGATAAGCCAACCACTACCTGCCAGGGGTAAAGAGAAACTTCCTCTTTGGGCATGTTGCAAAATTATCCATCACAGGGGTTTAACCTTCCCCAGAAACAGCTGGTACAGCTCTCTGGACCACTTGTATGAAAAGGGAATGGAATGATGTGGGAAATCTCACACACTCCTGTGCAGAGGGCTATAGTGAATTAGAGTGAGAGCTAGTGCTCTCTAGTCCTCCTCCAACAGCTGGCCAGCAGCTCCCATGGGGGCCAAGAGGTTGGCAGAGTCCTGGCCCCACTTCACGTCACTGGTGTCCAGTCTCCTTGACCAGCAAAGCCAGGCAGCTAGAAATGACTGTGAAGTCTTTCAGTTCATATAAAGTGCTGGACTCATCAGCATGACATGCAGCACTTCTCTGAAGTGGCCCCTTCCTGACTCAGGGACCAATCCACTCCCTGAGTCAGATCTCCTGCCTTTAGCACGTAGCTGGGGTTTCAAACAGGTTTACGCCAGTTAGGTGCTCAGCTTTGAAAGCCAATAGGATTTGAGTGCTTAATTCCTCTAGGCACCTGTGGAACCTCCAGCCAATGTGTATCACTTCATCATTTTTGTGAGCCCTTCAGAGCCCGCTCAGCTGTGGGAGCAGGAGCTGAATTATCTTCCTTCCTGTGCATCATCAACAGAACTGTTTTCAAAGATCAGTTAAAGACCAATGAGTTATACCTGCACAAACTCATTGGCAGGTGAGCACAGAGGGTTTAATCTGTAGACAGAGAGCATGCGGGCTGCAGAAACTTTTACTGCTGGTGAATACACAAGAAAAGGACTCTCAGATTGTGGGGAGGAACTGCAGAGCTGGCAGTTAGGAAAAAAAATATTTGTAAAATGAGCATATTTGATGTGCAGCCTTAGATAAGCTTGCAGCCCTCTGATGCCTGCTTTATATCACAGTTGACAACCTTACACAGTAAATAAGTCCCCTGACTTTCACAATAAGCTAAAAATCAAGCTAATCCCATTTCAAAACAAGGCCAAAACAAGCCAATCCCTAAGAACCCCCAACACTCTATGTGACTAGATCCCCCGGCGTGCAGACTGGGACTGTAGTGGGCTCGCTGTGCACCCCGACTCTCACCCCTCTTACCCCTGCTTGCTGAGAGCCAATCAAAAAAAAAGAAGCAACAAGCTACAAACCAAACAAGCAACAAGCCAAAAACTAGCCAACAAGCAACTCACGAGCCAATTAAACCAAAAACAAGCCCAATTTCTGCATTTTTTTCATGGGTTTGGCATGTCTGTTTTATAGTCACTTTTCAGGTAGAACTCTGAACACTTTGTGACCAGCTGTAGGAGAGTTGTGTTGTAAAGCTCACAGGCTACAAATCTGTTCTCTTGGTTTAGAATCACAGAATATCAGAGTTGGAAGGGACCTCAGGAGGTCTCTAGTCCAACCTCTTGCTCAAAGCAGGACCAACCCCTACTAAATCATCCCAGCCAGGGCTTTGTCAAGCCGGGCCTTAAAAACCTCTAAGGATGGAGATTCCGCCACCTCCATAGGTAACCCATTCCAGTGCTTCACCATCCTCCTAGTGAAATAATTTTTCATAATATCCAACCTAGACCTCCGCACTGCAACTTGAGACCATTGCTCCTTGTTCTGTCATCTGCCGCCACTGAGAACAGCCGAGCTCCATCCTCTTTGGAACCCCGCTTCAGGTGGTTGAAGGCTGCTATCAAATCCCCCTTTACTCTTCTCTTCTGCAGACTAAACAATCCCAGTTCCCTCAGCCTCTCCTCATAAGTCATGTGCTCCAACCCCCTAATCATTTTCATTGCCCTCTGATGGACTCTTTCCAATTTGTCCACATCCTTTCTGTAGTGGGGCCCCCAAAACTGGACGTAATACTCCAGATGTGGCCTCACCAGTGCCGAATAGAGGGGAATAACCACTTCTCTCAATCTGCTGGCAATGCTCCTACAAATGCAGCCCAATAAGCCGTTAGCCTTCTTGGCAACAAGGGCACACCGTTGACTCATATCGAACTTCACGTCCACTGTAATCCCCACGTCCTTTTCTGTAGAACTGTTACTTAGCCAGTCAGTCCCCAGCCTGTAGCACTGCATGGGATTCTTCCTTCCTAAGTTCAGGACTCTGCACTTGTCCTTAATGAACCTCATCAGATTTCTTTTGGCCCAATCCTCCAATTTGTCTAGGTCACTCTGGACCCTATCCCTACCCTCCAGCGTATCTACTTTTCCCCCCCAGCTAAATGTCATCCACGAACTTCCAGAGGGTGCAATTCATCCCATTATCCAGATCATTAATGAAAATGTTGAACAAAACTGGCCCCAAGACCGACCCCTGGGGCACGCCGCTTGATACTGGCTGCCAACTAGACATCAAGCCTTTGATTGCTACCCGTTGAACCCAACAATCTAGCCAGCTTTCTGTCCACCTTATAGTCCATTCATCCAGTCCATACTTGCTTTGACTTGCTGGCAAGAGTACTGTGGGAGACTGTGTCAAAAGCTATGCTAAATTCAAGGTATATGACGTCCACCGCTTTCATGTTCACAAAGCCAATTATCTCATTATAGAAGGCAGTCAGGTTCGTCAGGCATGACTTGCCCTTGGTGAATCCATGTTGACTGTCCTGATCACCTTCCTCTCCTCCAAGTGCTTCAAAATGGATTCCTTGAGGAGGTGCTCTGTGATTTTTCCTGGGACTGAGGTGAGGCTGACTGATCTGTAGTTCCTCAGATTATAATCCTTCTCTTTTTTAAAGATGGGCACTATGTTTGCCTTTTTCGAGTTGTCTGGGACCTCCTCCGATTGTAAGGTGACCAGATGTCCCAATTTTATAGGGACAGTCATGATTTTTGTGTCTTTTTCTTATATAGGTTCCTATTACCCCAACCCCTGTCCCGATTTTTCATGCCTGCTATCTGGTCACCCTATCTGATTGCCATGAGTTTTCAAAGATAATGGCCAGTGGCCATTAGTTGATGTCAGAAGGGAAAATTAATGTGGAGAACAGAAATCAGCAGAGCAGACAACGCAAAAGAAACATAAAACATGAAAAAAGGAGAGATTGTTCTGGGTAGCATTAGGAAAGTCTGTACTATTGAAAGTGCTTTAAATACTGATACATTCGTACCCCCTCTTCCAGCCCCTTGAAACAAATCAAATCATTCTCATGCTTCTGTTGAGTCAGCTTGTATCTGCATTGCAACATTGGGAACACCTAAAATGAACTAAGAAAGCCCTTCACAAAAAATCTTTTCTCTGTGCTTAAACTTGAGTTTTCAGTGGTCTGGTTATCTCTTCACATCATGGCAAGCATTGCTGCTGTGTCTCTTTTTATTTTAGTAGCTTATGTCTGGCAGGCTGCAAGAAGAATGTCAGTGGGCTAGCCCAGACCAGTGCTTGGACCGCAAGAACTGAATGACACCAGTGAGCCTTTCAGGGCCAGCTTTCAGCGTGTTGGTGCCTTAAGTGGAGAAGAAAAGAGAGGATGTTCCTCCTGGGTCAAGAGAGCAAAAAATCCCAGCAGTGTAGGAATTTCAGAATCCAAGTGCTGCACCATAAACACCATCTGTGGCGAACTCTGGAACACAAGCTGTCGTGTAGGCCATGGAGTGAAAGCAATGAAATGTCACCTTGTGCTTGTGTCTGTCTTGTTTCACATCCCCCTTCCTTCTCCGTGTTCTCTCTCTCTCTCTCTTTCGTCGCTCCCTGTTTCATTCCTTTTCTCTGACCTCCACTCATTGCATCCTTGTGTGCTGTTTCCCATTTTGCCCTCCTCTTCGGCTCTTCCCTCAGCCACCTTTTTCCTTCATTCCTTTACACTCCCAGGAATGAGTCCAAACACACATTCTCATTCATGGTGACCGTCGGCTGTGCAGAATTGCATGGTGACTGTTGGCTGTGCAGAATTGCATGGTGACTCTGAATGCCAGACAGTGCTCTAGGTGAAGAGCTCTGTGGAGACCTGGTTCATTACCAGTTAGTCTCTTACCTTCCTTCTGTTCCTTCTTCCCATAAGTGTGGTGTGAGAAATGTGAGACAAGCGGCAGTGTCGTTAGTGTGCTGTGCTCATCACATGAGCCACTGATACAAAGCCCTTGAGAAGTAACTGGCACCTTCTCTGGGTAGAGCTCCTGATGCAGCTTTTCCAACAGGCACTGAAAATTAAAGGCACAACCCCAGCTGCCAGACAACGGCTGTGCGAGGAAGGGATGGAGGGAGAGAAGTGGTGCCCAGAGATGTGCCCTTGGAGGTGCGGAAGAGTCAGGGTGTGACATGGGGGCAGTGGGAATTCAGCTTCGCAGGCTAAGGCATCATGCTAGTCTCTGTTCGTGGTGTAAAAATCTTTTGGGGGTCTTGAGGCTGTCAGCTTAAGATTAGCCCAACATTTCGATTTTTGTTGAAACCAGCTTTTGTACCTTGAGAGTGCCTGAAAGGTTTCCGTGGCGCTTTTAAAGTATTGTCCAGTGGAAACAGCAAAACTCTCCTCTGCAGCCCAAACAGACTGCACTGAGAGCCTGGAAATGACCTGGATCTTGCTGGCTTTCATCATCTGAGATGAGAGAGGTGCCGAAAGAAATCAAACCACCTGAGTAGTGAGAAGGGAATTTGGCTTGTTGGGATTCACTCACCGTTAACCGTTTACAGGCCAGTTTGGAGCCAGGGCTTGGCCCCGCCGAAGAAGGAGCCTGACCTGTGTTGTTCATTCATTTCAAACTGGTTTTTACATCCTGAAAACCTCCCTTTTGAGAATTCTCAGAGCCCAAAAATTGTTTGTGATTAACTTCCTGTAACTGGGTCAGTCAGCGAGGTCAGGTCCTTTGGACCTGTGAGGGGAAGAAAGCGACAGTCCGACAATCACACATGCATTTACCATGTGTTTGATAGCAGAGACACACACACCAAAGGCAGGGCACTGGACTGGGACTCAGGAGACCTAGGTTCCCAGGTCCACTGCTGACCTGTTGTGTGACCTTGGACAAGTCATTGCCCCTCTTTGGCTCTCCTGTTTCTTTTCCCATCCTTTGTGTTGTCTGGTTAGACAAGCTCCTTGGGGAAGTGCCCAGTCGAATGCTGCCTTGATCTTGCTTGGGGCTGGTGGGCTCCTCCATAACACCAATAATAACTCAGCAGCGCAGGTGGGCATGGAAGCAGGCCAGGGATGTATGAATGCCATGCCACTTCTGTAGAGGAAACCAAGGCTCTGTACTTGGTCCTGGCCCCAAAGATCCCCTACCCCGCAGTCCAGCCAGGATGGAGGCCCCAGCATGGCAGCATCAGCAGCTCTCTGATTTTCCAGGTGAATACAAGCAGCTGGTTGCTTTGGGGCTGCTCTCAGCATGACCAGGCTACAGAGAACCCAGAGTTGATGGATGCGCTGACTGTTCAGCCTTCCCATGCAGCAGGCTGTGCTGGGAATGGCTGTGCTTGGTGGGGATAACATGAGGGAGGTGTGATGCTGAGACATAGGAGCATTGTAAAGATTGCACCATCTAAGTGTATTAACAGTGAGGGTGTTTAGTCATTGGAACACATTCCCAAGGGACGTGGTGGCTTCTCCCTCTCTTCCTGTCTTCGAGACCAGGTACCTTTGTGTTCTGGAGGGTGCTTTAGTCGGACCCAAGTTACTGGGCTCAGTACAGGGGTAACTGGGTGAAAGGTAAAGAACTGTGTTACACAGGGCTTAGATTAGAGGTTCTGATTGTCCCTGTGACCTTACACTCAGTGAATCAATGAAAAGGGAGGTGTGCCTAAAGAGTGGCCCGTAGATTGTTGCAGACGGTGGTGTTTTCTGCGAGATCTAGCCCGTATAGCCAGAGGCGATACCGTGCTGCTAGGCTGTGGGAAGGAATGCTTGGAAAGGAGTGGAGCTCGGATTTGAGTTTGGCCCTGGGAGCATGACAGAGTGAGGCCACGCAGAATTATGTTGAATTGAACTCCTTTGGCTCTGCTACCCTTCTGGGCCAGATTAGCTGCTGGGTGGAGTGCACAGTTTTCATTTTGACCTACAAAAGCCTTCCTGGCCCTCAGGGCAGTGTCTCCCAAAGGTGGGGCCTGACAAGGGTCTATCATTTCCTGGGCCCCTACGTGTGCCCAAAAGCTCTCCCACCTCCCTCCCGTGTTTGCACTTCTCTGGGCTGGGGAAGCAGGTGGCAGTGTGGGGAGCAGCATTCAGGCAGGAGCAGCGTGAAGGAAGTGCCTGGAGCCAGTTAGTGGGCAGGAGGGTGCGGGACTGGGAGAGCCAAGTAGGGGGCTTGGGATGGAGCTGGGAAGGGGAGGGAAAAGGAGGGAGGTGGAGTTAATACAAATTCAATATTGCTGTTGCACAGTTACAGGATTTTTTAAAAAGTGTGTGTGTGTGTGTGTGTGTGTGTGTGTGTGTGTGTGTGTAAATAAAAAAATAAAGCACCCTCTGTGTGTGTGTGTGTGTGATCTGTGTGTGTGTGTGTTAAGTATCCACTTGTGTCGTGATGTTAATCTGTCATTAATTCATATCTGTGGTAGAGTAGACTAAGTTAAAATCTAAAGTAATACAAATGTTATCCCTCCTGCTAGGACAATTTAACATGCAAAAGTATGGTACTTAAGCTAGATATAAAGGTAGAAGTGTGTGTGTGTGTGTGTGTGTGTGTGTGCGTGCGTCCGTCCGTCCGTCCGTCCGTCCGTCCGTCCTTCTCAAAGGCTCTGTAGGACCACTCTAGGAACCAGTGGAGAGTCTTCTCCATTGACTGGAATGGACAGCCTTTGTGCATCATCAAGCAATAGAAATGCTTTAAACAGTCAGCAGTACTCTGTACCGTATGCTGCACTGTGTATTGCATCCATCCATACCCTCCCCATAGTGCTACCAATCTATCCATTGTCAACTGACCTTGGCCCACTGCAGATCAAAGCCCTCTTTGGCATGGCATGTCTTTATCATGTTAAAATATTTAGCAGGAAACCTGCCGTGCTTGGCCAGTGAAGTTTGGCAAGAAAGGCCCCGTTACTCACATCTAGCTCCCCAAGGCTGACCACCTCAGGGATTGCACCCCTGAGAGCGTCACGCACTGATGCAATGATTTACAGTTTTCTGAACATGGGACAGAGGCCAGTTCACAAACTCTTTTGAGTGACTGAATAACACTGTAATGGATTCTTCTCCCTCCACAGATGCTCAACACGCAAACGTTCCCCACTAGTGGCAGTACTGCCAAGCCTGCAGCTGTAGCAGGCTGCCGCGGATAGCTTGAAATATCCAATGCTCCTGCACCGGGATGTGGAGTACTCCCAGCTTTAGGCTGTCTGAGAGCTAGTTGGGAATTTGGGATACCTGCTCCTTTTTATCACAGTCAGGTCTTGAGGGGAGGAGAAAGTGTGAAAGATGCCCCTTGTCATAGGGAACTTCCACCCAGTATTCCCATGAACCCCCACAAACATACACTGGTTTTGGATACAAGACTTGTTACCTACCCAAGTGCTTCCTCCAAGTGTAATTTAACTCTGCTCCCGCTTCCCTGAGCCTGAGAGGCCTAGGAGTTTAGAGAAAGAGTTGGAGGAAGATGCACACTGAATCTTCGGGTTTGCAGCCAGGGTCTCCCAGTCAAAAGGACTTGTAAGGGGCCCCAGGTTTTCTTGTGCTGGCACTGGCCACTGTTGTCGAGCCCCATTACTGTATAGCTAGCATTACAGTGTATCTTAAAAAAACTGCGAACATTTCAAAATAGGAATTCCTCAGACTTTGAAAGCACCAGATCCTTAGTCCAGGAAAGCTTGCTGAGACAAAATACAGTGCTGTACATGTCATAATTTCCTACAAATGGAGAGTCATGCCCTGAAGCAGCTAACACTGGAGGTATGGTATAGGAGTAAGGATAAATGAACTGAAGAGGATGCAGCAAGGTCTGTGCCAGTCTCAATGTCTAAATCTCTTTCTTTTTTGCAGAAACCGCAAGTCCCCTGATTTCAAATCCTTTCCCGCTTTTACAAAGTAAGTGTGATGGATGTTTTTGGTGCACCTAGGGGGTGTCTCCACCCAGCCTTGGTGGTTGTCCTGTCCTGTTAGCATTTTTAATGAATAATTGTTTTTTATTACTGGTCTGTCTGCCAAAATATTAAAAGCATCACTTCTGTCTGTGTCTCTTAAGGATTTACATGAGATAGAAACGAACCCAGGGTTGTGAGGGGACAGTCAGTGCTGTGTGTCACTTTGGATCACTTCCAACATTTGAGTGTCGGGTTTTATCAAACACAGCAAAAACGCATGTTCTAACAGAGCTAGGTTTGAAGTTTAAAAATGAACTCATTTTGAGTTACATGTATATGCAGGAAAATGTCTCATAATGGCTCAGCACACTGCGCTATTAGTGATGTAAGTATGGGCACTGTGCCACTGGCCGTCTCTTTGGTAGTGGGTCAGTATTTAATGTACCAGGATTTGGGTTGCTCACTTTTTAACCTGGACTCTTAGGAATGATGAAGCTGTATATTCCAGAATAGACAGCAGCATTTCATCCACATGCATGATTAAGGTCCATTCAGTCATTCCTGCATCCCATGTGCGCACACACAATCTTTTCCTTAGATTTTAGCATGCACTTCATCAAGCATGCCCGAATTTTAAGGCATTGGTTGATAAGGAGCCTTCCTGGTCTCTCTGCTTGTCTGGAAAGCTCTGGTTCAGTTTCAGATAAGTAAAAAGAAAGACCTGGCATTTTTACATGGCCAGAATTTAGACCAGGGATAGGCAACCTATGGCATGTGTGCCAAAGACAGCACACGAGCTATTTTTCAGTGGCATTCACTGCCCAGGTCTTGGCCACCGGTCTGGTGGGCTCTGCATTTTAATTTAATTTTAAATGAAGCTTCTTAAACATTTTAAAAACCTTATTTACTTTACATGCAACAATAGTTTAGTTATATATTATACACTTACAGAAAGAGACCTAAAAATGTTAAAATGTATTACTGGCTCGTGAAACCTTAAATTAAAGTGAATAAATGAAGACTCAGCACAGCACTTCTGAAAGGTTGCCGACCCCTGATTTAGATCTACAGTCCTTCAAAACACAATTTGTCTCATTGTCTCCACTTGACCTGAACTCTGCAACCAGAGAAAGAATGAAATAAAGGGCTGGCCTTTGACAGGATTATGTTGTCCTACGGTGATCCATAATCTATATCTCTTTGGGATTATGTAGGGTAGCAGATCCAATTTCATAGAAAGCTATTGGGCTACTATTTAGCTGAGCCTGTCTTTGGGGACAGTCTGATTTTGGAGAGTCTATAAGTAGGCAAAAGCTTGTTTTCATTTTAAAAGCTTTAAGCAGTTGAGATGTATTTGAATGTGCAGGCAGCTTGCTAGGGCTGGACATCTGTTGTGATAACATTTCTCTAAGGGCCACGGGACAGTCTTTCTGTTTCGCGCTCTCTCTCACTCCCATTCACACGGGTGGAAGATGGGCACTGAGGATCATTTTAGGGCTAATGCAGGCTGCTTCCTGGCCATCAGCTGAGGCAGCTCTTGTGAATTCTGTCCGTAAGACTGGGGAGAGAAGGGCAGTGCATTGAGAGATGGTGTGGTCTGGTGAACCGATCTCTCAAGCTTATCCTTATTTTATTCTAAATGAGTAAGTAGCACAGGAGTAGGGAAAGGAGTGATTTGAAGGAGAAGAAGTTTGCACGAGTAGCAGGGCCAGCGAGGTTGTTGCAGGCCTAAGGGGCAATGTGCGAGGCAGTATTTGAAGGACCCAAAGGGAGCATGAAGATGAGTGGGGTTTGTCAGAACATGGCACAGGCGGAGGAATAGCAAGAGGGGAGGAACGACTGGTAGACAGGACAGAGCTGGACCCAGGAAGGTGAGGTGAGGAGCTGGCATTAGAGGTGTATGGAGAAGCAAAGGAGGGGGAGGTGATTTTGATTCCACAGGGAGCAAAGATGCTAAATTGTTTCCCCCAGTTTAAGGCGGGGTAAGGGGAGACTGTTGATGCCTACCTCACTGCTTTGCGAAGGTTTGTGATCCGTCCCCCTGCAGATTGGCTGTATTTTCCAGTTCCTTCACAGGCCAGGGGAGAGCCATAGAGACCTGCAGCCAAATGGATGTGATAGACTGAGGATTATGAACAATTTCAATCTGAACTGACTCCAAAGGCTGACAAGAAGAGATTTTAAGGGGGTTAAATGATTAAGGGGTTGATTTCTGTGGAGGTGGTGATGCAACCGGAGCAAAGCTTGGGGTTTGGAACAGTGTCATGATTTGTGTTCACATTTCCTTAAGAGACCTCCATGCCACAGGGCAACTGGCTGATGAGTATGTGGGTGTCAGGTCTAGTTATCAGCAGAAACACAAGGGGAAATGGCCCATATATGGGACCCCAGAGTGAGTGTTCCCCAGATATGGGGAACAGGTAAACCCACTCAGGCGAGAGGACTTACTGCAGCAAGGGAAAGGACACCTGAGAGGGGCCCCAGGGCGAGTGGGAAGAAGCGGTGCCATGTCTGTAACAGACTGGGTCATTGCCCAGTCTGTAACCCACTAGTATAGTTAGTGTAGGTGACAAGTCCTCATCTGTGCTGATCCACAGAGGATCTGAGTGGTCACAGACGCCAGCTATGGAGCCTTGGCCTATTAGCTGGTGCTGCAGCAGTTCGTGCTTTTTAGCTCTGGAGGGTCCCCGTGTGTCGACCAAGGAAACGGCTGCTTCACACGTCCACTCAGGAGCAGCATGGCCCCAGAGGGGCATCCTGCATCTCAAACCAGTGGAGTTAACTGTATGCCTCCACCTCAGGAGGGAGGGAGTTACACAGCCAACTCCTCTGGAGCACACGATGCAAGTTTAAGCCACAGTCCAGCAGCTACATGGTCAAGCTCAGGGGCAGATGGAGACAAACGGCTCAGCTCGCTCACAGAAGCTGCAGGCTACCTTTGTACATGGAAATGAGTAGTTGGGAGAATGGAGGGCTCTTTCCTCCCCCACCTCCTGCCTCGGCCAGGGAACAGAGATGGGAAGCTTAGAACCCCTCCCAGGTGTCTGTGAGAGTGCAAATGGGCTGGGGATTCTGCCCTATTTCCCACACAGTGTGTGGACCAAGCTGGCTCCAGTGCAAGGACTCTGAGGCCAGTTGGAATGACGGGAAAACAAGTCTGCTGCCACCCTTTATCGTGTAAACTGGGGTGTCTCCACAGTAGAACCTGATGCTCAACCATTCTGAAGATGGGATAGAGCGAAGAACTGGTCTCTGGAGAGAGAATGAAGGATTGTCCCTCAGAAGAGAAATGGTTTCCTCATACCCACATAGCCTAGCGTGGGGTACTGACACCCTGAGAAGGCATGCCTGAGCTGGGGGGCCCCACCTGACAATGGGGAACCAGAGCCCAGGAGTTACTGCATGGTTAACACCAGCTTTGCAGGGGCCAGACCTGTCTTGATCACAAGGGTGCTGCCTAGAAACCCTAGAGTGAAGCCATGGTGACTGGCACCATAGGGGATGAGGGCTCACTGCCTGCCTGATGCCCCAGCAGACAATCAGAGGAGAAAGTGGTAGGGTCAGGTCCCAGCTTCAACCCAGAAGTTCTGTGATATTGGGGGCATGTGAGGGCGTGTGAAATCTTCCCATACGTACCCATCCAGTTTGGTCAAAGGGGGTGATAGCAGATGCTGGGACCATTCAGCTTGGAGGCAGGGAGATGTGTGACATATTTGGAGCTGCTCTGTAATAACTTCTGAGTACTGTGTTCTGACCTGGTTATGACTGGATGAATACACTGGTATAGTTTAATAGGGGGCTGTTGAGAAAAACAAAGAAGAAGGAAAAGAATGACTCAGCATAAGGCCTGAGAACACGGGAGATCACAAGAACTGTGGCAAGTTTAAAAAAGAACACACTTGAGAGAGGTGTATTGTTCAGGAGAACAAAATTGAGATGCAGGGACCAAGTAGGCATGTCTGAAGAAGTGGATGGTATGCCTGTAGGCAAGATAGAAATGAGTGCAGACTATTGACAATTGTCAAATCCTTCTTTTCTAATTGCATTGTTCCAAGTGCAAAATAAGGAGTCCTCTGGTTTAAGAAGGCTGTCTGATCACTGTACAGCACTGCTCTCAGACCCCGGAAGGTAATGCACCTAGGCCCTCTAACTCAAACAGATCTGCTGGGAAATGAACAGTTACTGTAGCCCAGGGCCCAGTCTAGGAGTGGGAGAATCACAGAATTCCAGCCCAGGAGAGAGAAAGGCACAAAGCCTGGTACTTGAGGGGGTGCATTCGGAGGGGAGAGAGAGGAGGGGACAAGAGGTTCACCTACCACTGAGACCATGACAGGGCCATTTTGGGTAGTCTGGAGGAGTGTAAGGCAAGTGCCAGGTAGGTCACAGAGGTTTCATTAGTCTAGGCAAGAGTTCAGGGCATGACACTTCTGTAGCAGGGCAGAAAGGAAACACTTTAGAGATGTTTGGGAGGAGATCAACAGGAGAGGAGTCAAGAATGATACCCGGGGGTGGGCCTTTCCCAGCAGGGATGGTGAAACAATCTCCTCTGATGGGGAGGTGAGGGATTGAGAGAGAGCTGGAGAGCACTTGGAATCCAAAGGCCAGCAGGAAGGGTGGGGAGTGGAGAGAGACTAGCAAAGGAAAAGAGTTCAGGAGAAATGGGTAGACAACAAAGGGAAGGGATAACTAGGAAAAAGAAGATGCTTTTTAAAAACAGAAAATTCAAGAATTTAAAAAGCGAAATGAGAGGGAAAAAAGAAAGTAGGTGCGGAGTCCAGTGGGATGAGATGAGTTTGGAAGGAGAGATGAAGAGGATAAAGAATTGGAAGAAGGAAATAAGCAAGAAGAGAAACATGCAGCTTTAGGGTGCTGGATTTAGTGTAATTGATTTATGCTCCTTTATTTTGCTGTTCTTCCTAGAAAGATGTCGTGTATCTCTGAGTTTGGGGTAGAGGAGAGGGATGATTTTTTTGAGTGTTTATCTTCAGGACCCAGTAGAATTGGGCAGAACTTGCCACAGAATTTACCCCTTGATACAGAATTGAGCAGCAAAATTTCAACTTCTTAAATTTTATAACACTTTTTTAAAAGTGAAGAAAACTTTCAAAATATGAACCAAATTGAAATTAATGCAGTGCTGTCTTCCTGAGTCTGTCGGCAGCCTGAAACAGACTCTGAGTGTTGTGAATTGTCCCATTCATGTTAATCATATTGACTCTGAAATCTAGGGATAGTTTACAAGTTGCCGTCGTTAACTATTTCACTGCTGATCATTTACTAGAAACTTCCAGTCTGTATGTCTGTCCCACATTCCCAAACAGCTTCCCACTCCACCTCAAGTGCCAAAACCCCTAAATGCCTTGTGTTCAGCTGCCAAAGCCTCCTGCTTTCCCCTAACAACCATTTTGATTTAGTTATAATATTTCCAAACTTCCACACCATCATGAGAATGTGGCGGTAGGATAAAGGGAATGATGTCAAACTAAACGAAGTGCTGAGCTGGAACAGTCTCAGTGTTCCCCTCATTTCAATTGGACAGATGCTCACATAGATTCTGTCTGTTGTTTCTCTGATGTGTGTTTAATCCCTACAATTGTTTTCCGATGCCTCGGCCTCCTAGGTTTCTGTGCAGGGGGCCGTGTTGGTTTTCCCTCTCCCACCGTATGCAGCTCTGTTCTAGTTTCTGTTCTTCGCTATCTTAGAGGGACGACTGCAGAGTTGTAGCCAAGTTAGTTATGCCTGGAAAGTGAGTGTTCTGGACCTTTTGAGATGCTTGCTACTTCCTTTGTGCATATGTAATTTGCAGTGATGTTTCTCAGGAATAGAATGTAAGATCATATTTTTCCCTACAAGTGTAGATAAACATTGGTAGTATATTTTAGCATGGAGTATTACTCTGTGTATGCCTGAGAAAGTCCATAAGAATCATTTATATGCAGAGTATACATTCTGTATCCAAACTACTGTTGAAGTGTAACGTCACAGACTAATGGTGCAGATGTGCTGGCATATATGAAAATAGAGAATTAAATTGCAACACTGACAACATTGCTATACAAGGTGTCTTGATAGCACATCTTGTGATCAATACACAAAGACTAATACTATTGTTAAAACTAAGCAATGGAAAATATACTTGTATGTCAGCTCAGTAAAATTTAAGTTTTCAATTTACTTCTCCTTGTCAGATTGGATATAAATTAGCATTGAGCTCGTTAGTGGTCCAAGTGTGAGTCTGACTAAAGACATAGTTTTAACAGCATTTCCATCTCTCTCCTCTGACAGGCAGATTAGCTGTGATGCTCTGCTCAGGCCCCTGGCGCAGCTCCGTTTGCTTTGCTGCACTCCTGCTCAGACCCTCTGTCCAGCCTAGCAGCTCAGTGTTGCTGTGCCCACTGCCCAGGGCAACCAGCCCTCCTTGTTCTGATCTTGACGGGTGGCCAGAAAGCTGCTTGCCCACACAACATTCCTACTTGTGCCAGCTTCTGGGTAGCAGGATTTGTCACAGCCTGATGCCCTGCTGGGGCTGCCAAGCTCAGACCTCCTGCCTCCAACTCCCTCAGAGCACTGCCTTTCCCTCTGGCCTAGTCTTGCTCAGGAAAGGAGGCAGAGGTTGTAAATGACAGAACTGCTTCTAAAATTAAATTCAGTTAAAGACAAAAAAGACAAAAAAGAAACTAAAAAGAAACCAGGTCTCCAGAAGCAATGGGTTACAGAACTGTGTATTTTGTAAATGTGTACCCGTACTAAAGCCCCAATCTTGCAGACATTTCTGCATATGCTTAACTTCAGTAGTGGTCCCGTTGACTCCTAGGGGACTTCTCCCGGGAGTAAAGTTAAGCACAGGCATCAGTGTGTGCAGATTTAGAGCCTAAGAACATAATTCAGGAAGTCACATGCTTAAGTGCTATCCTGAATCAGGGCCTATTACCTAACTATGGGCTCAATTCTGCAAACCCTTATTTACATGTGTAATCACTGTAAAGTGAGCAGCTCTTCTGACTAATGGTTTGCTGGCTTGGGGTCTCGGGCACAATAGAGTTCCATTATGAAATGTGCGTGTGTGCTATTTCTCCGCACGCTCCGTGTGACTCGTCTGAACTGATCTCTCCCGCACAGAACCTTACACCTGTGGAGCTTGTGGAATCCAGTTTCAGTTTTATAACAATCTGCTGGAGCACATGCAGTCCCATGCAGGTAAGCCAGGCACGTCTGATTTATTTTTAAAGACTTCAGATAAAGCAGAGAATTAAATTCTGCACTGATTCCTCACACTGACCCAGATGTGTGTCCATGTGCCAGTAATTCTACCTCTTATCTGCAGAAAAAAGCAAGAGACCAGGGAGCACAAGGCAATGCCTACAGGAATGCCAGGCTCTTCGATATCTGGTTGTGTTTGTACCTGAGATCACTTTTCAAAGGAAGGTTGAAAGCATGCATGGCATTTGTGCAGAGCATATCAAATTAAATCGCTCCTGTCTCATTTATCCCTACAATATCCAGGTACTAATCAGTCACCTCTCCTATTGGGGTCAGAATTCCCTGGCAGATGAAATGCCTTGTCCTCTCAAGGTAGTTATCCTAAAACTGTGAGACGGCTTTTGTCCCACAGATCCTGTCACAACTTTGTATTGACTAGAGCTCTGTGGGTGATGGAAAGTCTATTTCACGAAGGTTTGAACGATTTCCACATTTAACTTCATTCCTATAGAAACAAACCGTGAAATTTCTACTTTCTCCATCAAAGACAATTCTAGGAAAAAATCCGTTTGGAGTCAATCAAACTGTTTAAAAAAATCAAAAAGGGACACATTTTGACATTGTCCAGATTTCCCCTCCAAAAAACCATTTGGGTGAAATTGACACTTTCACGAAGTGTTCCACCTTTGAAACTGCATTCTCCAACAGAAAAGCCTTTCTACGTTTTTCGACCAGCTCTAGTATTTACCTTGTGTGTTTGCCCTGGGAGAATCTCCATCTCTCCTTGCACTTGTAAGCACATAGTGATTGCCATGACTCTGGGGAGAATCCCTGACTGATAGATGGGGTGGGAAGGGATAGGAGAGATGAGGGGCAGGCAGGAACATGTGCAGTGAGGGAGGAATGTCAGTCTGAAGGCCACATGTGAGTAAGTGTTTCAGAAAAATGATCATCTGCAGGCTCTTTCTCTTCACTCCATCACATGTTCTGCACTAATAAATGCACAGACCTCGTTTCTGTATGTTTTGCGGCATGTGCGTTATTAGCTTAGGATACAGTTATGTTAACAGGAAGCTCCCTTAAACGTTATTTTTATTCTTACTGAGCTGTGCCCTCTTTCACCTCATCCTGCTCTCCAGATACTTATAAATCACAGTGATCTGATTGGCTGCAGCCCTCAAAATGTCCCTTCCCCATGTCCACAGAAAATATAATACCCTCCCTGCCTATCACCTAACTTCACCCTTGTCTGACACCTGTCCCTTGCACCTCCTTTCTGCCTATCTTGGATCTTCATGTGGTGCCTATCGCACTGTGGTTCGTTAGCTCCCCCAGCCCCCCCAAGGGAGAGTTCGTCTTCCCTCCCATTTCCCACTAAGAGTAATAATGGCTTGGTATGAATTACTTTGTATTTTTTATCTGGATTTAAGTGGGGAAAAGGCAAGAAGGGTGCCATTGCTAAAGGCAGCTTTATTTATTGGGGTGGCAGATTCTGAAGGTGGTAACCAGCCAGAGTAATGATTGAAACAATGTAATGACCACAGTTACTGAGAGAGACCCCGTAGTCGCGCATTCAGTGCAGAGTTCTGTATAACTGAGAAATGCAGTTGCAGGTGAGTGTCTGTACTGTCCCCCTGCGCTCTCAGTGGCAGGGGCTTTTCGGCATACAGTTGAACAAATTAACTGCATAATCAGTGGCACACAGCACGGCTTGTATCCCTTCCCCAGTTGGACTGAGGACTCTGGCGTAACTGTGGATTGTCGAGTACAGTATAACTGTGCCCCTAGTAGTAGCGTATTGCCCTGAGGCATGAGAGATCTGGTATAATGGCACATTGGATGCATTTGTTGCCGTGCAGAAATCCAGTTTAACTTTCATAACATTTGTAGTAAATGTCTAATCTCTTTCCACTCCAAATGAGGAGTCCATTGGTCCCTCCTGCGTAAGTGACTGAAGTCCAGGAACGTGCTGCTAGCCCTAAGGAGTGAGAGCAGGGGCTTGTTGGCACTTCAGTGATTCTGGAGGCTAAAAGGGTAATTAGGGAAGATTATAGCTACACAATGGGAGGAAGTGATTAGAATGTAAATTGGAGGCTGAGGTGCAGCACTAGAATGGCAGAACACAAGGCAAAGGAATTTGTTCTGTAATTACACAGTACAATATCCAGCTTTCACTCCCTTTAGGGTACTTTGTTCAGGTCGAGTGCTACCATATAATGCCTTTTCTGCAATCTAGTGCTAAAAGATAAAAAGGACAACTAGGCTGAACCTGGATTAAAGGATTGGAGGCATGAAGAGAAATTAAAGAACCATGATCTATATAGTTCACAACCTGACTGATAAGGAGGATGAAACTGAAATGCACAAATCTTATTCACTCGGCATTGAACGCCAATGGATAATTGCACATAATAAATCCTCTAGTATTATGAAATAGATAAAGGAAATCACGTTTTTTCCCTGCCAAGACCAGAAGAAGGCTGACATGTGAATGGGCCTTAATGGAACAAAGTTAATAGCAGGCATGAGGCATGTCTCGTTAACCTACCAGTACATGTGCAGAGTTAATGCCATTTCTGATGTTTACTATGGAGCAGTTAGAATAGAAAAACTTTGGGAAGAATCAGTCATTTCTGATTCCTAGTTTATCATGTGGGGACACCTGCTTCTACTTTCTCCCCAATCCCCTCTAGGGACCTGATGTATTAGTAATGTTTCCTCCAGCTGATTGCTGTCTTGGAGCGTGGCACTGGGCCCTGCAAACACTTAGCAGTCCATTCTGGACACACCATGTAAAGCTTTGCGTCCCTCAGACATGTCGAGAGACCCATGACATGCCCACACAAACATGACATGCCCTGTTATACTTGATCTTCTGCTGCAGAATAGCAGCTTAGTTAGCCAGGTTGTGTTCAGGTTTCATGCATTTCCTGTATCGCCTTTAAATGACTTCCGGTGGGATGTTGGTCCAGTGTGTTGCCAATGCAGCACCCAAACAAGGTGTCTCTCTCCCAGCTTCCAAACTCAAAATTTTCTTTTTTGTCAGGCTGCTCCTTCTCCCATTAGCTCACTGGAGGCTTGTGATTGTCCAGTGGACTGCTTGTCCAGATCAACCCATGCAGAAGCCTCCCTATTGGCCACAGCAGAGGTTTTTAGTTCCTTCAGTCCCTGACTCCAGGCATACTGCTGTAGGTCATGCCTCCTTGGTATGGCTTCTGTCCCCCTCTCACGTTGGTTGGCCCACTTAGAGATTGATGAGCCAGCCGGCTACACAGTCACATGAGGCTCTCTTTGCTCATGCAGTAGCCTGTGCATTAATATCCAGAGGTCTCAGATTAGCTCCCTACTGCTGATGACCCACCCAGCGGCATGGTGTTACACCGTGGCAGCCATCTTAGCTGTAATACTTTTGGTAGGGACTCAGACAGGGGCTATAGGAGCTGGGAAACCCAAGCGGAAATTACATGAGGATTGGTTGTTTTCAAGCCTTATGATAATATTGTTCTCTACTGTGGGTAGTATATTTATTAAATGCAACAGAAAATGTAATAAATTGGTGTCATACTAATTAAGGAAAACAAAAATAAATGTTGGAGAGTCGGCATTTCTTGTAGCCCCACAATCCATCCTGGCACATGGCTGGCATTGTGTGTGTCTCTCCCTTAATATCGTGGGGAAATGCTCTTCTTACGCCTCTGATTAACTCCTTCTTGTTTATGCCCCACAGCTGACAATGAGAACAATATTGCCTCTAACCAACCCAGATCACCTCTGACTGTTGTGGAAGAAAAATGGAAACCACAGCTCCAAAGAAACAATGCCAATAATAGTATGTAGCCACGTTTTCTCATTACATTTCCCTGTAGGCCTTGGACCAATGGCTCTGTACCTGGGGGGGTCACAGCAATGGTTCAGGCAGGGTGAAGCCCATGTCCCGCACCTGTTGGGAGTACTTCTCTCATGTATTTTTTCTCAGCTAGTCACACCAGATCTCAAGTGCCAGTAGCACCCTATAAACTATTGTACTCATTCCCACTAAAGCACCTTTGAAATCTGTGTAGAGGCTATCTGGAAACTCCAGGGGAGGTGATAGAAAGGTAGTCATGGTAGGGAAAAAGGCTGAGAGAGAGCTTCTGTCTCCGAACTCATTAACAAGACTAGCCTTGCTGGGAGTTGTAACTTCTGGTCTGAATTTGGATTTCCTTGCCATAGGGAAAGAGATCATTGCCCTACGCATCACCAGAGAGTTACTGGCAGCCAACAAGGTTCTAGCTCAACCACTGATTCGCTACCGGACTTTGGGCAAGTCACATGATCTTGTGTTTCAGTCACAAACCATGTGGGAAATGTGGTATTTTTAAAAAAAATAAAAGCAGCAGTGATACAATACCTCAGCTGAGCTTCCCTGCAGAAACAAGATGCATTAAAACCCTAATATTTTGCATCCTGTGATGTGTCCAAAAATGGCAGAAACAACAATAAAGCCCAGCAGCCGTCACGAAAACTAGACTAGAGCTGGGGAAGGAGAAAGAAAACCTTAAACTGTACAGGCCTGAACAACCAGAATATTTGACCAAAAAACCCAGACTTCTTGTGCATACAAAACTGAGGTAGATCCAGCTCTTATTAAAATAATGTGATGCTAATGTGAGTCCTGAATTCTAAATAGAAGAAGAATGGAAAGGCCAACCTAGCACACTAAGACATACCAGGTGAATCGAAGATCTAACTGCTAACTCTGATGCACTGTAAACCAGTACCATCCTTGATTATAACTTAATTAGACAACTCCTAAATCAGTGCCACAGAGAGTTCTCTGGGGAGGGACAGAGGACAGCTGCCCAAGGCCATGATGACAGTGAATCCTGCATAATCCACTTTTGCTGTGCTTCTGTTACTGAATCAGGGAAAACATACTGATAAGCTCCTCTCTGCTGTAAGCAAGAGAAAAAGTCCGTCATTGGATCAGCAGGGACAGCCTGAATCTAGAAGCACTTTGGTATAGGGGCCCACTGGAAATCCTAGGTTCAGGAATAGATCGATACCTGCCATACTCTGGGCAAGTGCTTCCTGGTTGGGTCACTCGCAGAGGAGAAATTCTGGCCTTGTTGTTCCTGTTCCTTGGGTAGAAAGAATGATCTTGACAAGTTTCCTTCTTCTTTCTGTTTTTCTGCAGCATCTGCAAGTGGTTCGGTGGCAAACAGTGCGATCCCGGAGAAGGAGCGGCAGAACATTGCTGAAAGGCTGCTGCGGGTGATGTGCACCGACCTTGGAGCTTTGAGTGTGGTGAGCGGGAAGGAATTCATCAAGCTGGCACAGACCTTGGTGGATAGTGGTGCTCGCTACGGTGCTTTCTCTGTCACAGAAATCCTTGGCAACTTCAACACACTGGCGCTGAAGCATTTGCCTCGGATGTACAACCAAGTGAAAGTGAAAGTCACCTGTGCCCTGGGCAGCAATGCCTGCCTAGGCATAGGTGTCACTTGCCATTCTCAGAGCGTTGGCCCTGATTCCTGCTACATCCTGACAGCTTATCAGGTTGAAGGCAACCACATCAAGAGTTATGTCCTGGGAATTAAGGGGGTGGACATCCGAGATAATGGTGATTTTATCCACCACTGGGT
This sequence comes from Chelonoidis abingdonii, assembly GCF_003597395.2. Classification (NCBI taxonomy): domain Eukaryota; kingdom Metazoa; phylum Chordata; order Testudines; family Testudinidae; genus Chelonoidis; species Chelonoidis abingdonii. Next base: position 4,502,614 of record NC_133792.1, read on the forward strand.
GCAGAACGTGATGTCTGAGTTTGTGATGTCGGAAATCAGGACAGTGTACGTCACAGACTGCAAAGTCAACTCCTCTGCGTTCTCCAAGGCAGGCATGTGCTTGCGTTGTTCGGCCTGTGCCTTGAACTCAGTCGTGCAGAGTGTGTTGAGTAAGCGAACACTACAGGCTCGCAACATGCACGAAGTCATCGAGCTCCTGAATGTCTGTGAAGATTTGGCAGGATCCACGGGCCTCTCAAAGGAGACCTTTGGCTCTCTGGAAGAGACGTCTCCCCCACCGTGCTGGAACTCAGTGACTGACTCCCTCCTGCTTGTCCACGAGCGTTATGAGCAGATATGTGAGTTCTACAGCAGAGCCAAGAAGATGAACCTCATCCAAAACCTGAACAAGCATCTTCTCAGCAACCTGGCTGCCATTTTGGCCCCAGTGAAACAAGCAGTTATTGAACTGAGCAATGAGAGCCGGCCCACCCTGCAGCTGGTACTGCCCACCTATGTGAAACTGGAGAAACTGTTCACTTCCAAAGCCAATGATGCTGGCATAGTCAGCAAGCTTTGCCACCTCTTCCTAGAGGCACTGAAGGAGAACTTCAAAGTTCACTCTGCACACAAAGTAGCCATGATCTTGGACCCTCAGCAGAAGCTGCGGCCAGTCCCACCATACCAGCATGAAGAGATCATTGGCAAGGTCTGTGAATTGATCAATGAAGTGAAAGAGTCCTGGGCAGAAGAACCAGAATTTGAACCTTCTACCAAGAAACCACGGGCAGCAGGTGAGGCCCCGCCAGCTCAGGAGGAAGAGCAGTTTGGAAAAAATGAAGTCTACGATTATTTGCAAGAACCCCTCTTCCAGGCCACCCCTGATCTATTTCAGTACTGGTCATGTGTTACCCAAAAGCATACGAAACTAGCCAAGTTGGCCTTTTGGCTCTTAGCAGTGCCTGCTGTCGGTGCCAGAAGTGAATGTGTAAATATGTGTGAGCAGGCCCTCTTAATCAAAAGGAGGCGGCTGCTCAGTCCAGAAGACATGAACAAACTCATGTTTTTGAAGTCCAACATGCTTTAAAACTGTCTTTTAATTAAAAAAAAATTAAAACACTGTTCCAAACAAAGAAAAGAATTTAAGTTCTAAACACTGTGGACCTCATTATGAAAGCCCCTGGAAACCAAGTGCTTATATATGTGTGTGTATGATTTTATATATATATATGTGGGTGTGTGTATACACACACACACACACACACACACATATATATAAAATATAATATAAAAATAAGTTTCAGAGGGAAGCCGAGCATGTATCAGACACAGCCCTCTGCCAGGAACGTGCTCCTTTCCGTTAGCTAGCATGTGGACTTGACAGACTTTCTAATGTTTTCAAGTGGGCACACCAATGGGAGGCTGACATTCTAAAATCTTCAGGCAGCTGCGATCTAAAGTGACTTGAAGTTTCTTTTATTTCTGCTCCACCACCACCCCCTTGTCCCCTGGGCCACTTTGCCATGGATAATCAAACAACATTGACTAGACCGGTTCTCCACTGGGCTTTGCTCCTCTGAAGAACTGTACACCTTGAGGGCATTCGTTTGTAGCCTTCTTAACATACGTTGCGTGTTATGAAGGCCGCTGTGTTTTACAAGCACTAGTATCTCTAGAAATCAGGAAGGGAGACTTTAAGGAAACACATTTTTTTGCATTTTAATATAAGAAAAAAAATTATACTCTTCTGTCTCCACTCCCATTTTTGAGTTTAATGTTTTAGCTAGTGATTTTACTTTTTTGAGTTTGATTTAGAACTGAAAGAAATTATTATGGCAAAAAGGGTCTGTAATTGTTACGTTTTATAGAATTTTTTTTTTTACAAGATCAACTTTTTTCTGAAGTCCCATTGTAAACTAGCTCATCTCACCTGTGCATCTTCTATAGCAGTGGTTCTTAAACTTGTTCATAGAGTAGAACAAATCTTCACGGAGGGATAGTCATGTCAATACCTCCTGTGCCATTGAGAACCAACAACATCCCTGTGGGAACTGCTGCAATTGCTTAAATGGAGAAGTAACATTAGCAAAGTAATGTATTTTTAGTGTCTTTCAATACACTTTAACAGCTAGCCTGGTATGACTGGACAGGTTTCTGTGGACCACCAGCAAGTAAACCACAGGCCACCAGTGGTCCACAGGCTTCAGTTTGAGAGCCTCTGCTATACAACATTTTTGTAAGCCTTCCCCATACACGTGTCAAAACAATCTTCACATGGTCAAGAACAAACCAAGGTGTATGATACATCAGGGGAGCAGAGGTCATCAGTTTTCAAAATGTAGGGTCTGAAGGAAGCTAAGATAAGCGTATGGGCTTCTGAATGTATGTACTCCCACTTGAGTGCAGGGTACCTTCTTGCGTTATTCTGAACGGTTTCCTCTGCTAGCACGAATGTCTTTTAAATACCTATAGTGCATTACACTACTTGCTACACTGCTGAATCATTCTGGCTGGTAAGGTCCTGTGACCTTAAAACTTCATGTTCACTGGCTCGTCAGACATATAGCCCATTACCACCTGCAGTATAGCAGATGGTTATAAAACCCAAGTACCATGAGTCAATTCTGCTGGCAGCACAGGCGAACTCTCTAACGGTATGTCTGTACTGCAAAAAAAAAACTCAGCTGACTTGGGCTCGCAGAGCTTACGCTACAGGGCTAAAAATAGCAGTGTAGATGTTCCACTTTGGGCTGGAGCCCAGACTCTAAGACTTCCTCCACTCGCCGAGTCTGTAAGCCCAGGCTCCAGTCCAAGCAGGAACATCTACACTACTATTTTTAGTCCCGAGGTGTGAACCCGAGTCAGCTGACCGGGCTGTGAAACTCACTACTGCTGGAACTTTTTTGCAGTGTAGACAAATCCTGAATGTCTGCACACAAAGTTGAGTGGCGTCACACCTGACCTCTTAGATCTGGTGTTCTTGGACAAACTGAATTCTCCACCAAAGGGATTTGGATCCCAGTGGCAAAATTAAGTAAATTCCTTTCTTGATGCATCCTCTCACACTTCAAGCAGTTTACTCTCTAGTTGGAATCACTGGTGATGAGACCAGTCTTACAGATTTATGTGCCCAGATGAGTTTCTAGAGCAGTTCAGTTGGTAACATTATCAACTCTGAACTGAAAGGTTGTGGGTTGAAGTTCGTGAGCAGGATGTGGGTCTGTCCTGCGTGCTGACAATGTACTGCTGGGGACAAAGGAGGCTGCTGCACACTCAGAGGTACCATCCACTGAACAGACATTAACCCAAGATTCCTTCTGCCCATCTCTGGTTGCAGTGACAATTAAAGATCCCAAAACACTTGTTAGAAATGGAGGATAAAGCCCAGAGTCCTGGCCAATAAATCTCTCTCCTAGTGGAACAAGTTCCAATGCCCCATGTGAGCACATATCGGTTGCTGTTTGCTTGCAGTCACTTGCACTCCCAGTATCTAGCACTTCCCCTCCAGACACCTAGATTATGAAAGGCAATGAATGAGGTTCTCTGTGGCCTGTATTGCTCAGAGCTGGGAGACAGTAGTGACCCTTACTTGTTCCAGGCACATCTAAGGACAGCCCTGGATATGCAGATATCTTTCCCAACAGATCTCTGCCCCTTCCCGGCTAGGGAGCAGCACCTCATGCAGACTGAATAGGCTGAAGATTGTGTTGGCTTCCTGCCCATGATGCCAGTGCAAAATCATCCATCTTCTAAATGCAATTGTGAGTGTGGTTGTGGAGGTCTTTATTCTAACAATGTTTCTAGTAAGCACAGCTCCAGTGCTGCAGGAATAATACCATTTAAAGAGAACACTCAAGAGCAGGAGACACCCCAAAAATGTATCTTCTTGTGCAATGGACTTTGCAAACAGAGATATTTCTTTGTGGGATTTCTTTCCCCTTCAGAACAAGGGTTTTGCTGTTATTTCCTCCTATGTGAGTGCTACCTGCTCAGCCATTTTGAGCAGCCCTACAATAATAAATCTGTTTGCACATGCAATGCAGGAGAAAAGTTTAATAAACAGAATTGAAATTTCAAGCTACTAAGGAGAAAAAGAGGGAGAGAAACCCTGCCTGTGAAAACTGAGAAACCTTTGGGACATGCTTTAGTGACCTCTGGGTGAAAATAGGGATGCTTACACAATAAAACCTTCACCAAGTTCAGAACCCAAAGCAGGAGCGGCTTTCCAGTCTTTTGCAAACAGTGTCGTGATGCACCTTGACAGTCAAAACTCCTGACAGGATTTCAGTTCATTCTCCTGGAGTCAGTACATTAGATTACATCTTAGTAAGTCCTTTCAAAGGAGCTGAAGGGAGTTAGACCACACAACTCCCATTGAAATTCAATTCCAGTTCAGTGGGAGATGAGCATCCGATTCCCCTACCTTTCCTTCAAAATCCCAACCTTAATCAAGAACATGTTTGCTATTGGACGGTCAGTAGTTTTGTGGGACAGGTGAGAGGAGTTGTCGCTGCCTGGGGACAGTATGATTGTTCTTCTTTCTTATATATCTGGAATGCACTGTGTGAACAGAGGGGACTTAACAGAGAGTTGAAGCCCTGACATAGTGAATGAGACAACTGCAACCATTTTGGCATCTACTTAATGTGCAGACTAGTGTTAACATCGGATTTGAGAATCAGTCTTGGAGCTTTCTTGGTGGAAGGGTCAGAGAGAGAAGCTGACTAGACTTCTCGCCCTATCCGAACTGGGAATGCCTCCAACACAGTTACCGCCCTGCTGCTGTGGATGTCAAACCTGTTACTGCAGTGGAGTCTGATAGGTGAGAACCTTGCCAGTATTTATAAACTCAGCCTGGCTTCTGGAGAAACCTAGCAGTCTAGAAATTCTATGAGCTTACATGAAATTAACAATTACCCGTTCCCAACCAAGAGAATGGAAGAGTCCATAGCTTCTAATAAGGAGGATAAACATGTAACAGGCGCCAGGCACTTCACTTGCGAGCACCCATTGGTGCTTTGTGCTGCCCACAGGATGATAGTAGCCTATGATGAGCTGCCCCTGGACTGTCTCTATCCACTTCTTATTTACTTCTGTCAGTTATAAGGAGAGAATGGTGTCAGCAGCACACAGATTTCCTTTATTTGCAAAGGGTTTTCTGAGGATTCTCCTCCTTCGTGCCCCCAGTTACTCAGATAGTAGCTCATTCCAGACAGTGCAAATAATTTGCAAAGGTTTTGAATTCAGGAAATCTTTCCCATTGATTTACCAAGTTCTCTATTTTGTTATTGCTGTTCGTTAAGTTTGGCTCCATTGTCACGCTGTCCATAGAATCACTCTCAGGAGGCACTGCGTGTCCCACAATGGGAAGTGGTAGAGTAGGGAAGGGTGTGGTCTCATGGTAATGCTGTATGCGCAATGTGGTTCCATTCCCTTTGAACTGGAAGCTCTTTCATCCAGCTGTTGGATGGACCAGTCTGCGTTGGGAATTTTCTCCCTGCCACCCTTCCTAATGAGGAGCACATCAAACTTCATATAAAGCTTCTGTGTTTGCTTAGTGTGGAAAAAAGTTATTCCTCCCCTCTATGCTCCCTCAAACCACTGAAACATTTTTGGAGATACTTCTGTGTCCTGCAACCTTAGCTTTTTGAATAGTCCCACAAAGATCTGCTTTGGTGGCCAGTAAGCTGAGTGGAACATCCGATTGCTGTAGAAGCAGTTTCGCTCTGCATTGTCAGTTACAGGCCCACTGATGTATGCTTAGGAAACTGCAAAACACTTTGCTTCCCTCATTCATTATTGATAAATGCTTCTGTGCATGAAACCGGAATCTCTGTTCTGTGTGAACTAATCTGCTGGTGCTTATTCTGCACCCGACATCATATTCCTCTGTGCTGTGGAAACCATTATGATGTCAGAGAATTGTCACAGAAGGAAACAAGCACCAAAAGTGGATGAACTCTGAAGAAACAAAGTTCTTCTTGTCTTGTCCAAATATCCTTCTTAACAAAGGCAGAGAACTGAAAAAACAGGATATAAAGGCAGAATTTTTCTACGCAGAAAGTTCTATTTTTGTGAGTGCGCAGCAGCTGAGATGCCCATGGGACAGCACTAAACCTATAACCCTCTCCTCTATCTCAGTTTCTCTCGTTTTTTTCCAACAATAGAACATGGTTGTTGTCTAACAATATTCCACTCCACTAAGGTTATCTCTTGAATGGTTAGGAGCAAGTTGACTGGCTGATGTGATGGGTCCAGTGTCTTGTTGTTCTGTTGGATTTCAGCTGGAGTGAAGGATGTTAGCAAAGACTTGTCCATATGAGAAAATTTGCAACAGTTTAACTAAATAGAATTTAAATCAATTGAGTTAAAACAGCATTTTAGTTAAACAAAGAGAAGATTAAGGGGTGACTTACCTACCTGGGAAACAAATATTTAATAATGGACTCATCAGTCTAGAAGAGAAACATCTAAAATCAAGATTGGATGCTTTTCTAACAGATCTGCTCTAGGAATTATTTTGGGGAATTGTTATCCAGGAGGTCAAACTAGATACTCACAATGGTCCCTTCTGGCCTTAGAATCTATGAAAAATTGGTGAAAATCCGTAATGTAGACATTTAAACCAATTTAAGCAAGTGTTAAATTGGTTTAGCTTGAGTCTGTAAGTTACAGAATTAAGCTAAACCAATTTAAGTACGAGTTAAACTGATTTAAGCATCTACATTAGAGGTTTCTGCTAGTTTCACTAAATATATTTAGTGAACACCGATGCAGTTTTTCTCTTATAGACAAAGTGTCACATTTTAAAAAGTACCTAAAGGTCAGATTTTTAAGAGTATTTAGGCACCTAATCCCCTTTAAAAATGTGTCCCACAGTGACTTAGGACCCTAAATCACTTTTGAAAATGGGATTTAGGCCCTTAGGGATATAAGTCTCTTGAAAAGTCAATGGGAATTAAATTCCTGAATCCCTTTTGAAAATGGGACTTTGGCACTTCTGAAAATGTTGCCCAAGGCCTGAATTGCCATGTCAGAGAGTCCTTCTGGAGTCTTAATGTTCCATATGGTGCCTCACAGTTTGTGGTTCTCAAATCCTATAGAGTGGCTCTCCACATCTTGTGCTTTCACACACTGTAGCAGTGCGGAGGGTTTTCTATAAGAAGTAGTATTTTTATTGAAGGAGGAGTTCGTACCGCCTTAGCCAATCTGAAGCATACTGTAGAGTAGCCTGAATCTAACAATGGCTGAACTGTCATGGCAACATGACACAGAGTAGGGAGATGATAATAAAAAGACACTATACTGTACCTAAAAATACTGTGTTCACTTCTGGACACCACAAAGTTAGCAACAAATTGAAAGCAGTGGGGCTGGGTGAACTGATCTATAACGAAGAAAAAGCTAAATCTAGTTTGGCTAAGTGAGACCAAGGGAGGACTAGAGAGTTTGTGAGTATTTGAGAGGTACAAACTCCAAGTGGGGAGAGGGGCGGAGTTGTTTAGGGTGTTCCATGTGGAATAACTAGGAGTAATGGGATGAAATGAAACAAAAGAAATGTAAACTGGATCTCAGGAAGTCTGTATCATTGTGGAGGGATCTATAAAATCTAGGAATAGTCTCAAGGGAATGGGTTTGAGCCCCACCATTTAAAACAAGACCAGGCAGAGCGACGGAGGACAGACTGCATGGCACAGTATTGGACTGGCCCCTGTGCATGGACAAAGTGACCAAATCAATTTTTTCCATGTCTAAAGTGTATATATGCACCCGCTTTAGCATGCAGGCTGCTGATTGGCTTGTGGGATGGCACCAATTCTGAGAGTGCCTGGGTACAAATAATAAATGGGTGCATCTCATTTACTCTCAAGCTAACAGTGCAAGATTGAGAGTTAAATCAAACGCTTTACTCCTCCCACTGTGCATCAGCTGTGGCACACAGGGCTTCTGAGTCCTTGGTATCAGCTGGGAGTCCCTAGAAGCATCAGACCCAATGAGACAATGCAGGTAAAATTTTCAGTGGGACTTGGGCTCCTAAATCACGTAGGTGATTTTGAAATCATTGCCCAGTAGCAATAAGTACTCCCTTGTACAGCACCTAGGACACGTCTGTGTATCGTGGGGAATTTTAGACTAATGGAAACTTCATTAAGCCAATCGTTGTGAATGAGTAGATGTAAAAACAAGCACACATCCTAGCTGGAATGGCCCTTTGATACTATGGGAATAGTTTGCTTACGCTAGACCAGATATGGTAAACCAATGAGACTGTATTGCCCTCTAATGTAATTTTCTATAATGAAAGTTTGGGGGAGTCCTGTTTAATTTTGTTGGTCAGTTGGATTTTTTGGGGGGGGGGAGTTGTGGGGGGGGTTTTTTTGTTTGTTTACTACGCCTATTAGAGTCCTTTGCTTTATAACCTGACAGAAGAGTTTTGCTCACATTAGAGGATAGTGTATCCAGTAGACTTTTTAGGGTTTAGTAATCTGTAAACCAGCTGAGTTTGAAATTTTTAGTATAGCTTCTGCAGTCAGTCACATGAATGGCTAGTTGGTGCCCAACATCGACCACTGACTGAAAGGACTGTTTCTTTCTGTATTTTAATGTCACTGACAGCAGCCAGCATTTGTCTTGGTACCCAGATGAGCAGCATAGCCTTAACAAGAGGGAGGTTTTGCAATGGAATTGATGGACAGAGGCACGTAAAACCCTTGCTATGTATAGCCAAAGTTCCTTAAAAAGACCCTTCCAGCCTCATAAGCCTTGAATAGTCTTCTGGGGATCCTTGGGGTGGTCTCTGAAATGGGTGTGGTTAGGATATATGTTTTTTATTTTTGATGATGTTATCCATGGAGAAGGTCCCGTCAGCTTGAGAAAGGAGGCATGTACTCTGAAAAGAGCAACAAAATCTTAGGACTGTTGTGGATGTTGCCAGAGTCCCTTTACGTTCACTGGAAGCTTTATTTAATTTTTTAAACGGAAAACTGATAATGGATGACAGGTGAATACCCAAGGTCACAAATGCAGGAGGAATACACATCATCCAGACTCTGAGGATTCCAGTCTATCCTGTAGCTAGAATGTCTGCGACCAACAAAAACACCAGGAAATCCTCATATGCAGCCAGTCTGAAAAGTTCTTCATTTTGTATGTTAAGTTCTCAAAACCTCCTGTTGGGAGCTGATTTCTTCTTGTTTTATCAGGAAAATGATTAACAAAGTTCTCTTTTTCCTCCCCATCTCCCCTCACCCAGTAACTTGTGTGCATTTACCTTCTTTTCTGTAGATGCAGATGTTCTAGGCAATACCATAGATGCACCAGCATGTTTCTCTCTACATGCGAGTGCAAGAATCTCATGCCATCTTAAAAAAAAGAAAATATACAAAAAATATCTTTTTTAGGCCAGAGTTTTCTACAGGTATTAATGAATATTTTTCTTAATCCTTATAAGTTTTATGTGTTTAATATTTCTTAATACCAGTAGCATTAATTTATACTTTTGTAGCAACACAATATTTTTATAAACCGCCACCGCTGGCTTTATCTTCATAATGGGGAAATGTGCGGGCAGTTGGCCCCGCACTGTACCATGTACTGTATTTAAAAGGTTATCTAATGTCACACTTGCTGTGTTAATAAACTAAACAAAACCTGTTTGAAGTCTCATGTATTGTTGGTGTGGATCGAATGACTCAATAGAGAGCAATATTGCACGGGATTGGGTTGCTGATTTTCATTGTGATATATGAATGCTTGAGGCTAACTCAAGTTCTTCTAGGTTTTTTCTTTCTAGGATTTTTTGTTTGTCTGTTATTTACAGCTAAATAAATTCAGTGCTGTTTGAAACTTAGACTGACGTCAAACAAAAAGGATTATTTAAAAAAAAATCAAGCTGTTTAAATGTTGCTGTTTCTACAAGTCTGTTGCTGTCTGAATGGAAATATTCCATGTGTGAAAAGGAGTAATTCCACTTAGGATCCAACTAGCTCCGAGCTCCAGGCCAGAGTTCAGTTATTTGGAGAAGTGTCTTAGAGACATATTTCTGCAACATTCTTTTCAGAGTTGATGCCAAGGCAGAAGACAAACTGTAAGAAAGCATCCGTTGCTTGAGGATTTTCATGTCAGTGTTGTATTTATGGTTTTACAATAAAACAACCTTTAGGAAAAAGTAAATGTGTGGGGTTTTCTCTTTTTCAGGAATGTATCTGAGACCTCTCGATAGCCCTTGGTTATTACAGGTTTGGAAGAGCTGATTACATATCTTGAGGTCTGAGACCACAGGGCAGTAGCAGTCATTCTTTGGTGGACTGTATGGGTCATCAGACTCTGCAGTGGGCCTCATCCTATGTTCCTTGTGTACCCAAAACTCCCATTAAAGCCAACCAGAGTTCTAGGTATACTGGAAAAGCTATTTTAAAAGTAAAAGGCAGGGGTAAGTTGGAGGTTGGTTGTATTTAGCACCAAAGCAAAATCAATCTCCATTTTCAAGAGACCTTATGGAATACCAGGGAGATGGATAGTGTAGGTACCAGAAAGTGTGTCCTTTTTTAATTTATTTTATTTCTTAAAGGAAGAACAAGTAGTGAAGAGGTTTGGTGACTATTCAAAGGCATGTGAAGGAATAACCACTAAAATCAAAACCGAACATGGTATAGTAGCCAGAAACAGTAGGGAAGCCAGGAACTTGTCTCCCTTTGTAATTGAAGAGAAAAACGGGGAAAGATTACTCAGAAATCAGCACAGAGAAACCCTGAGAAATTATGCAAAAAGCACTTAAGAGCTGAATAAATTTTCTCTTAAAATACTCAAAAAATCTATAGATTCCAAGGCCAGAAGAGACCATTGTGACCAGCTAGTCTGACCCCCTGTACCACACAGGCCAGAGACCTGCCCCAAAATAATTCCTAGAGCAGATCTGTTAGACAAACATCCAACCTTGATTTACAAATTGTGAAAATGACACAGGTACCAGCATTGTCCAAACCAAACTGACCAGGAGACCTAAAGCAGAATCCTGGATGATTGAAGTGGAGCTCTGAGGAGTGGCAGTCCTGGAGGGTGCATGTGTGTAGCGGGATATTGTAGCTGTGTGTGCTGTACACTCTAAACCAGTTATTTAGTGGTGGACTGGAGGGTGTCTAATGTTGATCCTATCATTAAAAAGGAGGGAAATGTGTTGCCATGGGAACTGTTGGCCAGTAGTCACTCAGTCAGCACAGTCTCTCTCGTGGAACTGTGCTGTTGTATAAAGACTGGGGCTTTCAATGGAGCAGGGCAGCTTTCAAGGATATTGCGGTGCCTAAGGATGCGGAGAGGTGCCTTGGGAGATTTTCAAAGCACCTAAGCAGGTTAGGCACCTAATTCCTATTGAAATCAGTGGGGGCTAGGCCTCTAACCTGCTTCGGCGCTATGACAGATCTCGCTAGGCACATAACTGTGTCTTTGGGCACCTCCATCCCTCTGACAATCCGTCCCAAAGAGTCTAGTGCCCGCTGGCATTCTGTGAGCAATGGGCTGCAAGCTCCATTGTGCCCCATGGAAAGTGCAAGTACTGATCACATCTGGTTAGTCTGGGTGTCAGCCATACACTGACTGATCCCTAAATCACACTGTTCATTTTTACACACATGGTAGGAGTGTGTCAGACTTTGAGGAGTGCAAAAGATTTTACCGCTATTCATGAATTAATCCTTCAAGGAAGCTTAGTGTGCCCATTTTACACAGCACAGAAGCTGCTTGCCGCATGTCATACAGACTGAGCGAGCCAGGGTTAGACCCTGCAGCTACTGCCTCTCAGTCCTGGGCCTTAGCCACAAGTATGGGATTTGCAAAAAAATGTTCAGATTGGATCACAAAAAATGTTTCATTTCAATATTAAAGCAATTCATTTTGATTTTAATCTTTTATTAATTTTTTAGTACAAATTAATGGGTAGAGAGTGGATTTGAACGCAGTTCTTTCACACCCTCAGAGAGTGCTCTAAATACAAAGCCATTTTGTGTAAGGGTGGCACCTTCAGCTGGGTTTTGTGTGGTAGCTGTCTCTGAGCATGTCTACCAGCTTGGCTGAGCTAGGCAGGTGAATTCCAAGTTGTGAATCCTGCTGGACGTTAGGCATTAGCTAGGCACTGCTGTCAGGACTGAGGTGACTGTGCATGCCCAGCAGAAGAACTGTAGGCAACTATGGGACTTTACCAGTGGAAACTTAGGTGGTTGGGCACTTTAGGCACCTAGAGGGTTAGGTGGCAGCTCAGCAGGAGGCAGAGGAGACCGAGCATTTTGAAACCTTCCTGGCTCAAGAGGAATCACATGCCCCAAAAATTGCTGGACAATTTTTGAACATTTGGCCTATGTCATTTTAGAAGACAGGAAATGAAAAGCCTGAATGTTACTTCCAGCTCAGAAAACTTTTGACAAGGGCAAGTGACAGCCGTACATTTTGTTTTCTTGGAAGCATTAGTCTCCGATACTATTTTTCACTCTCTTATTCCTGTTGTATATTGTTATTTTGTTGTATAGGTGGCAGGCCAGAAGGAGAATTAAATCCTTTTTCTTCAAGTAGTGTCCCTATAGGTGCTCCACTGTAGGTGGATCTTCGCCCATGCATCTCTAATCAGAGATTTTAGATAGCAGTGTCTGTTCGGCCAGCAAAAGTGCCCTCACTCCCTCATGGTCTGCCTCAAGGCTAACTAGTGCTAGCCAAGGGAACCACCCTCAGTTCCTTCTCAACCACCTTTGGCCTTGAACAGAACGTGTAGCTGTCCTGTTGACTACTTAGCTCTTCTTATATTGGTAGCCTATAGTTATAGTTCACTCTTAGTTCTTCGAGTTTCCTTTTCTTTTGTAGTACCCTTAGAGCTTCCATTTTTCAATTTAAAAACAAAATCTTTTTTTCTTTTGACTATTTTCTCCCCCACCTTTTGCTGTGAGATCATCCCCTTAGGGGCATGCCGAATTCCCCCCGCTTCAAGAGGTGCCTCTCCTGCAGGGAGGCAATCCCGGTGAGGGACAGCCAAGCTAGATCCCAAAAGAACCAGGAGCTGAAGTTAAACTTCTCCTCATGGAGGGTGCTCTTAGGCTAACATCTGACTGCAGTCCTGAATCCTCTCCAGGACAAAGATCATCGCTGGAGCCTTAAACCCCCAGAGAGGTGGAATCGCAGTCAAAGTCAACTGATTCCTCCTGAAAAGCCTCCAGAAAATGGACTACAAGCCAGAAGGGATCCCCAGTGTGTCCAGTCACCACAGCAAAAATGGCTCCAAACCACAGTTCCCAGGAATCTCAGGGACTCCACAGTACGAATTCTACCATAGCACCTAAAGACCTGAAGGGCAAAGGCATTGAAACAAAGGGTCCACCTACCAGATATAAGGACGGAGACCATACCGGCTCTACAAAATTGGCACCGAAAAAAATACACTTGGCAGTGAGTGCTCAAAAACAACCCTCCTAGGAGCATGCCTCCCATAACAGAGCCTCGGTACCAGTGAGTGAGCACCAGCAATTCCTTACAGTACCAGTCCCATCAACAGTACCACAGGAGTTCTGTTTCCTGAAGGACCTTACAGTCACAGAGAAGCCAGAGTCCCTGCTACTGCACCTGTGCTCTGACCCTCAGTCTTCTAGTATGGTCACCTGTGGGTACCACCATCGATACACTTCCCCCACCCAACAGTGGCCTTACTGGGATCCATGGGCAGTCTACAGGCCCCACACTTCTTGAGCATTGAGTGTCGCCCATGGAGAATCCACTAGACATTACCCTACAGCTTTGGTGTCCAGGGCCCTGGAACCCAAGGAAGAAACTTTGAAGGAGCAGGAGGCCAGACTAGAAGGGGAAACTATCTCACTGGTGAACATCTCCTCCTTGCCCAGATGCGGTGATAATGTCTCCTCTTCCATCACTGACCGATGACTTTAGGCTCTTCCAAGACCTCACTAAGAGGGTGGCAAATGCACTACAAATTCCACTTGATGGGGTTAAAGACTCCCACCATATTGTTAGATATACTGCACACTTCCTCCTCTTCAAGAATTGCCCTCCTAAACAATGAGGCACTTCTAGACTCTGCTAAGGTCATCTAGCAGGCACCAGGCTCCATTGCCCCAACATGCAAAAAAGTCAACTAAAAGTATTACATGTCCCCTAATGAGACAGACTTCCTCTTCACGCACCTTAACCTAACACTGTAGTCATGGATGCGGTTAATGCACAGGAAAAGCAACATCATACCAAGTCGACCCCCCCATGATAGAGACTGGAAGAGGTGAGACCTGTTTGGGCAGAAGGCATACTCATCAGCAACCCTGCAATTCAGAGTCTCAAACTAGCAGGCCATAATGGGTAAATATGACTGCATGAATTATGGAAACTCAGCGCCTTTATTGACCACTTGCAGGAAGCACAGAAGGATCAATTTCAGGCCATCATCAAGGAGGACCAGTTAGTAGCATGAACGGCACTACAGATCACACTGGACACTGCAGATAAGTGGCCCTCTCAGTCTTGACAGCAGTGGTAATGAGGTGGGCATCCTGGTTACACCGCTCAGGGTTCCTGAAGGAAGTGCACATGATGGTCGAGGACCTCCCGTTTGAAGGACCCAAACTGATTCCTGATAAGACAGACGCGTCACTCTATACCTTAAAGGACTCTAGGGCCATGCTGCGCACCCTGGGAATCTATACACTAGGACAGAAGAGGAAATTCAGCTACAACCACCTTACAAATCCAAGCTATCCCAGTTCCTCCCATCACAGTGCTATTATGAGCTGCAGCATAAGCCACCCAGGATACAAAAGCAGAAGTTGTCAGCTTCCCAATCCTCAGTCTCTCAACCCTCGTCCTCTGAGCACCAGTTTTGATGCCTTGGTCAAGGCCCAAACCTCTACTCTTGCAACAACATCAGCTGCTAGATATGGACCTTCCGTACCTCTTCAGAAGTCACCTGACGCACTCCTCTGAAGTTGGAAGAACATCACCTCCAACAAATGGTCTTGGAAATTATTTTGAAGAGTTACTCCATCCACTTCACGTCCCTCCCCCCGACCCACCCTCCCTCTCCCTCGCTCTTCAGGGATCCTTCTCACAAGAGTTTATTACATCAGGAAATAAATCACCTTCTATGCCTAGGGGCGATAGATCCAGTCCTCACTCACTTCAGAGACAAGAGTGTTTATTTGCTGATCCCCAAGAAAAGGGACATTGGAGATCCCTACTAGATCTAAGGGCGCTAAACAGATGCTTGAAGGCACAAAAGTTCAAGATGGTCACAGTATCAGCCATTATTCCATCTCTGTAGCAAGATTTGTTTTCGGCCCTCGACCTACAAGATGCCTACTTCCACATTTCAATCCGACCATCTCACAGGAGATTCCTCTGATTTACCTTTGGGCAGGACCATTATCAGTACAGAGTGCTCCCATTCAGCCTCTCATCTGCACCCAGGGTATTTTCCAAGTTCCTCTCCATTGTTGTGGTGCACCTACAAACATTAGGTATTGTCATCTACCCATACGTGGACAACTTTCTTCTCAAGGCTCGTTCCTTCCAAGACACCTGGTGTACCACTCAGATGTCTATGCACATATATGAGCAGCTGGGTCTACAGCTCAGCATCCAGAAATCGACCTTGACCCCAGTACAACATCTGGAATTCATTGGGGCCAAACTCGAGGCAGTGCAAGTGAGAGTGTTCTTCCCACTGCACAGATCCAACACCCTGATGAGTCTCATAGAGTGTGTCCAGGCCAGCCCACATACACTGGCCAGGAATTGTCTCCAACTTCTCGGGCACATGGTGGCATGCACATTTGTGACTCCACGCACCCAGTTGTTCATGAGATGATTGCAGATATGGCTCAAATCTGTCTACTGTCCAAAAAGGACGGGCTAAACAAGCTGCTGTCAATGCCCTCTAGGGTCAAACACTCCTTGAACTAATGGAAAGAACCATCCAACATCCATGCAAGCATTCCATTTGCACAGCCCCCACTGACGCTGATTCTAGCAACAGATGCCTCTCTAATAGGGATCCCATGTAAATGACTACAAAGTCCAGGGAAAGTGATGTCCCACGGAAGCGATTCTCCATAGCAATCTTTTAGAACTAAGAGCCATCAGATGCACCTGTGCACATTTTCTCCCATTTATCAGGGATACTAACATGAAAGTCATGATGGACAATATAACTTGCTTGTTTTACGTAAATCACCAGGGAGGTGCCAGATAACCCTCCCTTTGCATGGAACCACTGAAACTTTGGAATTGGTGCATCTGCCACAATGTGCTCATTTCAGCTGCTTACTTACTAGGGATACAAAATGCGACAGTCAACAGTCTCAGCTGGAATTTCTCTCATGACCACAAATGGGAAATGAACCCATCAATTCTTCACAACATATTCAACCTATGGGGAACCCCGACAATAGATCAGTTTGCTACTTACCGGAACAAGAAATGTCTCTGCTACTGTATCGGAGTTCAACTAGGGACACAGTCCCTTGGGGATGCTATCATCTTCCCATGGGGCCGAGAGCTATTGTACACCTTTCCCCCATTCCCTCTGATGTCCAAGGTCCTGTTAAAGATATGGTAAGAGAAAGCGAAAGTTATACTGATTGCCTCCACCTGGCCAAGGGAAGTTTGGTACCCTTACTTTGTACAGCTGGCAGTATGTCCTCTGCTTCATGTTTGGCCCATTAGTCACTTGTTCTCCCAAAACGATGGACAGATCCTTCACCCCAACATATGGATCCTCTGGCTCCAGGCTTGGCTCTTTCTTGGTTCCAACACTTAGAGAGCGAATGCTCAGAGGAGGTGAAAGAGGAAAACACAGTAGGAAAACGACGACTCGTTGTACTTACCTACAGAAATGGAAATGATTCTAAATTTGGTGCAATTCCAAACAAGTGGACCCGACATCTTCCTCCTTCCCTCTCTTTGATTCTAGACTATACTGTAGACTGCAGAAGGTCTGGGCTCTCTCTGAGCTCACTTAAAGTACATTTAGCGGCCATAATGGTCTTCCACCACCCACGGGACGGATGCTCAGTATTTGCCCACCCAGCAACATGCAGATTCCTTGAGGGCATGGGAAACCTGTTCCCACATGTCAGACCACCCACTCCAACCTGGGACCTCTGTGTAGTTCTGAGAACTTTGACTAGACCATTCTTCAAGCCTATAGCCATCTGCTCTCTGTTATACCTATCCATGAACATGACATTTATAGTGGCCATTACCTTAGCAAAAAGGGTGGGAGAGGGAGTGGCATTGATAGCGCACCCGCCATTCATGGTGGTCTTTAAAGACAAAATCAACTTGAGGTCACACCCCAAGTTCTTCCCCAAGGTAATCTCCTCCTTTACATGTGAGCCAGCTAATTCACCTCCACATGTTTTTTCAAAAACCTTATTGTGACAACAGAGAGGCAATGCTACATATGCTGGATATTAGGAGAGCCCTGGCATTTTATTTGGACAGGAATCAAGTCTTTAGGAAGTCTCCCAAATTCTTCCTTTCATTCACAAAAAGATCCAAGGGCTCTGCAATATCAGCTCAAAGACTTTCCAAATGGGTCTCCAGTCACATTAACCACTATTACTATGCACGTAACTGCTGTGTCCATCAGGGATCTGCAAGCACTCTCAAGATCTGTTTCTACTTTGGTCGCATTTGTTAAAGATGTCACCATCTCATAAATCTGTAGGGCAGCAACCTGGGCCTCTGCCCATACTTTTCATGGATCACTACACGATTGCCTGGGACTCTGCCTCTAATGCCATCTTCATCCCCACATTTCTATCATCAGTTACAGACTCCACTCCACACCCCAGCCCTCCATGGGGAAGACTGCTGTGGAATCACCTACACTGGAGCACCCATAGGGACACTCCTCGAAGAAGAAGAGGAAGTTACTCATCTTGCGCAGTAAAAATGGTTCTTTGAGATGTGTATCCCTATGGGCGGCTCCACGAGCTGCCATCCTCCTTTCTACTTCGAAGTTCTTGCCAAGGGACTCTGCGGTAAAGAAGGAACTGAAGGTGGTTCGCCCGTGCAGCACTATTTAGCCTCAAGACAGACCACAAGGGAGGGAGGAAGGGCGCATGTGCAGGCCGAGCGGACCCTGCTTTCTAAAATCTCCAGTTAGAGATGCAGGGGCACAGATACACCTACAGCGGAGCATCCATAGGGACACACATCTCAAAGAACCATCATGACTGCACAGGGTGAGTAACTTCCTCATCTTGCCGCAGATAAGCTGATTTCTATCTCCTCAGTGCCAGTCTGTGAAATACATCTTAGAGCAACAGCAAAATAAATAAATGAGCAATTCTTCTGACTCAGGTAGTTATGGGGAAGTTCTAATGGCCTTTATTAGCAAACCACCTAAATCCAAGGCAAAGCCATGAATCTCCGTTCAGGAACCAGGTGGGGACCTGAAATTGTCAACTGTGAGTGGATCCAGCTGACTGATTCTCAGATTTCTCAATCTGTTGTTCTCCATCACTGTAGCCCATGGCCGGGGCTCTTAGTAAGAGAGTTCTGGTATGTGAGGAAAGCACAGATCTGCAGCCTAGTGTAGTGACAACATTTTTATGTAGCTGAGCACTGGGAACATATCAGGCAGGGGTCTAGCCTATACTAGACACCACGTTAAAGTAGGATTCTACTCTGAAAAGTGTCTGACCATCTCTTCATGGTTCTGGTATGTGGGGCAAAACTCAGGGCCCAATTTGCTCCTTCTTTGCACTTTGTGGTCATTTAAGCCCTGTACAAAATGGGTGTAAGATGTTACCAGAATTCTCCTGTCGCTTACATTGGTGGCAGTGTTTTGCAGAGGGGTGTTTTTCTTTTCACCTTTGATGCTTCCTCAGATACTGAAGGATTTTGTAATACTTCAAGCATGTCTGGATGGTTCTTAGAAGTAGTCTCCTAGGACCTGTACACAGTGAATTTAGACTTCTGTAAAATCAATTAACATGCCCCTGCTCTGAAACTGTCTACCAGACTGGGCCCCATAATTGAAATAGACATGGGAATGCTAGGTTTGAAAATCCTGACAGTGCTTAGAGATGAGCTTGGTCACCAAGCAGCCTGGTGTCATCAGGGCTTCAGTGGCTTGGTGCATTCCCACTGCAGAAACATAGGTACCATGGGAATTTTGACATCTTCAGGGCTAGGCAGTAGTTGAGCAGGGGTTTTGAGGACCTCAGTGGCACCTAAATGTTGGATTTAGGCACCTAAAATAGCAGCTAAGCACCTAAGTCCCTTTGTGAGTCTAGCCCCAACTGCCTAAATTCCCCTTGCTTTCATTAGAACTTAGGTGCTTTTGAAAGTTTGAACTCCATCTCAGTAGGGCTATGGTGTGATGCTGTCCAATGGCATTGAATACGTTTGAGATTTAAAATGTAAAAACAATCATTTTTAATAACGTACAGTACAGATTTCCCCACAGTCACACAGAAGTTACCACCTGCCTTATTTTTTCTGTCTCCTGCTCATCTTCGCATTGTCTACACCATCTTTTTAACTTTCCTCTCCCCCTTGTAACGAAAAACAAAACAAACAGCACAGATCTGCAGCCTCGTCTCGTGACAACTTGCTCGTGTAGCTGAGCACTGGGAACATCTCAGGCAGGTGTCTAGCCTATACTAGACACCACATAGAGGAGCTAGCAAACAGGAGCGGCTAACAAGGGAGTTTAGACGGGGAGCTAGATACATGTAACATTCTTTAAACTTAAACCAAAACCATCCCCTGATGACAACATAGGAACGAGCCACAGGAATAAGAAGAGAATGCAGGCAGAAGTCCAGCAACGGAATGAGGGCTAATCAGTGTATTGCACCCAATGCAGCATGTATGATAGGTGTCCATTTGGTGCAAGGTGCTCAGAGACCATGTGCAGGCTTTGGAGACCAGAGTGGCTGAACTGCAGGAGCCAAGGGAGACAGAAAGGTATATAGATGAGACTTTCCAGGAATGGTTCCACCCCTGGTCTGACAGCCTCTGTGCTGTTGAGGAGGATGAAAGTCTCAAGAAAGGAGAACATCCAACTGGAGCAGAGGGAAATGATCCCATAGCTAGGACCCTCCTTACAGATGATGTCGTGGTATCCTCTCACACTGAGGATACCTCTCCGGGGGACAGAACTCCAGTTATTAGGAAGAGACAGGTATTAGTTACGGGGAATTCGATCATTAGAAACATAGCTGAATCTGTGATGACCAGTGTAGTAAGTGAAGGCCCTGATAAAGGCCCAGTATGAGGCCTGAGGCCCAAACTAAAGTAATGGTTAAGACTTTGCTAACATAAAGCAAAGTGAAGCTGTGAGCCAGAGGCAGGCCCTGCTCACAGAAGCTGGCAAGGAAAGGGCTGATGCTGCAAGAAGATACGTACCTAAAAGGTACTGAACACTAGAGATCAGAACATTCACATACTTGCACATTCCACACAGATAACAAGGAACAGGCTGACCCATCCCAATGACAGGGGCAAAAGGGTAATATGATGGATAGAGTTGTTTTGTTCAAACCAACATGTACAAGGTGAGAGGCGGCACCTTACTACGTAGAGGGGTTGTACCTTGCTACGTAGAGGGGTTGCACCTCAATACGTCAGGAGTGATGTGTAACTTGTTTGTACCTGTGTATAAGAATGTATCCCTGGGGCGATGTCTTTGTCCGGCCGAGGGGGCAGTGGAAAGCCCCGCCACTAACTGAGCCGAGTCCATTGACCGTGGGTACCTGGTAGTATGCCCTGAATTAGGCTAAGAAACCTACAGGGAACTATTATTGTATCCAATATGGCAATAAACCTGGCCGACGTGCCTTCGTACCTTACTAGACTCTGTGGTCATTGGGGGTTCTCTTCGGGTCTGCTGTGTCAGCTAGCTGTGCAGAGCTGGGGCAGCACACAGAGGGAACACATGCACGCAGCCGAGTGATACCAACAAGGAGAGAGCAGAGCACCACACCGGTAGCATCTGACAACAACCAGGAGAACCGCATGGTGACTTGCCTGCCTGGTGCGAAGGTTGCGGATCTTTCGAGACATCTAGATAGACTTGCATGTAGTGCTGGGGAGAAGCCAGTGGTCCTGGTTCATGTAGGTACCAATGACATAGGGAAGGATAGGAGAGAGGTCCTGGAGGCCAAATTTAGGCTGCTAGGCAAGAGATTGAAATCCAGGACCTCCATGGAAGCATTCTCAGAAATGCTTCCAGTTCCACACGCAGGGCCAGTTAGACAGGCAGAAGTGCAGAGTATCAGTGTGTGGATAAGATGATGGTGTAAGGAAGAGAGGTTTAGATTTATTAGGAACTGGGGAAACTTTTGGGAAAGGGGGCGCCTATACAAGAAGGATGGGCTCCACCTAAACTAAAATGGAACCATGTTGCTGGCACTTAAAAAGGTTGTAGAGTGGTTTTTAAACTAAGGGCTAGGGGTGCAGAGGAGCATATGGTTCAAACAGAGACATCCCTTAGGAAAGGATATATTAATGGAGATTAATGTTCTAGTAAGGAGGAGATAAAATACAAGTAGGATCTGATGAGAAACAGTCAAATGAAAAAGAATCCCATTCAATTACATCATGTAATGGCAGACAGACAAGAAGTGACAAGTTCTTCGAGTGGTTGTAGATGTCCATTCCAACCAGGTGTGCGCGCGCTGCATGCACGCCAACCGGAAGATTTTTCCCTTAGCAGCATCTGTAGGGTCGTCCTGGGTGCCCCCTGGAGTGGTGCCTTCATGGTGCCCAGTATAGGGCCCTGCTGACACTCCACTCCCTCAGTTCTCTGTTAAAAAGTAAGCCTTTAATACAGCTTATAAAATATTTACTTTATATACTAAGTATAATGTATTATGCTTTATAACCAAAACTATATAACAACTCCATCATATTATTGCTATAAAAATGTTATTGCTTGTATTGATATTAGCTTAAAATTATATTATTATAAAAAATGTACTTTCATGTCCATGCTAATCATGCATTGTCATTACATCCATTCAAAACCCCTAACATTAAAACATCTAATATAAAATCTAAAATCCATATCTTAATGCAAATAAAAATTTAAAAATATTTATTATACTAAAAATACCAAAAAATATAAAAATACAAAAAAACTAACAAAAATTTATGAAAAATCTTAATGCATAACAATCTCTGTTAGCCAAAATTAAGCTAACTGTAACCCTAATAACACAAAATTTATAAAAACAAAAATTATATAGAACAAACAAAAAAAACTATATAAAAATTATTTTAACCTTATATAAATAATATGTAAATAAACTGGCGTCTCTCAAAAATAAAAAAACACAATATCAAAATAACCTATGTATAAACAAGATGCACCTGTTGTTTTCCACACTGTTTCTCTTAATCATACCCTTAATTTTAAAAACCTCCTCCCAAACCTTGGGTCATGGTTTACTAGCCTTTTCCGTACAGTTGTCAAATAAATTATTTTTTTCTTTTCTTTCTATGTGTTGTTTGGGTAATATTGCAATATGCTAAATGTTTGTATAGTGCTGTTACTAAAAGCTCTACTGTCCATAAAAAAAACACAATATTTCTCCCTCCAGCTTAATCGCAAATTGCGTAACGGGCCTGACAATTTGGA
This sequence comes from Chelonoidis abingdonii, assembly GCF_003597395.2. NCBI lineage: Eukaryota > Metazoa > Chordata > Testudines > Testudinidae > Chelonoidis > Chelonoidis abingdonii. The sequence continues at coordinate 4,525,229 of NC_133792.1, forward strand.
TTATCAGGCCTGAAGGGGGGACTGTGACAATTAGCAGCGATCCCCTAACAGTTAGTAGCCTTATAATAGTTGGCAACCATTAGAAAAAATTGAATATCTCACGGACACAGTAGCCTGAACTTTTAAACTGTCTTTCCTTATCAGTCTTGAGGCAATTAAAGCTGGTCCTAAGCTGGTTTTTGCTAAGCAGATTGCAAAAGTGCAGGGTTTGCTAACTGCCAATCAAATGCTAACACGACCGAAGCCTGTGTGAGTGTGTATAAAAAATTCTTGGTTTTTGTGTGGAGTAGAGTGTTTTGTACCAAGGTACAAAACTCTCCTTTCTTCTGCAAAATAAAGCAACCTTTCCTTATCCCTGTCTGGCTGTCATTGGCTCTCAGCTAGGCTGACCCAACATTTTGGTAACAGTTCCTTCTTACTGCCAGTGACGGCTAGTTGGAACTTCGCTCACTTCTGCAGCAAGTGTGTCTGATAGCATATTGTGTGAATAGTTTCTCAGTTAATAGTTGTTCCTTACAGTTAGTTGGTTTGACCACCCCTCCTCCCCCCGGACAATGTTTCCCCTCTTGGGGTCTCCAGGGTTTAAGCTCTGTGAGGCCTGTGGCAAGTTTATGCCCAAGAGTGATCCTCACTCTTCCTGCTTGTTATGCTTTGGTGAGAGTCACCGGAAGGAGAAGTGCTATCTGCAAGGGTTTCCATCCCAGAACCCTCAAAAACCGGGAACAGAGACTAAAACGGCTTTTGATGGAGGCGGCATTGAGGCCACACTCTGACCCGGGACCCACTGAACTGGCACCAAGCACGTCCTCATTGGTGCACAATGCTCCAGCACCAACAGCATGCGAAACGGCCCCAACTAAGGATTCCAAGACCCCCCCAGCACCATCACGGCTCAGGCCATAAGAAGTTGGCCTTAGCATGGCACAGCTCTCCATCCCCAGTGCCAATAAAGAAGAGGAGACCGGTGAGGAGTCGATCACTCCTCTCCAAACCTAAGGGGTCTGCGGCGTCCACGAGTGTGTTGGGACAGACCGCCCCCTCCTTGCTTCCACTCAGTGTCTTGTCGACTCCTGCCCCAGCCGGGATCCAGTTGAGTCCGAACCCTCCTCAGTCCCCGGAGCACCAAGGGGACATACAGTTACCATCGACACCGGAGGTGTTTGAGGCAGCCCCAGACCTGATGCACTTCCTGGTGCCTTCCTCCCCACAGAGGAGGGACAAGTCACCAGTGACTGCGCATCCCCTATTCCACTCCAGGGGCAAGCCAGCCATCACCAGCACCCCCGGCACCGCCTGCACAGACAGACGGGCCACACTATTCCCTGGCTTCGTTGCACCGCTTGCTGGCTACCCAGGTCCTCCTCCATAGTCGTCCTCAGAGACCTCAGAGTCGGAGGTGGACTTTTATTGCTCCAGCAGATCACAGAGCAGGAGGTCCAGGTCTCACCGGAGTCACGAGCCATACCCCGCACCATGACAGCAACAGTGGCAGCTGTCTGCTCCATGGCCCTTCTGGACACCATGGGCTTCCATCAGGGCCAAGTCCACAGTCCGTGGTCCAGGACTGTGTCAACGTCTTCGACATCTTTCGTGGCACAGACAGTGCCGGCACTGCCACCAGCGGCACCATCATCTGAGGGAGTGGCACCGCTGGCACAGCCAGCTCCGGCACCATCTCTCTAGGCAACGGCACCGCCGAGTACTCCAGCTTCAACCCCGCCAGAACCATCAGGCTCAGCACCACCAGATTTGTCAGCCCTGGCACCAGCTGCGGTGCTGAATCCCCCATCAGCACTGGCACTGCAGCTCGAGTACCGTGTGCCAAGGGACCCCAGAGGTGCAGAGGGTTGCGAACAGGGCCCGCTACCTGTCCTCTCATGCTCGTCCTCGCCTGATGAAGCGGTCACGAGGACATCAGTGGCCCCGGCTCTCAAGGACAACCGTGTTCTCCAGCAGCTATTATGATGGGCCACTCAAAGCCTGGGGATACAGGCCAAGGAGGTGGAGGAGAATTTGGACCCTGTCGTGGACATCCTTGCTCTCTCTGGCCCATCCAGAGTTGCTCTGCCATGGATAAAAACAGTAGTTGACACATCCAAAAATCTGTGGCAGACCCCACTTCTCTGGCCCCTACAACCAAGAAAACCAAGCGCTGCTACTTCTTACCATCTAAGGGGTCTGAACACCTTGATACCCACCCTCTCCGAGACTCTTTGGTGGTTGATGCGGCCAATCAGAAAGAGTGTCAGTTGTTACAACCTCCGCCTCTAAAAACAGGGACACCAAGAAGCTGGACCTATTTGGCCAAAAGGTCTATTCAACCTGCAGCTCCACATAGCCAACCAGCAGGCCATTTTAAGCTGCTACAGACATAACACCTGCTTGGCAATGGCTAAGTTTGCGGAGCTCCTGTCTCAGGACTCTCAGGTAGAGTTCTCTGTACTTGTGGAGGAGGGGAAGTTGGTTTCCTTTGCCTCTCTGCAAGCGGCTCTGGACACGGCGGATGCAATCTCCACAGGGGTGGTGATAAGGTGAGGCTCCTGGCTACAGCTCTCTGGACTGCCCCACGAGGTCCAGCAGACCATACAGGACCTCCCCTTCGAGGGATCCTCCCTTTTCTCTGAAAAAACAGATGAGACACTTCACAGTTTGAAGGACTCTAGGGCTACTCTGTGCTCGCTGGGGCTCCACACACCAGCCACCCAGCACAGGTATTTTAGGCCTCAGCCTGTTCCTTGGCCTTACCAGCCACAGAACCGCCAGGATGTTCCGTGTAGGCAAAACAGGAGTGCTAGGAGGAGACAACATCCCTCCTCTGGGCAAAACTCGACCAGCCCAAGCCTCTGCCCAGGCCTAGACCACCCTTTTGAAGGTGTGGTCAAGGATGACTCACCAGTACAGACTCTGGATCCTTCCCCTCTTACCTTCTCGTCCCACCTATCCCCTTTCTACCATGCCTGGTCCCAAATTACTTCAGACCACTGGGTGCTCCGCACAGTAGAGAGGGATATTCCATTCAATTCTGTGCCCCCCCACCCCTCCAACCCACTTCCCCGTCCTCCTTCAGGGACCCTTCTCATGAGCAAGTTCTAATTCAAGAAGTGCAGTCCCCCCTCTCGGTGGGGGCAGTGGAGGAGGTTCCTCAGGAGCTAAGGGACGAGGGGTTTTACTCTCAGTATTTCCTAATACTGAAGGCCAAAGGAAGTTTGAGACCCATCTTGGACCTGTGACAGCTCAACAAGCATGTAAAGAAACTCAAGTTCCGCATGGTCTCACTAACCTCCATTATCCCCTCATTGGATCCGGGAGACTGATACACTGCCCCCGACTTGAAGGACGTGTATTTTCACATCGCAGTAGTTCCACATCACAGACGCTACCTCAGATTCGTGGTGAGCAACGGTCACTATCAGTTTGCCATCATCCCATTCAGACTGTCGACAGTGCCCTGAGTATTCACAAAGTGCATGGCGGTCATCGCGGCATTCCTCTGCAAGTGCCAGATACAGGTTTTTGCTTACCTCGACAACTGGCCGATCAGGGGCCGCTCAAGGGCCCAAGTGGAGGGTCAGGTCGAATTCATAAGGACCTGCCTCGAATTGGGTCTCCTTCTAAACGAGGTCCTGGTGAAGAGGATAGAGTTTATAGGCGCAGTCCTAGACTCAACTCAAGCCAGGGTATGCCTCCTGGAAACCAGGTTTCGCTCACTAGGCGACATCATATGGGGCCTCAGACAGTTCCCCACGACTGCAGCAAGGAATTGCTTAAAGTTGGTGGGACACATGGCTGCATGCACCTACATGGTACAGCACTCCAGGCTCAGACTGCGGCCAACCTGAGACGCTCTGGACAGCATCATAACCCTGCTCCGCTCGGTGATGGACTCCCTCCTATGGTGACTCGACCCACGAGTGGTTTGTGCGGGAGTGCCCTTTGCCAGCCCTCAGCCCTCTCTCTCATCGGTGACAGACGCCTCGGATCTAGGGGACCTCAGGACTCAAGACCTCTGGTCTCAGGTGAACTTCACTCTGCACATCAATGTCAGAGAGCTGAGAGCGGTGCACCTGGCATGCCAGATTTTCAAAACCCACATAGCAGTTATGTGCATCTCAGTCCTCACAGACAACACCTCGGCGATGTTCTGTATCAACAAATGGGGATGCACGTTCTTCTCCCCTGTGCCGGGAAGCCCTCGGTCTGTGGGACTTCTGTGTAGAGTATTTGATCCGCCTGCAGGCGTCATACCTTCCAGGAGTGCAGAACGAGCTGGCAGACAGTCTCAGCTGGACCCTCCATGGCCATGAGCGGTCCCTCCGGCTGGACGTGGTGAGCTCAATCTTGCCTCTCTGGGGCTGTCCCCAGATAGACCTGTTCTCCACTCCTGGCAACAGGAAATGTCAGCTATTCTGCTCGCTCATAGGTCACAGTCCGGGGTCCATCACAGATGCCCTCCTCCCCCTGTGGGGGGCCACCTGCTCTCTGCTTTTCCACCAATTCCGCTGGTCCACAAGGTGCTTCTCAAGATCCGCAGGCACCGAGCTCTAGTCATACTGGTAGCTCCGCCCTGGCCGCACCAGCACTGGTTCACATCGCTCCTGGGAATGTCTGTAGCGGCTCTGCTCACTTTACCGCTGGTCCCAGATCCGATCATGCAGGACTATGGCTGACTCTGGTACCTGAATCTGGAGTTGCTCCACCTCACGGCTTGGATGCTCCATGGCTAAACACCACTGAGCTATCATGCGCGGATCAAGTCAGACAAGTCCTCCTTGGTTATAGAAAGCCCTCCACCAGGGCAACATACCTTGCCAAGTGGAAAAGGTTCTCCATCTGGGTGGAGCAATGCAGTCAGTCGCCGTTGCTTGCCCCCATACCGTTCATACTGGACTACCTCTTTCACCTAAAACAACTAGATCTGTTCCTGTCATCAATAAGGGTCCACTTAGCCACCATCTCCACCTTCCATCAGGGCACAGACGGCTTCTTGGTCATCACAAACCCTCTAGTCAGTTGTTTTCTCAAGGGCTTGGACAGGCTCTTCCCGAAGACGCGTCAGCCTGTCCCGGCCTGGGACCTTAATCTAGTCCTCTCCAGACTTACGGGCCCTCCATTTGAACCACTGGCGACCTGCTTCCTGCTCTCTCTCTCATACAAGGTTGCATTACTCATGGAAATTACCTCGCCTAGATGGATATCAGAGCTCAGGGCCCTCACGTCCGAGCCCCTTTACACAGTTTTTCATAAGGACAAGGTCCAGCTCAGACCTCACCCGGCCTTTCTCCCTAAGGTTGTGTCCCAGTTTCAGGTGGGCTGGGACATCTTCCTCCCAGTGTTTTATCCCAAGCCACACTCCTCCGATAGGGAGCGCAGGCTGCACTCACTGGATGTACGTTGGGCCCTAGCCTTCTACATAGAGAGGACTAAGTCGTTCCTGAAGTCTGTCCAACTCTTTGTGGCCATGACGGACAGAATGAAAGGTCTCCCTATCTCTTCTCAATGCTTTGGTCATGGATCACATCCTGCATTAGGGAGTGTTACGGCCTGTCAAGGGTGCCACTCTACCAGGGCCCAGGTCTCCTCGGCAGCGTTCGTGGTGCAGGTCCCCACCCAGGACATCTGCAGGGTGGCTACGTAGTCCTCGATACATACATTCACGACACACTATGCAATTACACAACAGGCAAGAGACGATGCAGCCTTTGGACATGCAGTGCTCCAATCAGTGCATAACTCCGACCCCACCTCCTGAGCTTTGGCTTGTGAGTGACCTGGTTGGAATGGACATGAACAATCACTTGAAGAAGAAGAAATGGTTACTCACTTTCTCGTAACTGTTCTTCGAGATGTGTTGTTCAGGTCCATTCCAATACCCACCCTCCTACCCTTCTGTCGGAATAGCCAGCAAGAAGAAACTGAGGGGGTGGAGGGACATGAACAACATATCTTGAAGAAGAACATTTACGAGAAAGTGAGTAACCATTTTTTTTAAAAGTGCTTATGTACCAATGCTAGAAGTCTAAATAATAAGATGTGTGAACTAGAGTGCCTCATATTAAATGAGAATATTGCTATAGCAGGCATCACTGAAACTTGGTGGAATGAGGATAATCAATGGGACATGGTAATACCAGGGTACAAAATATATCGGAAGAACAGAACAAGTCGTGCTGGTGGGGAGTGGCACAATATGTGAAAGGAAGTGTAGAATCAAATAAAGTAAGAATCTTACATGAACCAAACTGTACCATAGAATCTCTATGGATAGTAATTCCATGTTTTAATAATAAGAATATAGCAGTAGGGATATATTACCGACCACCTGACCAGGATGGTGATAGTGACTGTGAAATGCTCATGGATATTAGAGAGGCTATAAAAATAAAAAAACTCAATAATAATGGGGGATTACAACTATCCCCATATTGGCTAGGTACATGTCAGCTCACGACAGGATGAAGAGATAAAGTTTCTTGACACCTTTAATGACTGCTTCTTGGAGCAGCTAGTCCTGGAACCCACCATAGGAGAGGCAATTCTTGATTTAGTCCTATGTGGAGCACAGCATCTGGACCAAGAGGTGATAGCTGGACTTGCTGGTAATAGTGACCATGAATATAATTAAATTTAACATCTCTGTGGCGGGGGAAAACTCTACAGCAGCCCAACTCCTATATCTTTAATTTCAAAGAACTACACAAAATTAGGAAGTAATAAAGAAATTAAAAGCGTTACAGTGCCAAAAGTGAATCCCTGCAAGCTTTCATGGAAACTTTTTAAAGACACCATTAATAAAGCTCAATTTAATGGTATAGCCTCTATCAATCGTTCTTTCCCCATCTGAACTTATGGGTACAAATGTGGGGACCTGCATGGACACTTCTAAGCTTAATTGACGTAGCTTAGATCTGGTATACACTGCCACCACCCAGAATTTCCAGTGTCTGGGGCACTCTCTGTCCCCCCAAAACTTGCGTCCCCTCCCTGAGTTTGCCTTGAGGGATCTTCACCAATTTTTCCACTCCTGGTGAACACAGATCCAAACCCCTTTGGATTTAAAACAAGGAGAAATTAACCATCTCCCCTCCTTTCCCCACAAACCAATCCCTGGTAGGTCCAGATCCAATCCCTTGGATCTTAAAACAAGGGAATTTAACCATGCCCCCCCTCCTTTCCCCCACCAATCCCTGTTGTGAGTCCAGAAATCCTCCCCTTGTGATCTTAAAAACAAGGAAAATCAATCAGGTTCTTAAAAGAAAGCTTTTAATTAAAGAAAGAAAAGGTAAAAATTATCTCTGTAAAATAGGATGGAAAAATGCTTTACAGGGTTAATCAGATTCTATAGACCAAGAGGCCCCCCCCCCTTAGCCTTAGATTCAAAGTTACAGCAAAGAGGTAAAATCCCTTCCAGCAAAAAAAAAGAAACATTTACAAGTTGAGAAAACAAAACATTAAGACTAACACGCCTTGCCTGGCTAATTACTTACAAGTTTGAAACATGAGAGGACTGAGTTCAGAAAGATTTGGAGGAGCCTGGATTGATTGTCCCGTCCTCCCTCTCAGTCCCGAGAGCGAACAACAAACAAAACAAAAAGCACAAACAAAGACTTCCCTCCACCAAGATTTGAGAGTATCTTGTCCCCCTATTGGTCCTCTGGTCAGGTGTCAACCAGGTTTACTGAGCTTCTTAACCCTTTACAGGTAAAAGAGACATTAACCCTTAACTATCTGTTTATGACAACCCCAAATTAAAAAACATAGTAAGAGAACCAAAAGAGACCCACTATCGCTAAACCACAAACTAAAAGAAGCAGTGAGAAGCAAAAAGGCATCCTTTAAAAAGTGAAAGTTAAATCCTAGTGAGGAAGATAGAAAGGAGCATAAACTCTGGTAAATGAAGTGTAAAAATATGATTAGGAAGGCTAAAAAAGAATTTGAATAACAGTTAGCCAAAGACTCAAAAAATAATAGCAAAAAAAAAAAAAGTTAAGTACATCAGAAGCAGGAAGCCTGCTAAACAACTAGTGGGACCACTGGACTATCTAAAGGATTTAAAGGAGCACTCAAAGACGATAATGGATTCTTTGCATCAGTCATCACTGCTGAGGATGTGAGGGAGATTCCCAAACCTGAGCCATTCTTTTTAGGTAACAAATCTGAGATTGAGGTCTCATTAGAGGAGGTTTTAGAACAAATTGATAAACTAAATAATAATAAGTCACCAGGACCAGATGGTATTCACCCAAGGAACTCAAATGTGAAATTGCAGAACTACTATCTGTAGTCTGTAACCTATCATTTAAATCAGCTTCTGTACCAAATGACTGGAGGATATGTGATGCTAATTATTAAAAAGGGCTCCACAAGTGATCCTGGCAATTACAGGCCGGTAAGCCTGACTTCAGTACAGGACAAACTAGTTGAAACTATAGTAAAGAACAAAATTGTCAGACACATGGATGAACATAATTTGTTGGGGAAGAGTCAACGTTGTTTCTGTAAAAAGAAATCATGTCTCACCAATCTACTAGAATTCTTTGAGGGCGTTGTGACGGGTTGGGTCACAGAAACTCCCTCAAGACAGTCACTAGATATGCTGAGATACCATTGAGAACAAATCCCTCTGCCAGAAAAGGCTTCCCTCCATTCCCGTCTTGCTGAGCTAGACACACTAGTCAGTTCCAGCACAGACCAAGAGGCTGGGCCACACCCCCTGCAGTTTACAGAAACTAAGATTCACTTAGCCCAGTGGCTTCTCAGTTAACAGGGACTTTCCTAGCACCCAATATTCAGTCTCTCTGGGAGCCTAAACCACAAATAAATCCGTTTTACTCTGTATAAAGCTTATATAGGGTAAACTCATAAATTGTCCACCCTCTATAGCACAGATAGAGATAGTTAAGTCCCAGGCAGACTGCAAAGAGCTACAAAAGGATCTCTCAAAACTGGGTGACTGGGCAACAAAATGGCAGATGAAATTCAATGTTGATAAATGCAAAGTAATGCACATTGGGAAACATAATCCCAACTATACATATAAAATGATGGGGTCTAAATTAGCTGTTACCACTCAAGAAATGATGGGGTCTAAATTAGCCATTACCACTCAAGAAAGAGATCTTGGAGTCATTGTAGATAGTTCTCTGAACACATCCACTCAATGTACAGTGGCAGTCAAAAAAGTGAACAGAATGGGGTAGAAAATATATTTCCTCTTTATAAATCCATGGTACGCCCACATCTTGATTACTGTGTGCAGATGTGGTCACCCCATCTCAAAGATATATTGGAATTGGAAAAGGTTCAGAAAAGGGCAACAAAAATGATTAGGGGTCTGGGACAACTGCCAGATGAAGAGAGATTAATAAAACTGGGACTTTTCAGCTTGGAAAATGATATGGTAGAGGTCTATAAAATCATGACTGGTGTGGAGAAAGTAAATAAGGAAGTGTTATTTACTCCTCCTCATAACACAAGAACTAGGGGTCACCAAATGAAATGAATAGGCAGCAGGTTTAAAACAAAAAGGAAGTATTTTTTTCACACAATGCACAGTCAGCCTGTCAACCTCCTTGCCAGAGGATGTTGTGAAGGCCAAGACTATAACGGTTCAAAAAAGAACTAGATAAGATCATGGAGGATAGGTCCATCAATGGCTATTAGCCAGGATGGGCAGGGATGGTGACCCTAGCCTCTGTTTGCCAGAAGCTGGGAATGGGTGACAGAGGATGGATCACTGGATGGTTACCTGATCTGTTCATTGCCCCTGGGATACCTGGCATTGGCCATTGTCAGAAAACAGGATCCTGGGGTAGTTGGACCTTTCGTCTGACCCGGTGTGGCCATTCTTATGTTCTTATTAAAGTAAGAGTGTACACTGAAGAAAGGCTCAGGTCTGGGCTACCCCTAAAATTTAGGTTGATCTAGCTACATTTATCAGAGCTGTGAAAAATTTCACACACTGTGCAACATAGTTAGGTCAACCTAACCCCCCACTGTAGACACAGCTAAGTCAATGGAAGGCTGCTTCTGTCAACGTAGCTACCACCTCTGAGAGAGGTGCATTCTGTACATTGATGGAAAAGCCCCATCTGTTCATGTAGGAAGCGCCTACACAGGGGCGGCTCTAGGCACCAGCAAAGCAAGCAGCTGCTTGGGGCAACCCATTTGCAGGGGTGGCAGCTGGCAGGGATCCAGCCTGGGAGCTGTAGTTCCTTGGTTAGCTTCCTGCCTATAGAGCCAGCCCTGGAGCAGGGAAAGAACTACATTTCCCAGCATTCCCTTTGCCACTATCAACAGGAAAGGGAGGGAGAGGGAGTATGGTAGCTGAAAGCTCATGCTGCAGCTAGCTGTGAATGAAGAGCTCACTGCTAGAGCGAGGTGGGACTGTGAATGGGGAACAAGTGTGCCCAAGGAGTAGAAGGCTTTGGCCCAGATATCCCCTTCAAACGACATCCCCAGACTGGCTTAGGGATACTGGTGTGATCTCATCTTGCAGCCCCCACAGAAGGAATTGGGTGGACTAAATGCACAGTACCCCTCTCTATCTGAAGCCTAGCAAGGGAGGTAGTGGCTCCCACTAGAATTTAAAATGAAAAGTAAGGGAGGGGAGGCTCTACTGGACCTGGGCAGCTTTATATACAGTACCAGGCATGTAGGAGGATTTCCACTTCTGAGCCATGGAAGCAGAAATTGACTTTTCCTTTCCAGATTTAGCTAATATTCAGAAAGGGAATCTAGCACCTGCCTTCCAGATTTGATCACCTCAAAATTCAGGAGTGCTCAAGCTCAATTGGCAAGTTGTTAACTGGCGCGTTGCTCCCAAATCAAATATAGCTGATCTCACCTGTAATTTGACTGTAGAAAAGTAGGATAAATTGCGCTAACAATGCTTCCAGTTGGGTTTTAGACTGAAATTGCCTAATTTCAATCAGCATTGCCTTTGTTTGTTAAGAAGGAAGACAGGGATAATGGCATTGGCAAAAATTCCCCCATAGAAAACCAAGAGGTGGAACACAAAGAATCATAAAAGGCAACTCAACTTCCTCATGATGGAGAACAGGCTTAATAATATGCATGCCAAATCCTCCATCCACACAAGCTGAACATTGTTTCACTTTACTGCAGCTCTGTAACCATATTGGGAACCACTCCTCCGTGTTCTGTGCACATACCAACATTCCTGCCGGAATGACCCGCCGCTGGGAGAAGTTATCAATGACCTGCCCAGGGCTGGGGTGAAGGAAGATTGTGGCGTGGCAGGGGGCAGAGCCCAGGGCGGGAGGCAGAGGATGTGGGGGGGGCTTTTGGGGGGGGGAGCCCAAAGTGGGGCAGGCAAGCGGGTGTGTTTGGGGGGAGCTCCCAGGGCGGGGACAGGCAGGGTGGTGCGGGGGGGAGCCCAAGGCTGGGGTGGAGGCAGCCAAATTTTTTTTTGCTTGGGGTGGCAAAAAACCCAGAGCCAGCCCTGCGTCTAAACTACAGCTGCAGCACTGTAGCTGTGTCACTGGACATACTCCAGTGCAGATATGCCCTAAAAGTAGCTTTGTGGTTTTCTATAGTTATTGTCTCTCAATGAGACAGCTTAAATAGGCTTGCAAGTGTTTTTCGAAGTCATGCCTGGACTTTAATCGAGGGTTCATTCCATTGCCAGTAATAAAGATCCTGTAGGTGAAATTCTGCCTTCAGTGCTGCACCTTTAGCCACACTGTCTTCAGATTAGCCCCATGGTGACACCTGTGTGATCCATTAGCCAGCACTGTGTGCACAGCTGTAACTTACCAGTCTTTGACTGACTGTAGAGAACCATTCTGTTGATGGTGCACAGGTAGGAAGATCATTCAACTCCTTCTCCCATAGCTGTGTTGGCTCTGCAGAGCTCACATGAGGAAGCAATATACAGTGGGTTGGGATTTTAGAAGTGCCCAGAGGATTTAGGCACCAAAATCCTATTGGCGTTCAAAGCTGTGCACCTAAATGAAGCCTCCCCTGCCCCAACTTCAGAGCCTGCGTTCCAGCATGAGCCACAACTTCCAGGTGCTATCAACACAGCTGTGCTCAGAATGCTAGTGTGAGTGAGTCCCACACACCCAAGTCTATTGACCCGGGCTGGGAGAGTCTCTCCTTTGTGCTGTGTAGACATGCCTACAAAGACCAGCTCAGCTGGTGAGTGCTGCTCGGACCTTACATGCGCACCTAATAATGCAGGTCTCCCTGCTGACTGCTAGGCCAACACTAACAGTTACTCCTTGTTTCCCTTGTGATGGAAGCAGCTGCCACTCTGTCCCTCTCCCTCCCTGCCCAAGTTTGTCTCCCTCTGTATTCCTGCTCTACTTGTCCCCTCCATCCTCCTGCTCCATATTTTCTAAACTTATTCCTCTGTACCCCACAAGTCTCCTGTTTTCTCTCCCTGCGCTTCTCCTGGCTCTTCAGTCTATCCACTGTCTTAAGCATAGTGCACAGGGACAGACGAGCTTCAGGCCCAGGCTATTCTTCCTGTAAATCTGCACAGAGATGGTTGTAACAGCCATTGCCACCACATGTAATAGCTTTGGAAACCATATTGTAGTAAGCATCTGAATAGCTTATGTAGTACCGGAGGCCAGGGATTGCATGTACCTCCACAGGGAGAGGGTTGCTACAGCTCTGCCAGGGATTAAGAACAGTGGTGGGTAATTAACGTGCATCACTCAAACACCTCCAGAGAGCCTGGAGAGATTTGCATATACTGGGTCAAACTGGGTTTTCCAGGGACTAACAAAGGAAGACTTTTGATATAAACAGGTTGTGTTTGACTCCGGGCTTCTTTCTGATCCAGCAAATGGACAGGAGCTTCTGCCCATGGGTTAAACATTTATTGATTCCAAGGACAGAGGGGATCAATGTGATCATCTGGTCTGATCTCCTGTAGAACACAGGCCAGAGAACATCCCCAAAAGAATCCTAGAGCAGAGCGTTTAGAAAACCAGCCAGTCTTGATCTAAAAATTGTTATTAAGGGAGAAACCACCATGACCCTTTATCAACATCCTTCTTGACTTGTGGAGGTGAACAGGACACACAGTTCCAGAGCGGTCATACCAGTGCCAAATACAGAGGTGAAATTATGTTTCTACTCCGATTTGTGATTCCCCTGTTTATGCATGTGAGGATCGCATTAGCCCTTTTAGCTACAGCCTTGCACTGGGCAATCAGCATTGCGGCTGATTATCCACCCCCACCCCCAAATCTTTTTCAGTCACTGCTTCCCACAATAGGGTCCCCCGTCCTGTAAGTATGGCCGACATTCTTTGTTCCAAGATATATACAGTTATATTCAGCTGCATTAAAATGCATATTGTTTGCTTGTGCCCAGTTTACCAAGCAATCCACATCTTTCTGTATCGATGATGGTTTTATGTTTTCTTTCAGATCATTGGTAAAAATGTTAAATAGCACAGGGCCAAGAACCGAACCCTGCTGGCCCCCCTAGAAACACACCTGCTCAATGACAATTCCCAATTTACAATGACGTTTTAAGTCCTATCCATTAGCCATCTTCCAATCCACGTAATGTGTGCTGTGTTTATTCTACTTTTTTAATCAAAGTGTCATGTGGTACCAAGTCAAATGCCTTACAGAGGTGTCTATTACAGCAACACTATTACCTTTATCAACCAAACTTGTAATTTCATAAAAAATATTGTTTGTTTGACAGGCTCTATTTTCCATAAACCCAAGTTGATTGAAATTAATGATATTACCCACTGTAGTGAGGCAGAGAGGCCTGAGGCAGAGGGACCACTCTCTGAACCCAGGTGGGCAGAGCCAGGCCATGCTCACCCCTCCCACTGGAAGTCAGGAGGCAGGACAGGAAGTACAAAGGGTGGATCCTGGAGCTCAGTTGGGCTCCAGCCACCGGAGGAGACCGATGCCTTCTGCCCGCTCCCGAACCTGGAGACTGAAGGGGAGCTCTGCTGAACTGAGGACTGGCCAGAGCGGCTGGAGTCGCCAGCAGACCAAGCCACTGAGGACTTGCTGGGACTGCCACTAGCGACCTTCCCCAAGGAACCGAGGACACCCCACAGATCCAAGTATACCCCAAGGAGAGGGTATGAAGTGGCCCAGGGACAGCTAACCCCAGACTGGCTGCATTGCTGCTGGAAACCCGGTCAATGTGTTGCAGCTGGATTCCCCAATGACCCAGTAGCAGAACACTCTGCCACTGTCAGGGCCCTTGTCTGGGACCCTGTGAAGGGCTCATTTCCTTCTGAGTTAACAGTGCTTCAGAAACAGGCAATGCCATTTTTGACATGGAGAGTGGCACTCTCCTTCCCCTTTTCCCCACTCAATCCTTCATAAATAGATTATAATCATCGCTTTTAACATTCCAATTGTGTAAATCATCCCACCACACTTCAGTAATACCAACTAGATTGAATTAATGCCCATAAAAACTCCTAACATTGGTGTATAGGCAATTAAAGAATTTCTCCTCTTCATTTCCTTTGGTTCCTTGTTTAATTTAGTTATCAACATCTTGATTTTGTGCCAATTCAGTGCTCAAATCTTCCCTTCTTTTACCCTCCCATTTTGTTATTAGTTTAATGCCCACCCAGCTACTTTGGCCAGCCTGTCCCCAAGAAGACTTCTGTGGAAGTGGAGGCCATCCAAACAATACAGCTACCTCCCCTTGTAGAAGATGGACCAATGTTCCACAAAACCAAAACCCTCCACCACTTACTTAACTAGCGGTTCACTTCCAGAATCTTCGGCCTTTGCTTGTGGGACCAGAAGGGTCTCAAAGAAGTTTCCTTGGACATTCTCGTTCTTCAGTCAAATATCCTGCAACACAGTGTCATCAATGCCAGTATGAACCGTCACTAATGGATCCTTTCCAGTCAACTTCAGAAGCCTATCTAATCTTTGAGTGATGTTTTGTATCTTGGCTCCAGGAAGGCAGAAGCTATCCCTTGAAGAATGTTCTTTCAATTCTTCTGAGTACTGAATCCCCAACAAGGATCGTCTCTCTTCCTTGGACTGTTGGAGAACAATTTGTGGGCAAGCTTGATTTACTTACAGCTGCTATCCACAGATGTGTCCCATACAGCTCTCAGTTCCCTTTGACTAGCTGGATCTTGAGAGGCATTTTCCATGTTGAGGGCCTGGTATCGACTGGAAATGTCTAGCTCTGTGAAATTCCCTGTCCTCTTCTCCCTGGTGGCCACAGCCTGCCTATCCTCATCTCTCTCCAGATGTGTAGAATGCTGCTGTGACCATTTGCCTCTGGTGCTTACAAACTGCTCAGCCTCTTTGGTTTCCTCTCTCCCCGATTCCTTGGTAAGCCAGCTCCTTTTTTCCTTGAACCTGGGTACTTGTGTTTCCCAAACCTGGCTGTCTAGGAACTCCTCAGCTTCCCAAATTCTCAGCAGTGTCTCTCCTTGCCCCTCCAATCCAAGAATTGTCTCCTC
This sequence comes from Chelonoidis abingdonii, assembly GCF_003597395.2. Taxonomy (NCBI): domain Eukaryota; kingdom Metazoa; phylum Chordata; order Testudines; family Testudinidae; genus Chelonoidis; species Chelonoidis abingdonii. The sequence continues at coordinate 4,540,671 of NC_133792.1, forward strand.
CAGCACAATCAACTACTTGAAGTTCATACACATGAAGTCCTGTCTGGTTTCAGGCAGAAAATAAAATATGGCACATCTGTTGCAGGTCACCACCACTGTTCCGTTGCTGGCCATTGTGGAATCACATGAAAAGCTGAACCTGGAGGGAAAGTCTCTCACACTTCCTCTCTCAGCTCCCTCCAGAAGACTCCTTTGAGATGCCTCTGTTCATGGCTCTTGAGTTCACCTGGCAAGTGATTTTTTATACTTTAGATCAGCTCAGCTCCATCCCTCATCAGCATGGAGTGATTAACCACTCAGAGCCTTCAAAGAGCTGAGCTGTTCAGAGCTCCAAGGGTCAGAGCCTCTGGACCTTTACCAAGGCATCAAAAAAACAGAGCCTCTCTCCATTGCTTACTCAGGCTAGGTCTATACACGCATGGCTGGGCAGTGCCAGTTGACTTGAGCTAAGAGACTATTTAACTGCAGTATAGCTGTTCAGATTTGGAGTGGAGCCTGGACTCTAGGACCCTACAACATGGGAGGGTCCCAGAGCTTGGGCTGCAGTCTGAGCCTGAACGTCTACACTGCAGTTAAACAGCCCCTTAACCTGAGCCCCACAAGCCTGAGTCAGCTGGAATGGGTCAGCCATGGGTGTCTAATAGCAGTGTAGATATACCTTGAGGGGCCCACTTCCCAGTTACACAGCCCATACAGAGAGAGCAAACAAACAACCCACAGACAAACCAAAGACTCCACTCACCAGAAAGTCTGCAGCTACGCCCTCTGAAATGCTCCTGTTAGCTGCCTCAGTTTGCAAAAGACTTTTATGGGTAATCTCTGGTAAGTTTTTGGCATGCACATAGTATTTTTTATCATTTTTAAGTATTTTTCTCACTAATGCTTTTACCTTAAGAATAAATGGGCTTGCTTAGGAAGAGCTGGGTGGAAGCTTGTAACTGCTGGCAATACACTAGAGAGAAAGCAAAGAGCAGGTGCTGATTGTTAGGCAGAGGTGGATTAAGATTTCACGGGCTCTAGGCCTGAGCAAGTTTGGGGCCCCCTCTCCACGCCTTCCACCTGTGGTTTCGCCTCCATTCCGCCCTTTCCGCCTGAAGGCGCACCCAGAGCCCCACACCATTCTGCCCCTTCTCCCCACTTGTCCCATCCATCTGGGATGACTGGGCCCGGACTCAACTACCAATACTTTTCCATGAACAAGAGCACGGAGAGCTTCCAGACCTTCCAGGTGCAGCTGTGCAGCGTATCCGCAGCACAGGTTCCCAAGCAAGTTGCTGTGATAATCTTGTCCAAGCTCAGTGGCAACAACCTCTGCCAGGTAGCCTTTAAAGGCCTTCACAACATCCTCGGGCAATAAATTCCACAGGTTGACTATGCGTTATGTGAAAAAATACTTCCTTTTGTTTGTGTTAAACCTGCTGCCTATTAATTTCATTTGGTGACCCCTAGTTCTTTCGTTATGAGGAGTAAATAACGCTTCCTTATTTACTTTCTCCACACCAGTCATGATTTTATAGACCTCTATCATATCCCCCCCTTAGTCGTCTCTTTTCCAGGCTTCATCCACCCCAAGGAAGCCATAGGTAAAGCTCAGCTGAGTGCTGCTAGTTTAGAAAGCACTGAGGGTTCTTCCCAGGACCTATGGAGAATGACGAGTCAGGTAACACTTTGTATATTTTTATTCTACACGTTTTTATGAAACTTTTGTAATATAAAAATAGTAAAGGCAAGGATCAAAACAAAAGCCCAGTTCACGTTGTAGAAAGAATTTTTATGGATGAGCTGAAACTGGTGCCACTTGTGAACACTTCTCTGGGTGATATGTGAGCCAGAGAAGAGCTCAGCCCCCTACAATTAGCCTGTTCCTGGTTCCACCCAGAAGTGATTCTTCCAAGACTTATTTAACTCCTGTAACTCCTTTGTGGCACTCATCCCTATTAGTACAAGATCAGTCACACCAGAGAGCCAGACATTTGCCAAGGGGTTGACTAGCCCACCTGACGTTGCTATGCCACGTAGTCCAGGCCTGCTTCAGCATTTAGGTGATGAGTGACCCCATGCCATCATGATTCTATGGCTGTAGCCCCCATCGCAGACAATGAAGTAAGTGCGGATTGGCCATCCACAGACCCGGAGGGGGAGGAGCCACTCCCCCCAACCGACTACACAACCCCCTCAAGACTATGACGTTAAGGGACTAGTTTAAACAGTTCACCCAGTAACGAGTGTGGGGCTAGAGAAAGTCCCAGGAAGGAAAGGCCTCTGGCTTGCTGGTTAACATTGTTTTATGGTTCAGTGCAAAAACAAAAGGCTCAGTAAAGTGCAGAATTCACAAGCTACAGGAGGACAGGTTTACACAAGCGATCTGTATAGCAGACAATGTCAGTCAGCTCCAGCATGGTGCAGCCTAGCTTGGAAGGCTCCTAACAGGTCTGTGCGCCCCAAGTTGGTTTTTGATGGCGATGAGCACAGAGTAACTACATTACAGTCTGATCACCAACTTCTGCCCTGACTTACCTGCAACAAACAGGAGTCTAGAGGTTGTAAGTCAAGGCAGAAGTTGGCCCATCTATGTATACTACTAAGGAACAAAGCACAATGGAAATTAGAGCAGTTTTTAGCCAAACCAGCAAAGCTCAGTTTTCGTACACATACTAAAGGCTGATTGTCCAGTGTGTCTGCACGCTCTGCACTTGCCCCAGATGAGTACCTAGCTTTCTAAACAAGTCCCTGCTGGTGTTCGGTCAGTTGTTACTGTCCACATACACATTACTCCAGGAGGAACTAATCTTGGCACAAAACGTTTGGTTTTTACGTTCTTACAGTGTAAGACAATCAGGAAAATTACTTCCCATCTTCACTAGATGCTATATGTCCATTAAGATCTGTTCAGGGGCTGACAAACTCCTTGGTAAAACTCCTGTAGAAATCCATCAGGGACCATCTATAGCCAGCCCTGACCATTGCTGTGGATCCCTTGCTAGTTTCTAAGTACATCAGCAAAAGAACAGACCATCTGCTCCTTAGAGTGACCCTGTCTATTCCTCATCCATGGTAACAATCCTGGTTTGCCATGACTTGCTGTGGGGAGGAGGAACAGATGTCAAATGACAGCTTTAGAGAATAGGCGCACGTGAGCCCTGCAGCACCTAAGGATTGGGGTTTCATACAATTGTCCCTGAGTAACAAAAGCTGCAAAGCACAGACTATTTCCTGAGGGGATTTTAGCAGTCTCGTTTTCCCATTGGAGATGGGGGCACCCAGTGCTACAGCTCAGTTATGACAGCAAAGTCTACACAACACTTAACAGATTTGCCCGGCCTTACATGGAAGACATTATGCTTGGCCGGCTCGAAGTATTGAACTAGAGAGTTTTACTTGTACTGCAGAATAGTCCAACTGTGCCACTGAAAATCCAGAAATGCAGCTTTATTAACTTGCTATGCGTTTGACTGCCGTTCTCATGGGCGAGAAAGGGATGTAGCCATTTGACATCTTTTGAGCACTTGGACATCACCAGTCCAGTACACCCTTTTGGAAAGTGAATCTAGTGCTGTTCTCACTATAGAATTGAGCAAACCAGCGCCTGTGCCTTGGGATCGCGGAATCTTCCTTTACCAGCAGTGGTTTAGACAGATATTGCTTGTTGTTCCAGATCATGATATCACGTTCAAACTGCGGGGAGAAGAAACAGAATCATTTTAAATATATGGAACTTTGAACTAGAGGCTCATTCATGCTATCAATCCACTGGTGATGCTCCTAGTACCACACATTGGTGTTTCTAGCGATCCCACTGGCTCTGAAGCAAGCTCAAGTATTCAGCTTTTGCTGGCATTGTGTTTTGAGTGTTTATTAGCCACAGAGAACATAAGAACAGCCAGACTGGGTCAGACCAAAGGTTCATCTAGCCCAGAATCCTGTCTTCTGACACTGGCCAATGCCAGGTGTCCCAGAGGGAATGAACAGAACAGGGAATCATCAAGTGATCTATTCCCTGTGGCTCATTCCCAGCTTCTGGCAAACAGGGGCTAGGGACACCATCCCTCCCCATCCTGGCTAATAGCCACTGATGGACCTATCCTCCATGAATTTATCTAGTTCTTTTTTGAACCCTGTTATGGTCTTGGTCTTTACAACATCCTCTGGCAAGGAGTTCCGCAGGTTGACTGTGTGTTGTGTGAAGCATCCCTGCATCCTCACCAGACAAGCTTGGGGGATCTTTAGGGATTCATAGTGCTCTTTTCTGCCCAATTTTCTTTATCAAAATCCTTTTTTTGGTTCACCTGGGATCTCTCAACATTTCTGTCATCCTGGAGGCATCGACTCTTAGCACCACTCAAGGTTTAGGAGAAGAGTTTAATTTTAGCACATCTCATAGGCTTGGGCTACACTAGTAGGGTGGTGCGGGGAGGTCGAATTAAGATACTCAACTTCAGCTACGCTGTTCGTGTGAAGTCAAAGTATCTTAGTTCAATCTACCTGGCCGTCCTTACGGCATTGAGTCGACTGCCGTGACTTCCTCGTCGACTCCGCTTACTCCTCCTGCCAAGGTGGAGTACGAGCGTCGATAGCGGATCTATTTATCGCGTCCAGACAAGACGCGATAAATCGATCTCTGATACATCGAACACTACCTGCCGATCCGGTGGGTAGTACAGACATCATAGGCTTCAGGTGCTGAACGAGAGCACCAAGCTGGTGTGGGGCTACTCTTGCCATGTATGGGGCCTTTTAATAACTCTGTAACACGCAATATGTATCCATCCACAGGACTCGCAGAAGGGTACAAGGCCTCTGGCAGCGCAACATGGGAGGCCTTTTTTAAGAGCAGCTTCCATCATGGTAGAAAATACCCTAGAAGCCGGGCCTTCCCTTTAAGATAGAGGATGATCCAATTCAAGGGTTTGAGCGTGTCAGGCGGGTAGCAAGAGCTCGCTGTGAGAGGCACGCTCATGGCTAGGCTCCTGACTATTAAGGGCTTTATAGGGTAAGACTAACAACTTAAATTCCCCCCAGACAAGATTAATGGAGCTCAATTTGCAGTGCAGCCACTGGAGAGACTAGTGTTGCTCATACACCTTAGGAACACATGCAAGGTCTGACATTTGCACTTGTAGCATGCTTATATTGGACCCTTGACACAGGCTCCAGCCTAGAAAACGCCCCCCTTCCTCCTTCCTTTGCAGAGCTACCATCAGGGCTCGCTCCAGGCACCAGCTTAGCAAGCAGGTGCTTGGGGCGGCCACTCCAGAAAGGGGTGGCAGGTCCAGGTATTCGGTGGAGGGTCCCTCACTCCTGCTCGGAGCGAAGGACCTCTCGCTGAATTGCTGCAGATCGCGATCTCAGTTGTTGTTTTTTTGCGCTGCTTTGGGTGGCAAAACCCCTGGAGCTGGCCCTGGCTACCATGCCAAGTGAGATCAAACAGTTTCCAGCTTTTATCCAGTGTGCACAACCAGCTGTAAACTGGATCCAGGCTTTGCGGGAAATAAGTCATTGAGGGAATGCCAAGGCCCATGGTTGGCAGGGACTGGCAAGCCTCTGCCAGACGGGGAGTCGCCAGTCCCGAATAGCTGAGTAGCACCGAGAGGCTTTCTTGGGGCAGTGTGTGCTGACAGAGAGGTGTGGCGGTCTCAGGAAGGGACTCTGAGCTCAGATGGGGTTTTTAGAGACTACCAAAACAAAATCAGGCCTTTGCCTTCCATCACGCACTCTCCACCGGAGAGCACCTTGCTTCTGCCGCTGGCTCCCTCAGCTGCCTCAGATGTTGTGAACCTGGAGCTGCTGTTGAAAGGGCTGCAGGCCCTGGCAGGGTGCTAGTCCCTGGTCAGAGAGGTCCCAGATCGTAGCAATGAACAATGCCCTCTGTCACTGCTCTGGCGGGTGAGGACCAGGGCAATGCAAGAGACAGGCATCAAAACACCAGCACCCAGCACCAAGGGCTGTGAAGCCCTGGAAGGAGCTGGTGGAGCCCAAATTATGCCCTCAAGCTTCCCCTTGCTCAGAAAATGTGATCTGAGGTGGGGGAGGGTCTCCTCTCATCAAAGATTCCTGACAGCAACAAAGCCCAGAAACTGCTAGTCTTCATCTAGCCACACCCCCGTGGGGTCCTTGATACAGGATGCAGGACTTCTGTGGTCATCCCGGCCCTTGCCTCTGATCAGCTACTGCCAAATTCTGTCCTGGGACTAACTGCGAAAGCTGGTGGAAATTTCAGCGAGTGCAGCACAGTGCTGCCTTGCTTGTGAACAAGGCAGGCTAGGGCAGTGTGCAATGCCTGGGATCTGCCCCAGTCTGCTCCTCACTCCCACTGGCAGTGTTGGGTGCCAGATACCTAGTGCCCCTCGCCTTCAGCAACAGCTTCCCTGAGGCCTTTGGAGGCCAGCCATAGTCAGAACAGCTTTTTATCTGGCCCAGGGTAGGGGTTGGCACCTAAAGCCCACGGGCTTTCAGAGCACCGAGGGGGCAGGGCAAGCCATTCTTGCCTCTGGACTTCACTCCTGCCACATCTGTGGAAGCCAAAGCCAGACACACCCAAGAAATGAACCAAGAGGCAGCTTTGCTGCCCGCCAGCTCCTGTGCCTTTAGCATTCAGCCTCCTGACCTGGCTACGTGTCTGCCCTGTACATTTGCAGTATTACCAAAGGTTGGAGGCACAGGGGAACTAGCGCCACTTGTAATCCAAGCCCAGACTCTGCAGCGTCGAGTGCCACAGAAAGCAGCTGGTGCCAAGACAGCAAGTGGCTTGGCAGTTCTGACAGCACTCCCTTTAGAAGCAATTCTTTGGGTACATCTGCACATCGTGGTGGGGTGGGGGATAATTCCCATCATGAGAGACAGCTGTGCACTAGCTCACTCAGCCGTGTAGCCTTGGCGGCGCTGTGGGAGGGACTAGCTGCTCTGAGTAGGTACCAGTGTCCTGGACAGGCGCAGACTCAGATGCGCCCCCCCTCCCCAACCCCTGCTGCCATGCTACACTCCAGAATCACTGAGGGTAAGCTGCCTCTTGATGGGCGTCACAGGCCAGCTCACTGTGCAGCCGTACCCTGTGGTTTACCTGAACGCATTCCACTTTCAGAATGAACTTGGGGATCACCACCGGCATGCTGCGCTGATAATAGATCTTGTGGACAACGTGCTGCAGGAGAGGCTCCACAGGCGTCACGCTTTGAAGAATGATCCCACGGCCCAGGAAAGCATGTTCAAAGATCAGGTAGACCAGCCCTGGCCCCACCTTCAGACAGAGAAGGACGTCAGCTCATTCTCTTCACTCAGGAAGGCTGGGGCGGGGAGTAGGGTGACCAGATGTCCCAATTTTATAGGGATAGTCCTGATTTTTGGGTCTTTTTCTTATATAGGTTCCTAGTACCCCCCCGCCCATGTCCCGATTTTTCACATTCGCTGTCTGGTGACCCTAGTGGGGAGGAGGAGAATCCTCACTGCCTGAACATATTTCTATCAGGTCCAGGGGTCACAGCCTGGATTTAGGAGCAGATTCGCTGCCCTGGGTGGGTCTCTTTGTGCTGCTCAGGCAGTGCCAGCCCAAAGTCCCCGCTGGGGATGCCCCCAGTCAGGTAAGAGTCTCCACCAGGTGTAGGAGTGGGCCTAGCTAACGCCCAGCTCGCCCCAGGAAGTCGAGGGCTGTCTGGGCTGAAAGGGCAGAGGCAGTGTGTCCTGGACCCTTGCGGAACCACAGCAAATTGCTCCAGTTAGTGCAGCCCGAGCTGGAGGAGAGTGCCAGGGAGCTATCATTGGTGGCTGATCTCACCTGTTCATGTCTCTCCCCCAGGACATCCATTGTGTGTTCCTATTCACATACACATTTTCTTTCTAATAGTCACGAGCCTCATAGAATATCAGGGATGGAAGGGACCTCAGGAGGTCATCTAGCCCAACCCCCTGCAGGACCAATCCTCCAACTAAATCATCCCAGCCAGGGCTTTGTCAAGCCTGACCTTAAAAAACCTCTAAGGAAGGAGATTCCACCACCTCCCCAGGTAACCCATTCCAGTGCTTCACCACCCTGCTACTGAAAAAGTTTTTTCTGATATCCAACCTAAACGTCCTCCACTGCAACTTGAGACCATTACTCCTTGTTCTCTCATCAGGTACCACTGAGAACAGTCTAGATCCATCCTCATTGGAACCCCCTTTCAGGTAGTTGAAAGCAGCTATCAAATTCCCCCTCATTCTTCTCTTCTGCAGACTAAACAATCCCAGTTTCTCGCATCCTCAAAAGTCATGTGCTCCGTCCCCTAATCATTTTGTTGCTCTCCGCTGGACTCTTTCCAATTTTTCCACATCCTTCTTGTAGTGTGGGGCCCAGAACTGGACACAGTATCCAGATGAGGCCTCACCAATGTCGAATAGAGGGAATGTTCACATCCCTCGATCTGCTGGCAATGCCCCTACATACAGCCCAAAATGCCATTAGCCTTCTTTGGCAACAAGGCACACTGTCGACTCATATCCAGCTTCTCGTCCACTGTAACCCCTAGGTCCTTTTCTGCAGAACTGCTGCCCAGCCATTTGGTCCCTAGTGTGTGGCAGTGAATGGGATTCTTCCTTCCTAAGTGCAGGACTCTGCACTTGTCCTTGTTGAACCTCATCAGATTTCTTTTGGCCCAATCCTCTAATTTGTCTAGGTCCCTCTGTATCCTCTCCCTACCCTCCAGCATATCTGCCACTCCTCCCAGTTTAGTGTTATCGGCAAACTTGCTGAGAGTGCAGTCCACACCATCTTCCAGATCATTAATGAAGCTATTGACCAAAACTGGCCCCAGGACCAACCCTTGAGACACAAGTGCCCCTAGCCAGGAGCAAACACCTCTTGCATGGAACAAGGAAGTAGATGAACATAAGGGGTCTGTATGGGTTGAGTTGTCCTGCTTTGTAACAAAGTCCTAAAGATAAATGGATAAAAAAAGATATAAAAACCCGGAGGCTGGGTTGGCCATCCAGGTGTTGCTAACCATGACACTCTGGGAGAAAACCTGTATCCCTGTGTAGGACCATTTCCCAGACCTGAGGCAGAGCTCTGTGTAAGCTCAAAAGCTTCTTTTGCTCACCAACAGAAGCTGGTCCAATAGACGATATTACCTCCCTCCCCCTGCCCCAGATTGTCTTTCTAAGACATGAACAGCATTTGGCAGGAGTGAGACACCCATTTTGCTCCCCTTTTCTGCAGGAGCTGCCAAGTGGGGTGTACAGCCACTTGTGTTAACCTTTGCTAAAGAGCTTTTTTTTCTCAGTCTAGTCAGGGCTGTCAGCAAGTCCCTACCGCAAGGCCCTCCTCACCCTTCCTTGGCTGGAGACAACTGTACGAGCCATTCCCCACACACTGCGCATCCCTCTGCTGCCTAACAGGAAGAGTCCCTGCAGCAAGGCCTCAGAAGAGGAGTAAGAATATAAGCCAAGCATTTTAATCAGCAGCGGGCTCTGCCTCCACTAAGGAAAGGCTGCACCCAAACTCTGAGGGTGCATAGAGCCTGTTTGCAATGGAACAGGAGCTTCTAAATAGTGACTCTACCAAGATAAAACATAAGCTATAGAGCGCTTCAATTAGTGAAGCCTGTGCAGTGTAGCTGGAATAGCACGTAAGATTGGAAGCAGTATGGCCAACCCCAACTAGTCCCAAATCATGGGTCACACCCCCAAGAATCATGAGATTTTTTTGAGGGGACGGGGTTAAGAAAAAATGTTTACATTGAGTTGTTTGGTTGGCCTTGATTTTTGGCCTACACTCCCCCACCCCAGTGTGTGCATAGACAATAGTTAGTGTTGCCCACTCTTCCAACTGTATTGAGGAAGGTGATTTTGGCCCCACTCTTGTTGGCTCCCTGATGGTGTGGATGGTGCAGGGTTTCCCGCTTCTCCTCAGACCTCAAATTCTAATTATTTCCACCCCAGCCCCCACCTCAGTTATCCACATTGTTCTGCCCCCTCCCCTCCAGGCCCGGCCCCTAGAGCTCCCAACCGTTCTTACTATATGCATATTTTCTAATCATTCCCATGGCTCGTTTCTGACCCCTCTCCAGTTTATTGAAGTCCTTGAACTGTGGGCACCAGAACTGGACACAGGATTCCAGCAGCAATTGCACCAGTGCCAAATACCTCTCTGCTCCTCCTTGAGATTTCCCTGTTTATATATCCAAGCATCAGATTAGCCCAGTGTCACGCTGGGAGCTCATGTGCAGCTAATTATCCATCTCCCCACTCCCACATCTTTTCTAAGGTCGCTGCTTCCCAGGATAGAGTCCCCCATCTTGTAAGTAAGGCAGACGTTTGGTCCTAGATGTGGGATTTGACATTTGGTGGTATTAAAGTGCATATTTTTTGCTTGTGCCCAACTTGCCAAGCAATTTGGATTGCTCTGTATCAGACATCTGTCCTCTTTATTAATTACCACTCCAATGTTTGTCTCATGTGCAAACTTTATCAGTAATTATATGATTTCTTCCAGGTCATTGATAAAAATGTTAAAGAGAGTATGGCCAAGAACCAATTCCTGTGGGGCCACACTAGAATCACGCCCATTCGATGAGGATTCACCATTTCTAATTACATCCGAGACCCAGTTTTTTATTCATTTGTGCCATGCTGCTTTGTATCATTGCAATTTCTTAATCAAAATGTCACATAGTACCAAGTCAAAGGCTTTACAGATGTCTATTAAAGCATCACTTATCAACCGAACTTGCAAGCTCATTAAAAACAAACAAGTTAGAAATTTAGCCGTATGGAGTGGAAATCCATCAGCTTCATGACAAACAAGTTAGACAGAATCTATTTTCCATCAACTCATGTTGACTGGTATTTATTCCCATCCGTTAAAACTTTATTAATCAAGTCCCATATTAGTCATTCTATTATTTTGCCAAGGATCTAGGTCAGCCTGCCTGGCCTATAGTTACTCGGGTCATCTCATTTACCCCTTTTAAATACTTGCACTGTGACAAAGGTCCTTCTCTACCTTGGTAGGTCCTGCGCTTATTGGCAGATTTGCTCACCTCACAGATTCACCCTGTGGGTCGGGAAACAGCCCAGAGACCTTCCCCTCTTGTAGAAGCTACAGTCCAGGTCAATTCCTCCTGTGTTTGATCAGGAGTTGGGAGGTTTTGGGAGAACCCAGCCCCCCCCTCTACTCCAGGTTCCAGCCCAGGGTCTTGAGAGCCTTCTGGAACAGCTGCACAACACCTACAACTCCCTGGGTTACTTCCTCATGGCCTCCTCCCAACACCTTCTTTGCCCTCACCACCTGACCTTACTCCTGGTGTCTGATAATGCTTATACTTCTCAGTCCTCCAGCAGTATGCCTACTCACTCTCAGCTTCTTCCACGCCTCCTGCGCCCAGTTCCTCGCACACACTTCCTCTCCTCTGGCTCCCTGGCTTCCTCTGGCCTGATTGGAGTGAGCCCTTTTATAGCATCACAGTGCCTTAATTAGAGTCAGGTGCTTAACAGCCTCACCTGACTCTTAGCAGGTTAATTGGAGTCAGGTGTTCTCATTACCCTGGAGCAGCCCCTGCTCTGGTCAGTCAGGGAACAGAAAACTGCTTCTCCAGTGGCCAGTATCTCTCCCTTCTACTCTGCTGTTCCCAACTGGCCTGGGTCTATCACAGCACATTAGCTTCTCTTTAGTCCTGTAGAGCTTCCTGACTGTTCCATGCAAAGCATCAATTTCTTCCTTAGGTTTAGACAGAAACAAACCCAGTCACTCTAGGTTGTTTCTCTTCCTGGTGTTGCTAATGTTTTGCATCTTCAGTCCTCAGCACAGAATTCACTACATGCATCAGCTCCCCTGGGTCGTGTTCTGGCCCTGGACATACGTATGAAAATGCATAATGTTTGCTTGTGCCCAGCTTATCTCTCTTTTCGCAGACTTGTAACTGTGGCACAGGGAAGTCAAATTATTTAGCTGAAACCTAAGCAAGTTTGTGAGAAAGCCCAGACTACACTTCATTGTGCCCATTAATCACTAGAACTTCCTTTGTTCCCGGTACTTGTGAGTACTGTTTTGTGATGTGTGTTACCTACCTGTCTGGCTCTAACTGCTAAATCCATCAAGGAGAAGTGCTTTCCAAACACTGTTAGACTGTGTTTAACCACTAACTGGGAACAATGCTTGTTGGGTTCTGGCTCTGGCTGCCATTCACCCTAAAAGAGATTGAGAAGAAGTACTCAGTCTAGAGCCATGGGGAAAAGTACAAAACAAGACATATGGGATAAGTCCATTGTAGTTTGAGCATGTTGTAGAATATCTGAAGTGAACTGGAAAGGGAAGAGGCTGGTCATATTTCTAAGGAGGTGTCATACAAGAAAGCATGGCTGGAGGGTTGAGGCCAAGTGAGTGCAAGACAGGAGAAGGGTGCTAAAGGTGTGTGAGAGGAGAGCCAGGCAAACATTATGGAAAACTCTGAAGCAAAGGAAAGCTTGAACTGGACTTGCAAGTCAATGCAGTGACTCAGATGGAATAAATGTGTTCTGTTGATCCTTTTACCTTCCAGCAGTGCTTCACAGACTCCCACAGCTTGGAGTGTGTGTATCTCAGGTCAACTCCACTCATAAAAACTGGTTGATGCAGAAAAGTTAGATGAGCAAAATCTGCAGCATTTTCAGGGATTTCCTGCATGTGGGGAACATTAACTGTTACCAGACAGACACCATCAATACAAGTTAATTTGTTCCAAGTTAGCTGTACATTCAGATACACGCACTATATCTTTACAGTGACACTGCAAGGTTGAGCCCCACGGCCCCAGGCACTGTACAGACATGGCAGTGGGTCCTACCCCAGAGAGTTTAATATCTAAAAGACAAGACATAATGGATGGATGGGACAAACATGTGGGTACATGATGGGGTGTCGTAGCACAGACTAGCAGGGTGTACTGCATTTAGCTATTTGGTAGCCATAACCACAACACAACCAGATAGACAACATGGAGATGGAATTAAGGTTTCTTGTATATTAGTAATTTAGGGTAAATTTTTACTGGGATATTGCAGTTATCCTGAGACCGAGCATCATGAACCTGATAAAAGCAGAACTGAAGTAAAGCTGAAAGAAACCCAAACATGTTAAGGTCTGGAAATGCAGTAAGGGCACCCACTCCGCCCTATCCCAGCACCACACCGTGACCATATTATTGTGAGCAAAGCCGTTTAGCAAGTGTGCTCCCAGAGCAGATTTAACAATTGTTAACAATCAGTTTGAGGCCACCCCTGCCCACTGCATGTTTCTTTAGGAAAAACTTGTAACAACTAATATTTCCCAGCTGCGTTAACCCACTCTGGAGCCGCACACAGCAGCCTGAATAGATAAGCCAAGTAAGCAGAGTGTAGAATTAATTTGCACTTGCAGAGCAGTGCAAAGCCAACAGGGGTGTACACCCCAGTGTTCCGCTCCCAAATTCTCCCTCCCTCTTGCCCCCTACAGTCCCATGCACACCCTGCCCCAAAGTTCACATTATGCCTCATATTTTCAAGCACACACTCCCCAGTTTCCACTTCTCTGTTGAGTAGACACCAGATAGGTTTGGGGAAGAAATGCTTTGGATTAACAGTAATTTTGACCCTTAATTTTCATAAATAAAAGTGTCAGCAGAGGTCGGTACATAAAAAGTCTTCAGAGAAACTCAAAGAATTCCCCTTATTGAAAAAGGCTGCCATCTCTCATTGTTCTCTGTCAGACAGAGGCCTGACAACTCTCAGTGAAGATGCCCTCTTTCAAAGTGGCCACCACCTCCCATTGTTTCCAGTAAGAACCTTGCTAATCATGATTTTTGCCAAGAGCGGCCTGTGTCCTCATTTCCATGGAGAGCAATGGGAAGTGGCAGCCATTTTGAGAGAGACAGTTCGGTGCGGAATTCTGGGTAGCAGAACATTTGTCACGTCAGGCTGAAGAAAAAACTTTGTTATGAAGATTAATAGCAAAAGAGTTACCATCAACCATTAAAGTCTCTTCAAATTTATTTGTATGCACAAGATTTCAGAGAGTTTTAACCAGGGGAAGTTTGAAGCATCTGTTTTATTCAGGACTCAGAATCATTCAGAAGAGAAACCTCTTGCGAGTAGGTGTACATTTCATAGAGGATTCTTTTATAATCAACTCAGTTTTAAGTCAAACTAAATTAACAGATTCACTTGTCAATTCTCAGATTGTCCTTTCCATATTCAGAGAGCACATGCCCTACGTTTGGGGAGCTTATGCTGCATTCTTTGTACATAACGAAGCACTTGAATTCCTGCTTTAAGTGCAGAGGCCAATAGAGTTTAACTACAGAACAGCAAAATGGAGTCTCCACGATAAAGGCTGTGTTTTCCATTGACTTGTCCTGGGCACATGCCACAAGAGTCAGTCTGACACCAGTCATCTGAAAAGAGTTACTGACAGTTCCAGTTTAGAAACAAGGCAGGCAGCGTATTTCCAAGGGATACAGCTTAGAGACAGGTTGTATAAATGTTTTATGGCCACGTGAATTGGGCTATCTGAGATAGGCAACTGTCACACCAAGGGCTTGTGTTTATTTCCAAGTGCCATTTAATAGAAGAAGGGAAATGGTCAAGTCTTGATCTGGGCTGAGATTTTCAGAGGAGCCTTAAGGAGTTGGGCACACATCCTCTTGGTATTCATTTGGGTGCTCAGGGACAGTGCTACCATTAAGGCAAACTAGGAGGTTGCCTAGGGCACCAAGATTTGGGGGCACCAAAAAGCGGTGCTCCCAATTTTTTTTTTACAGCATTCCTGGGCTGGGCTGCCCGCAGCGCACTGACACGTGGGGCTCAGACTCCCTCTCCCAGCGCAGCGGCTGCTCCACTTCTCCCGCCTCCCAGGCTTGCGGTGCCAATCAGCTGTTTGGCTCTGCACGCCTGGGAGGGGAGAAGAATTAGAGCAGGGTGATGTGCTCGGGGAGGATGCGGAGCAGAGGTAAGCTGGGGTGGGGAGCAGCCGCATGGCTCCCCGGGGGGGAACTGCCATGGGTGGCGTGCCTCAGGGCGGGGGGGGAGCTACTGTGGGAGGAGTGCCTCAGGATGGAGGGGGGGCAAGGAGTTGCCACAGAGATTGGGGGGGCACAGGTGGAAGTTTCGCCTAGGGCACGAAACTTTCTTGCACCAGCCCTGTGGGTGCCTAACTCCCTTGAGTTTATTTTAACAACTTCAGCCACATCCACGTGGCTGCACTAGCTGTTATAACCAAGTGGCTGGCTCACGCATCACAGGCAGAGCTCCTACTGAAGTCAATGGGAGTTTTGCCTGCACTGGGCTCCAGGAGAAAACAGTTGATACACAGCTAAGGCCATCTGCTAAGTGTTCTACCAGCTTCTCCTTTTCTTAACCATGTAAGAGTCAAAAATTAAGAAGGAAAGTTTCAAAGCTGTAAACTACAGTGCTCGTGCTAGTGACTGGCAGAGCTGGAGTCCTCATCTGCTTTAGATAGGTGTCAAGACCGAATCCCCACTCTGGCACTTTGAGTGCAGAAGGTGGGGGCCTGCAAAGACTCTACAAATTAATATTTGCCACTCCAGGCTTGTATTAAACTCCCAAGGTTACACCTTTTCTCTGACCTTGGCTTAGTAAATGCTGCCACCACCCAAATGCAAAAAACCCCTGGACCCTGGAAGGAGCACTTGGGAATTCCTCCCTATGGGGTACCCTCAAGCCTTTTCACCTCCCCTTCGGGGAATTGCTGAGAAGAAAACAAAGAAAATTAGCTGTTGCCACCAGCTAATGAAACAGCATAGGCACAAACCTCTTAGGACACAACAATTCAAATCCTGTTCTTAAAAAAGGTAAATTTTATTAAAAACAAAAAGAAAGAAAATACATCTGGAACTTAGGCTTTTGCTAGATTTTAACAGAGCAATTCCAAAATTTAAGCACCCAAAATAGCCTTTTTGGGGATTCAGCTTAAAGGTTACAAGCAATCAAAAGCAGCTGGGGTTAGCACAGAGGAGATTCACAAGTCAAAAACTGCGCTTATCTCAACGTTCTCTATCCAAATGATTCTTTCTAGGTATAGAAGATAATTTTTCATACCTGGTTCAAACCTTACACACATTCCTGCTCCACGTCCCTGCAGCCCAGAAAGAACAACAGGCAAAGGGAAAGGTTTTTTTCCCCCAATTTCATAAAGTTCTAGCCTTCCCATTGGCTCTTTTGGCCAGGTGCACACTTTTTTTCTTTACCTGGGGGACTTTTTAACCCTTTACAGGTAAGCAAGCAGAGAACAGGTACCAAAAGGAATTTTACAACTAACTGGCTGGCTGAGTGTCCATCAAAGGGAGCTACCCCCCTTTATTTATCACAGTAGGTACAATTTCCAGAGCACAAAACCCCACAGGCATTACCCAGAGTCTGACCAGATGTAGTAGAAGTCTCCTACCTGAATGTGTGCATTGACAAAATGTTCTGTGTGGCCACGATACACCCACTCCTTGGAGGTGATCTCTTCCTGCTCTGGGACAGCCCACACTGGATCAATACCATCACAGTGGTACCAGACAAGTATCATTCCGTTTATTTCACACGAGGGCCATGTTTTAATCTTTGCAAAGTCTGGCACTGCGCAGGGGAGAAAGAGGTTAGTGCAGAGCAGATGGTGCCAAGTCTTATACTGTGTCATGTCACTCAGCCCTGAGCTACAGCAAACAGCACAGAGAGGCAGAGTCCTAGCAGAGGACATTAGTGCTGCACAGCATCTCTTGTACTGGTTGTACAGGATCTGAAAGCTCTTACAGGACAATGCAGAAGGATGGTTTTGTGGTTCATGTTCTCCCACGTCAGCCTGAAGATACATCTACACTACAGCTGGGCATAAGCCTGGGCAGACAGACTTCCAGCGTGGACATTGTGGCAGGGGCTAGTCAGGCGATCAGGGGGGTGTGGACCTGGGTAGCTAGCCCAAGCTGCTGCCCATGCCACAATGCCCACACTGCTATTTTTAACATGGTAGCTTAAGCCCCACTACCGTGAGTCTGTGCACCTAGGGCTGCTCTCAGCTGCAGTAGAGATGTACCCTTGGGGGCCCAAACTAGACAAGGTGGATATACACTGATGGGCTTTTAAAAATGTTTAATTGGGTTTTTGAAAATTTACATTAATTATATTTCTCATTTTAAAAATAAACCTGATTAAAATTAAATCTGAAGTTATGACAACCTATGCTAAGGCCTCAATTTACTATATCATTCATTCAGGTTATTTAAATAAATAAAGTGATTCCCATCAATGAGCCCCCTCAATTAGAGGAATTAAATCGTGTTCTTTTTGAATTATAAACAGAATCATTTTTTCACTTGAGGTCAACTCAAACTATATGAGCATCTCACAATATCATGTCCTTCATAGTCATACGTTCTAGGGCCAGAGAGGACCATTGTGATCATCTAGCCTGACTTCCTGTAGAACACAGGCCAGAGACCTGCCCCAAGGTATTTCCTAGAGTAGAGCTTTTAGAAAAACATCCAGAAACAGATTGGTTGCTTTCACCCAGTTTACCAAGTGACTCAGATGGCTCTGTATCAGACACCTGACTGCTTCATTATTCATCACCTCCCAATTTTTCTGTCATCTGCAAAATTTATCAGCAATGATTTTATGTTTTTTTGGGTCACTGATAAAAATGTTGACTGGAGTAAATCCCTGAGGGACCCCACTAGACGCACACCTGTTTGATGATGATTCTGCATTGAGAGTTACAGTTTGAGACCTGTCCGTGTGGATGTTTCCAGAGTTATATTTCCTTAAGAAAGTGTGTTCTGTGTCAGAACAGACAGGGCATTGCCTCTGCCACAAGCTTGTGAGCGCAGAGTTGTGGGGAGGGGGAGGAGAAAGCGGAGAATCACCTTTTTCAGCATATGGGATTGTAGTGCATTTTCCATCTTCTCCCCGAAACTGCCACCCGTGGAAAGGGCACTCAATACAGTTACCCACCACACGGCCACCAGCAGCAAGGTTGGCACCCAGGTGTGGGCAGTAGGCATCGACTACATACACTTGTCCATCCAGAGCACGGAATACAGCAACCTGTTCCCCTGCACAGAAAGAGACAAAAACACATGGTTAGGCTGGTAACAGAGTGATCTCATTCTAAGAGTTTGGGCAATACGCCACCTGCTGTATCTCTTTGCATATTTTCAGAACTGTAAAGCATTGTTTGCAGGAGTTTATGCAAGAGGTGGAGCACACCAGGGCACCCAACTTGTGATATAAGCAAGGAGGTTTCTAGCCGAGCAGTTCCCGTTCCAGTTCTTTTGGATTCCCTCAGAGAAGGAAAGCAAGAGAATTACAAAGCAGTCAATGAAGCTGAACTAAGTGGTTTTCCTGTCAAGACAGTCCATAAGGGCTTTGAGAAAAGGCTGTCCTGTCAGCCCACTGGGGTCTACAATGGTTGGCATTTTTGGAGAATTGTATTACTGTCTTAGATCAGTCAACGTCTGAAGTGACACCAAGAAGTATCCCAGATGGTAAGACAGACTCCATACTTGGTACTATTGACCTACAGGAGCACATCTGCCCATTGCTACTCAGAGACTCAGCACTCACCTTTCTGTCCCCACGTCAAAAGGGTCATTTTCAGGATGTCATTAGGAGACCAGGACAACATTGCAGATGTTCAGTATAATCCTTTATTAACTTTTCTCCAATTTCATACTGCAGCTTACAGTGAACCTGCATAATATTAGGAGTGCTGAAGCCAACCATTTCTACAACTATTTAGAGTCTAAAAACTAATGCCTGATGTGAGGTATGTACAGGTGGCCCAAAATCAAGGGAAATCCCAGTTTGGCATAAGCCACAGAAGCAAGATATAGTAGCTATAATTTCTGAGAAACAGATTCTCCAGGCCATCATGACTTAAAAGCTGGTTTAAACTCATATATACATAGTCACAGAAAGTTCCTAAAGAAATGCAATTGTTTTGTTCAGTTTCAAAGGACTTTAATTATATGAAAATGAAAATTGATCAAGAAGGTATTTTCATTTTAAAAAGTTCCCAGAATTTTTAACTAACTCTAATCATGGCCTTTAAACATTTACCATGCTCATTTGCACGCAAGGAAGATGTTTGATTTATTGTAAACAAGATTTTGATCAAGTTGGGTTGGAATTGACCATGTAGGTTATAGAGTGGATGGACCTATACCAGGGGCGGCTCTAGCTTTTTTGCCACCCCAAGCATGGCAGGCAGGCTGCCTTCGGTGGCTTGCCTGCGGGAGGTCTCTGGTCCTGTGGATTCGGCAGCTTGCCTGCAGGAGGTCCGCCGGTCCCGCGGCTTCAGCGTACCCGCCGTCAAATTCCCACCGAAGCCATGGGACCAGCGGACCTCCTGCAGGCAAGCCGCCGAAGGCTGCCTGACTGCTGCCCTCGCAGAGACCGGCAGGGCGTCCCCCTGCGGCTTGCCACCCCAGGCACACGCTTGGAGCGCTGATGCCTTGAGCTGCCGCTGACCTGTACTGTGGTAATTGTCTTCCATGGGAATGGGAGATGGGGCAAGAAGCAAATGCAGGCTTGTTCCTCTAATAACTTTGTCCAGTCTAATTTTAAGATACTCAAATACATCTCACATTTAGGAAGATGTAATCTCAAGTACCCAGTCTTGGGTTTGTAAAAGTGAAGGGCTTTTTGTGGAAGGGAATGGGGGATGAGATGGGGGAAGGAGAGCCACATGGCAATAAAGTTTGATTAGGAAAAGGAAAGGTTATTTTAAGGAAAAAAGAAAACAATAGCTGGAGAGACATTCCCCCCACAATATGGCCATTGGCTTAGAGTGGAAGATGAATTAAATGGCGATGCAGGAGGTGGTGTGTGTGTGTGTGTGTGTGTGGGTGTGTGGGTGGGTGTGGGTGTGTGTGTGTGGAAAGAGAGTGGGGGCAATCATTTAAAGAAAGTTATGCAAGTCTGTCATCTGTTTAGGGATGCCGGCATGCAGGAAAGCATTCCACATTCTAAGTGACTGTCCCAGCATTGCTGGGGGAGTGGGCACACTCAGAGTCCTAATAGAAAAACCCCTGATTTCAGAATGGCGGCTTCCTTCCCATTCTCTACGGCAGTCATAGAAGAACACAGGTGGGATTATTCTGGGTATGCTGTTTAGCCACAAGATGGAACCAAACTGCAGCCAGAGGAAGCTGACGACTAAGCAGCTCTGTATGCGTGTAGTGTAGCGTGAGCACACCTTGGTTTGGCTCGATCTTTGCCAGACAGGAAAGGATGTAGGTTCCTGGCAAGCTATGGGCAGAAGGTATTTCTCCAGGATTATTGGTGAGTCCCATACTCCTCCCTCCCTGTCATGAGCAGAGGGCACATGCCCTTGATGGACAGTGGCTAGAGAAGAGGTCTCAGCCAGTTCCTCACGCAGTCTCTCCTCTTCCCGGCAGCATCATTCCAGGCTAAGCCGGCTGCATATTTATTTTTCAGGTACTGTGACAACATTTGCTAAGGAAATGCTATGTGGCATCATCCTGTATTTGTGGGCAGTCAAGATAGTGTCATCTCAGCCTCTTGGAGATGCCTCAGATATTGCAGAGGGGTTGATGACACCAGTGCTGAGCCTTGCAGAACTGTATGGGAGGACTCGTATGTGGCGCACAGTGAAACCAGATGGTGGAAAGCACCCACCAGCAAAAACACACGTCACACCTAGGCACACCCCCATCCTAATCAGCCTCTCAGTCACCACCTCTGTAAAATGAGAATATTACTTTTCTTCTAGAGATTTAGCACCTAGATAGCATTCATTTGTAGATCTGCGGAGCATCTTATAGAGCCGAGTGAGCATTGTTAGCCCACTCTGCAAACAGGCAGATTGAGATGGAAGTTGCATGACTTGCCCCACAGACACTGTGGATTAACCACAGGGTCGTGTTCCAATCTTAGTTCTGAGACAGGTTTGCTATGTAATCTTGGGCAAATCACTTAACCTTCTCATTCCTCAGGGAAACAGAAACGTACCCAAGTGCAGAATTACTTGTCGAACTTGTAGTGGTGAATTTCCAAGACCTAACTAAACAGGACAGTTTTTAGTCCTAGTCTATAGTGGAATTAGGCAGGGCCATCCTTAGCCATAGGCAGAACAGGCAGCCACCTAGGGCACCACTAGGTCTGGGGGCACTGTTCTGCTGGGAGCCCGGACAGGTGGAAAGCAGTGCAGCATGTAAGAGCAGGGCTGCTGGGTCCTAGAGAGACAAATGCAGCACAGTCTGAGGGAGGGGATTGGCTTCTGGGAAGAGGTGGGGGAAGGAACTCACCTTTGAGTGTGACTCTTTCCCCTGGCGTGAGGTGAGGCAGGCTCAGCGGCTCTGGCAGTATCCTTTGTTGTCCCTCATAACATCCATTCTTCTTCCCCCTGCCCCACGGAGCACCCCCCCCCCTTTCTCTGCCCCCCACGGAGCACCCTCTCTCCCCCATTCCCTCCGTCAAGGCTGGGTTGGGTGAGGTGCTGGAGGGGGAGGGGAGGCTAGCTGGCTGCTTGCTGAGGATTGAAAGTGAAAGCCAGGATTGGAAGGGTCGCACAAGACTGGGCTGGGGATAGCCAGATAGCGTGTGTGAAAAATCAGGACAAGGGGTTGGGGTAGGGTGAGCAGATGTCCACTTTTATAGGGACAGTCCCAATTTTGGGTCTTTTTCTATATATCTAGGCTCCTATCCCCCCACCCCCCTCCTGATTTTTCACACTTGCTGTCTGGTCACCCTAGGTGGGGGTAATTGGTGCCTATATAAGACAAAGCCCCAAATATCAGGACTGGCCCTATAAAATCAGACATCTGGATCTGGTCACCCTAGCTGGGAGCGCGTCTCTCCCCCGGCTGGCACTGATCCATCTCATCCGGGGGAGCTGCACTAGGGCAGGTGAGCTGCTGTGGCTCCATGGGTGCCCCGTCCCTGAGATCAGATGCTGTGCTAACTTCACCAGCTGTCCATTGGGCTGGCGGTGGTGCCCATTGGCGTGTGATCGGACCTGAGGGTTTGCTGCTGCTGTTGCCACTGCTGCACCCCAAGAGGTGGATTTGGGGTCCTGCAGTTTTTCCACCTATCTCCTCTCTACTGCAGCTGTTGGACCAGCAGGCTGGGGGGTGAGAGCCAAGCATGGAAAGCAGTACTGTGTTGCCATTTAGATTGTCATTTAACAAATTTGTTTGCCCAAAAATGCTTGCTAACAATCCTGAATTCAATTTCAATATATTTTTTAAAAAAAAATCAATATCTTAGCACAAAACAGAAAAATTAAGTTGTTGACAATTATTTGTGACAAGTTTGGTATGGGGAAAGGAGTGGGGCAGTTTTCATCAGAGAAACAAAAAATGTTGACTGACTTTCCTATAGCCCTGTTACTGCTAAATAGAGTCCCCTCCAACAACTGTAATATGCTCATCTCCTTACTAGCTGTAATAAGCAGGGAGTCGGCAACCTACGGCACATGCCAAAGGTGGCATGCCGAGCTGATTTTTTGATTGCAGCAGTGGCGGGCTGAGTGGCTCAGCCCGCCACTGCTCTGGGGTTCCGGCTGCTGCCCATTGCCACCTGGGGTCCTGCCGCCAGGCCCACTCAGCACCTAACCGCTGCCGCCTGGGACCCCCAAGGAACCCCAGGCTGGCAGCAGGCCTGAGCGGAGGCAGGTGGCTGAGACCCTGGCTGAGCCACTCAACTGCACTGTTGGCCTGGGTTCCATTCACTCAGCTGGCAGCGGGCCTGAGCGGACTAAATTCAATGAACCAGGTGGAAAAGCAAGAGCAACTAATGACAAAGTGCAAGAAACCTACAGCAGCTGGATCCCCCAACCTTTTTTCCATGAAATAGGCAGGCATACCATCGCAAGCGTAGCAAATAATGAAGGACCTGTGGTGGGCGGATGAGCATCTGCATGCGCAAAATTGCTGAAAATCAAGAGCGGCATTTCAGGTGGCAGCCGACACCTCTGGATGAATGCTGCTTGTCGGTGGCAAGCAGTGTCATCCAGAGGCGTTGGCGCTGAAATGGCCGCCTGAATTCAGCCAGCATTTTGGCAGATGCTTCGTCCTCCGGCCAGTACGCGGTGCACTCCGAGAGGCCCCTGGTGGGCGCCATGGCACATGCAGCGGGCACACGATTTGTCAGGACCCCTGACCTAGCGCAGCCTCCTGAAGCATTGTGGTGATCGCACTTTTGATTAAATGGACTTGAACTGAGTGGAACACCGTACAATGAGACATGTCATCTGTCAAGTGTTGCCACATGCAAAAAATCGATGATGGACTTGTACAGTTTATTCATACCTCTGACAGCAACTTGTTGACATATATCCTAATGTGTACATTGCCACTCGTATTCTACTGACAATTCCTGTAACAGTAGCATCAAGCGAGAACGGAGTTTCTCAAAAACTAAAGCTCATTAAAAACTATCTCCGCTCTACAAGGAGTCAGAAACACTGACTGGTCTTGCTATTCTTGCATCATGAAACAAGACATCACTTTGTCTTGTCATATACGATGACATTATTATTGATTTTGCAGCCAAAAAGCCACGAAAGATTGCTTTTTAAAAACAAATCTTGTTTCAATACCTCTTCATATGAAATTTCCATAAAATGTGACAAATTAAAAAAAAATTATTATGATTTGCAATCATTCTGTAAATCCAGAATTTTTTCTATAGTGGCTACTCTCTTTAGTGCTAGTCCCATCAGCACTACAGTGTGCTTTCATTAAGTTTAAACTGGTTTTAATAACATGGATGTGGCAATTTTTTCCCATACTGTAAGCTTATGTTTGTGTTGCTCAGAGCAAGACAGGCACAGGGGCACTAGTTTAATAATCCTGCCTAGGGCACCATAAATCCTAAGGACGGCCCTGGAATTAGGGATAGGGTTTATGAGTTCTGGCCTCCCCCATCTCTGCTTAATCCCTTGACTTTAGGGAATCTGCCTGTTTCAGTCACAGAGGATAAGATAGGTCTTTCACAGAAATATTTCATTGTGGTACAAATGTTTCTCTGGGCTAAGAAAATAGTGCATGTTGAACAGAATACAGAGACAGAAAGCAATAGATACAGGTAATATCTAACTAGCACTGGCAGATAGTTTAATTTTAAATTTAAGAAAAAGTGTCTTCCTGACAGACAGGAAAACCCTGTTTGCCTCCCTGGTTCCAACAGAGTCTTGGAGAAAAGGATATTCAATAAAATGTCCGGGGGCGCTGAAGGCAAAAAGTCTGTGTTATAAAAACACTTCTCTGCTTTTCCCTCTCTCCGTGGCTGTGTACAGACAGATGGCCTTCACGGGAGCAGGCGGAAGAGCTGACACAGTGGTTGGCCCCAGTCCTCATTTCAGACCATTAGAACCCTGCATGGCGATGGGGGGGGAGGGGGACGACAGTGACCCATTGGACACTGTCCTCTGGAAAGACCAGAAGCTTGCAGTGTTGGGGACAAGTCCCTGCAAGTGGGAAGAGGAAGAGACAGCCCGGAGAAGAGCTCTGGCAGCCTGAGACAGGCCACAGGAAAAGGTCCTTGGCTAATATTAGCAATGGCTGGAGAGCTCCCAATCCAAACGATAAAGATTTTACTTATTTCTTTTGCCCACAGAGGGCCATGGTTCTCAGCCCACATTCTCCTGTAACGAGCTGAAAGCTGCAGGGCTGGAACAAGCACTAGTCTGCTCCCATTTACGATGTGAGCTTGATGAACCTAGGGTTAGTCTGCAGTGTTTAAAGTCACTCCCCAAATCTAGACAGCGATGAAGACATTCTGCACTTTATTACTTTGACATTTACAGTATGAAAAGGGCATCGCCAGGGCAGGGACGGTGTCCCGGAGAGGTCAGCGAGAGGAGGAATAGGATGGGAAAGCTTGAGCAAATAGGCTAGAGTGTTACATAAACAAAGAGTTACAACGGAAGTTGCTCCCGATTTATGATACAAGAGGGAAATAAAATGCATATTAAACAGATCAGGCTGAAGCTCACTCAGATGCGCTCAGCAGAAGTAAAAGGAACAAACTTCTGGCCTGGGAGTTGAAGGTGTTTGTGAGGGAAATCCATGTAGCCCCTCAAGTTAGGAGTACCCAGTATAAAACCAGCCCCGCTCCAGTGCCAGACATTAAAATGATTGGTATTAACCTGGCAATCCAGAAATAGGTAAAGAGCAGTAGTTATCTACTGGCCTCTCAGCCTCTACTGACTCCAACGGAGACGGAGCAATCACAGTAATCTTAACTCTAAAGCTCTGCTGAAGTTAATACCACTGATCCAATATCGGGAAATCGGTTCCTTTCTAATGGTAGACAGAGAAACGAATCCACAAGGCCTGACAGACACCTACTCCACAGTGGGGATGTCTGTGGAAACAAAAGGAAGCATGTTTGGAGTGATGCCACTTACTACCTGGATGGGCAGAACAGTTGTAGTGAGACTTCGTCTGCTGATACTCACCTTCTATTCAACTTCCAACATTAGATGAGATTTTTCTGAAGCAACTCGCATAGAAAAATAACCATGAGTAAGTGACAATACTCTAAACCCATTAGGAGATATGGCTGTTCCATACACCTCGCTTCCCAGATGAAAAATATAGTCATCTGGGTTGAATCACCCCAAACAAGATCTGGGATTTTAAAGCAGTGGAAGAGTTTAGAATTGAACAACAAAGTTAACCTGGATTCCAAGAACAACTCTTCCTCAAGGACCCTGAAACCCCAATGCTAAGGATCGCTCTGTTGTGGTGGGATAAGAAGGCTTGGCAGAATTCAGTTTGTATTGATTAGAATTTTGACAGATAACAGCTATGTTGATTTTTTTTTAAAGGCAAATGGCACTAGGCTGCGTGTGGGGAGGGCGGAGTAGGGAAGGACCAAGAGAAGGAGCTTTCTACCCTGCTGCCGCTACCTTTCTTCCATGCCCACAAGAAATTCAAGTTTTGTCTCCTCTGGCAAACCAATGCCAGAAATGCTGCTGGAGACAAGTGATTGGAAAGCTGAGCAGTCAAGGGGGGCAGGAAGAACTGAGTACATCAGAGGCCTCTATTGTACTGTGACAAAGTTCCTCCTTTACCTTCGTGGGTCCTGCGCTTATTCACAGATTTGCTCACCTCAGTGATCTTCCCCTCTGGTGGAACCCACAGTCTGGGTCAACTCCTCCTGTGTCTGATCAGGAGTTGGGAGGTTTGGGGGGAACCTGGGCCCGCCCTCTACTCCGGTTCCAGCCCAGGGCCCTGTGGATCGCAGCTGTCTATAGTGCCTCCTGTAACAGCTGCATGACAGCTACAACTCCCTGGGCTACTTCCCCATGGCCTCCTCCAAACACCTTCTTTATCCTCACCACAGGACCTTCCTCCTGGTGTCTGATAATGCTTGATTGTCTGATAATTCCTCAATCCTCCAGCAGCACACAGCTCTCACTCTCAGTCTCAGCTCCTTGCGCCTCTTCCCAGCTCCTCTCACACACTCCTTCTCTCTCCTCCTCCCTGCCTGACTGGAGTGAGCTTTTTAAACCCAGGTGCCCTGATTAGCCTGCCTTGATTGGCTGCAGGTGTTTAATTCAATGTAGCTATCTCCACTGCCTTCTAAGAAAGATCTTAATTGGCCCCAGGTGCCTTGATTAACCTGGAGCAACTGCCATTTGGTTACCATGGTACTAGGGATTTGTTTAGCCTGGGGCTAACATACCGGTTCCTCAGTACTTTACTGTAGCCATCTTGTCTTGCCCCATCACAGTACACATCAAAAAAGCATCAGAGACATCTGTTGGAGGAAAGGTTAAGCCTTGAGACACAGTCCCCTTTCTGTGCACATGCTGTAACGACAGCTCTAAGACCTGACTCCTCTCCTTAGTTACCTTTGATTCACTGTGCAGGTGACAGTGTGTGATCGGGACACTGCAAACCGTGAGCCATTTATTAATATTTAACGTAGACAATCGTTATTTAGATACACAACTACGGAGCTCAGCAAAGCGTCACATCAGAAATGAAGTAGACAGAATGTCAGAGGGAGCATGGTATGAACAGGTCTGTTCACTATCCTGTGACACAGGAGCCCCACCTTGTGCTGTCACAATTGGGTAGTATACGAAGGCCTTGCATAACACCTGTAGAATCATCGAATCATAGGGTTAGAAAGGACTGCAAAGGTCTTCTACTCTATCCCCTGCCAAGAGGCAGGATTTGTTGTGACTAAACCATCCAAGACAGATGGCTCCAGTCTCCTTTTGAAAACCTCCAGTCAAGGAGCTTCCACAACCTCCCTATGCCTCTCTGCCATTGTCCTACTGTTCTTTTAGTTAGGAAGTTTTTCCTGAGACTTAATCCAATCCCCCTATGCTGTAGTTTGAACCCACTGTCTCTTGTCTTGTCCTCTGTGGCAAGAAAGAACAACTTTTCTCCATCTGTTTTATAGCAGTCTTTCAAGTATTTCAAGACTGCTATCATGTCCCCCTTTAATCTCTTCTTTTCCAAACTAAACATACCCAGTTCCTTCAACCTTTGATCACATGGCTTGTGTTCCATCCCTCTGATCATCTTTGTTGCTCACCTCTGGATCCTTTCCATTTCTCCACATCCTTTCTATACATTGGTGATCAAAACTGGACACAGTACCCCAGCTGAGACCTAACCAGTACCGAGTAGAGTGGTACTATCACCTCCCGTGACTTGCATGCTATGCCTCTGTTAATGCAACCTAAAACTGCATTAGCTGTTTTTGCAACGGTTGCTGACTCATGTTGAGGTTGTGATCCACCACAACTCCCAGATCCTTGTTGGCAGTGCTGCTGCCAAGTCAGTTATCCCCCATTTTGTGTGCATTTGGTTTTTCTTCCCTAAGTGCAGCACCTTACATTTGTCTTTGTTGAATTTCATTTTGTTGTCTATAACCCAGTTCTCCAATTTATCAAGATCCCTCTGAATTGTAGCTCTATCCTCCAAAGTGTTGGCAACCCCCTAGCTTTGAGTCATCTGCAAATCCGATCAGTATGCTCTCTAGTCCTACATCCAGGTCATCAATAAAGATGTTACACAACACTGGACCCAGAACAGATCCCTGTGGAACCCCACTGGAGACCGCCCTCCAGCCTGACATCATCCCATTAATAGTTACACTTTGTTTGCGGTTCTTTAACCAATTATATATCCCTTTCATCATACTTCAGCCAAGCCCGCATTTCTTCAGTTAACTTATCAGACTGTCATGTGGGACTGTGTCAAAAGCCTTGCTGAAATTCAACTATACTCTGTCCACCACGTTCCCCTTATCCACCAAACCAGTTACCCTGTCAAAGAAGGAAATCTAGCTGGTTTTGCAGGATTTGTTCTTGGTAAATCCATGCTGGCTGCTAGTGATCACCCCTTCATCCTCCAGGTGATTGCAAACTGAATGTTTTATATGTTGCTCTAGTAGCTTCCCAGGTATCGAAGTCAGGCTGTCTGGTCTATAGTTCCCTGGCTCCTTCCAGGGCCACCCAGAGGATCTGGGGGGCCTGGGGCAAGGTGGGGGAGCTGTGGTGCTTGTACTCACTCGCAGCAGTTCCAGTCTTTGGTGGCATTTCGGCGGCGGGGGGCCCCTTCAGTCACTCCACAGCTTCGGCAGCACTGAAGGGCCCTCCCACTGCTGAAATGCCCCAAATTGCCCCACTTGCGCCCCCTCCCCCCGGGCGGTCCTGGCTCCTCATTAAGTCTGTCTTAACAAGTCTGCTCCCAGCTCCACCTCCATCTCTTCCATTTACCCCTTGCCTTCTCCTTCCCTTCCTATGCCTGACCCAATATGCCATGCTGCTACCTAGGTGCCTGAGAGACCCTCCTGAGAGCATGCTAGGCCAAGTCAGAGAGGCAGCCACTTGGTGACCAGAGAGTGAGCATGGAACTAACTAGTCCCGGACTAGCCATTGCCAGTTCTCAGGTCCTCTCCTTTGGCAACATCACTTGTGAGTTCTCTGGTAGGTGCAGTACAAATACACAGTGCCAATGTCTTTAGCACCTGGTCTGCCAATTGCCCCCTATGGCTGCACAGCACAGGCCACCTAGCAACCCAGCCTTCCCCTGCCACTTTTCAGATGAGAGGGCCAGAAGTTGCAAACAACATGCAGGAAAAACAAGATTTGGACTCTACTGCTTACAAGACCAAGGCCCTGTTCCATTGGGCAAGTCGCACTGGTGACTTTTTTAATTACATCAGTGCAAACCCCTGATGTAGAGGCACTTTCCTGGCTTTAAGCCTCAGTGAAACTGGTTTCAGTGAAGTTTAAGCCAGTGACTCCCTGAGTTAAACAGGTTCATATCTTGCTGAAATGGCTTTAACTTAACTTTGCAGGGGTGGGGGGGCTGGTTTGTATAATTTTTGGTGGTGACCAGAACTGGTCTAAGTCCCCCCCCCCAACACACACACACACACCCCTGCCTAAGGCTTTGGGAAGGAGTTTAGGTGCAGAGTGTGGGCTCTGGGCTGGGGCAGGGGTGCAGGAGGGGTTGCGGGGGGCAAGGGTTTGGTGTGGGAGGGGTGAGAGATCGGGCTCGGAGGGAGTTTGGGTGCAGGGTGCGGGCTCTGGGCTAGGGGGCACGGGTGCAGGAGGTGTTGCGGGGGGGCAGGCTTTGGGAGGAAGTTTGGGTGCTGGGTGCTGGCTCTAGGCTGCGACAGGGGGTTGGGGTGCGAGTTCTGGGAGGGAGTTTGGGTGCAGAGTGTGGGCTGTGGGCTGGGGCAGGGGTGCAGGAGAAGGGGTTGCAGGGGGGAGGCTTTGGGAGGGAGTTTGGGTGCAGGGGGCAGGCTCTGGGCGGGGGTTGGGGTGTGAGTTCTAGGAGGGAGGTTGGGTGCAGGAGGGGTGAGAGGTCAGGCTCTGGGAAGGAGTTTGGGTGCACGGTGCAGGCTCTGGGCTGGCGGAGGGGTGCAGGAGGGGTTGCAGGTTCTGGGAGGGAGTTTGGGTGCAGGAGGGGTGAGAGGTCAGGCTCTGGAAGGGAGTTTGGGTGCAGGCTCGCAAGAACTGTTTACGCCAGTTTCCATCATGCCAACTGCTAGCCAAAGCAGCAGCCAGGACATTTCCTAGAAAGCTCTGGACTGGCACATTAGAAGCTGGATTTCTGACTTCTCTCTGATCAGGAACAGAGTTCTTGCTTATTGACACTATTATTGAGGTTATTTTCAGAATATTTATACACTGCTTTCATATTCTAGTTACTGGATGTGGCTATCATTGGTACCCTTACTATGTTAATGAAGATTAATCATTATGAACTACATAATTACATTATCGTGAATTACAGGATATTAAAATCATTGCAATCACCTACAAGCTGTCTTCCCCAACATCTCAGGTTAAAAACATTATGTCTCACTGTAGCTTTCTGGATGAAACTGTCAGCAATTTTATTCACATCTAGTTTCTTGGTATTGTCTTGATGCATGTTAAGGAGAGCTACGTTATTCAGTTGGGTCTGTCCCAGTGATTACTGGAGATCATTTGTAAATTTTCTGAAGCTGGAGAATGAGTTCAGGATGATACGGGCACAGTGAGAAGGATTCTTATACATTTGCAGTACTCTGGAAACATAGTGGTCCCAGGGTATTGCAAATCACTCCGAGATCTCTTCCTTGATGGTAACAGCTAATTTAGGAACTATCATTTTGTATGTATAGTTGTGATTGCATTTAACGCTGAATTTATCTGCCACTGTCAAAACAACTAGGAGTCCTTGTGGCACCTTAGAGACTAACACATTTACTTGGGCATAAGCTTTTATGGGCTAGAACCCACTTCATCAGATGCATGGAGTGAAAAATACAGGAGCAGGTATATATACAAAGGACATGAAAAGATGGGAGTTATCTTACCAACTGGAGGGTCAGTCTAACGAGACAATTGAATTCAGAGTAGAATACCATGGGAGGAAAAATCACTTTTGTAGTGGTAATGAGGGTGCCCCATTTCAAACAGTTGATAAGAAGATGTGAGTAACCATAGGGGGAAATTAGTTTTTGTAGTGACCCAGCCACTCGCAGTCTTTATTCAGGCCTAATTTGATGATGTCCAGTTTGGAAATTAATTCCAGTTTTGCAGTTTCACGTTGGAGTCTGTTTTTGAAGTTTTTTTTGTTGAAGAATTGCCCCTTTTAAGTCTATTAGTGAGTGACCAGGGAGTCTGAAGTGTTTTACTGATTTTTGAACGTAATTTCCCAGTGTCAGATTTGTGTCCATTTATTCTTTTCCATAGAGACTGGGTGGTTTGGCCACTGTACATGGCAGAGAGGTATTGCTGGCACATGATGGCATATAGCACATGGGTAGATATGCAGGTGAATGAGCCCCCTGATGGTATGGCTGATGTGGTTAGGCCTATGATGGTGTCCAGTGACTAGATATGCGGACAGAGTTGGCACCGGGGTTTGTTACAGGGTTTGATTCCTGGGTTAGTGTTTCTGTGGTGTGGTGTGTAGTTGCTGGTGAGTATTTGCTTCAGGTTGGGGGTGCTGTCTGTAAGTGAGGACAGGCCTATCCCCCGAGGTCTGTGAGAGTGAGGGACTGTCCTTCAGGGTAGGTTGTAGATCCTTGATGTACTGGAGAGGTTTTAGTTGGGGGCTGAAGGTGTTGCCCAGTCACCTAGTTTTCTGAGATGCCTTTGTAACTCTTTGCAGTCTGCTTTGGACTTAACTATCTCGAGCAGCTTTGTATCATCTGCAAATTTTGCCTCCTCACTGTTTGCCCCTTTTTTCAGATCATTTCTGAATATGTTGAATGGGACGGGGCCCAGTACAGACCCCTCGGGGACACCATTTACCTCTCTCCATTCTGATAATGGACCATTTATTCCTGCCCTTTGTTTCCTATCTTTTAACTGGGGTGCCTGGGAATGCTTTCAGGATCATCTAAGGATCTTTAATTTAATGACAAGCCTGCCTCTGTTTATAACCAACTCCTTGCCCCAAGGGCAGAACTTGTCAGCAGCACAGAACTCAAAACATTCCACACTCATGCTCTGGCTCCTAGGTGCTGAGCACCCACTTGTTTTCTCCGTGGGTGCTTGAGCTCCGGAGCGCCCACAAGTCGGCACCTGCACAAATCGGCCCTGTGGGATTTCCCTACCCAGCTGTCAGCGCAGCTCTGAGACTGAAGCAAACCCTGCAAGCCTGCTGGAGCTGGGCTGTGAAATACAGGCATGGGGAGGGCCTTGCCTAGAGCACACAGGTGCTCCTAGGCTGCTGGCTGTGGCCAGGTGATTCCAGTGAAACCCTTCCCTGGCAATAGCACCATGGCAGAGGATTATCTGGTTTCCTTAGCACCAGCAGAGGCAACTCGCTGTTATGGTTGTTTTCTTCAATCCACCAAGAGCAAAACAGGTTTCAGGTTCATGAACACAAGGCACCTAGCCGGAAATATACAGGAAGATCTCCAAGAGCCCCATGAGTGACATTCCACTTCCTAACAGAGAAAAAAGGGGGGGGCAGCTGCCTCTGTGGCTGGGACAGTCCCTACATTAAAGGTGCACTGCACAGAGCCAGAGTGTCAGCTCTTTTCAGTTACGCACAACAGATTCTCACACCACTATGGTTACAATCGACCTTTATCGCTACAATGCCTGGAGTCTGATTATCCATATCTGGAGAGAGGGAGTCACCAAGTTGCACTGGATTCGTTTCTCAGACTTTAAAAAGTTGAGACACAGCCCAAGGCATGGCTGAACTTTCCGCAGCCAACAGAGCAAGAGAGACAGTGCTTGGGGGAGCCTTCAGCCCAAGCCTCTTCGGATGCCTACCAAGCTCTCCAAGAGACCCATTTTTCTGGTGCAGGGATACAGTTCACAGAATGACATGAGAGAATGCCAGGCCCCATTTATTCAGTCTGTCTTAGGCTATTAAGGCCCTACACAGACAGGTTCCAAAAGGTGCCCGGTTCCGTGCTTCATCCCAGCAGTAGCAATGAGGGAGAACCGGAGTCTCCACTGCTCTTCCCTGTGTGTAGTTTGCATTCTGAGTTGTCAGGATTTCGCACTACAGATGATTTCAGGCAATGGAGTGTCAGCCCATGACAGCCCGAGGGCTGCTGTGGAGTATCTGCTCACTGCGGTATCACTGCATGTCCACTCAGTGATGATAACAGGAATGGCCGATCCAGCATCTTTCTCCACCCCAGAGCAGTGACAGTCACTGCCAGGGGTTTTATACTGAGACCTCTTCCTTCATTTGGGAGGGCACCGTATTAACCAAATCACTGTAACCATTTCTCCAGTTTCAGGTTTGTTTCTTTTGATTTCTAAAGAGAGACAGAAAGAACCTAACCAACAGCCAGGGTGCCTGTTGGTAGCACTGGTTCCTGCCTAGGGATGTAGGTGATTGACTAAGCGTGGCATTTCATGCCATTGAGGATGCCTAAATAAATGCTATATTTAGACTCTAGCGTGATTGAAAGTGTGCCAAGACCAAGTGTGGCACTAAGACAAACAGCTGCCCTGAAAGAGGTGTCTACACCCTGGGCACTGCCGAGGCATTCAGAAAGTACATAGCTCAGCTGGCTCAGGCTCAAGGAGAAGCAGACATTGGACATAATGCAGGTGACCTGCTTGGAAGTAAGCCTAGAACTGTGACCAAGGTGGAGCAAGAGGGTTCGCAAGGGGAGAACTCCAACCCAACTACTGCTCAGGAAGCAGAGACAAGCAGTGACCATTGCATGTTAGAAAGTTCATAGGAAGTAGAGTAACACACTGTTACAGGGAAGCAGTGTTGAGTCTGAAGCTTTCTAGCTGTGGAGAAGCCACACAGAGTTCCAAGACACTGTGGAAGTTTAGTCCCCCAATAATGCAATTAGAGATGTAAAACCTCCTCGTAAATAGCTCTGGCCACCAACAGATTGTTGGTTTTGTTTTTTTAAAAAAAAAAAACGTCAGTGAGATCTATGGATTTGTTGGAGTCCATCAGTGGCAAGGCTGCAGGAGGGAAAGTGATCACTTGCGCAGCTGGCAGGTAAGAATAGCTCTTAGGAGCTGAATGGAGACACTGCTACATATGTTATGAAAATGGGAAATAGGGAAGCGCAGTGAAAACCATCACAAGTGAGCAACAGACCTCAATGTGAGACAGCTGTTGTCCACGCCCAAGCATGTTAACGGCAGGATGTGACTTATAGCACTGACTGACATGGCATGTTACACGCAAGGACGTTACTTATTTAAATCCAGATGCTGGAAGTTTTGTCTTGCCTCCAAAATCCCATACAAGTGGAGTTTTTCCACAGCACACACCACCTTCATCACACGCTCTGCCCAGCCTTCTCAGCCAGGTATTAACTGTAGCAACAGCAATGCTGGATTACTGAGGCTTGTTTGCGCCAATACCCTGTCGGTGTTAATTCCAGGGTTTTACAGAGGGTATGTTGTTCCCAAATTTAGCTTGTAGCAAAGTTAAAGAGCCACACAGGAAGAGATTTTGTGCTTGGAGTTGTGTCTGAATTCCTGTCTAGGTGGAGAGGAATCCCAGCAGACAGATCGCTAACACGATAGCACCAGTGTGCAAGGGGGAGCAGCTCGCATGCTGGACCCACTGTGAACATGACCTAGGGGCAGACAGTGACCCAATGCCCCGCTGCCCATTTGTGCCGGAGAGCAAGAGGGACATTTGGTGATAGTCAGAACCCAGCTGGCTCTTTATGAGCCTGTTTCTATCAAGCCCCTGCTGTGGAGGTAAGAGGAGCGCAGTTGACTTGCTCTGGTGCAGCCCCTCCCAGGGCCGGCTTTAGGAAGTACGGGGCCCAATTCGAACATTTTCGGTGGGGCCCTGGCAGGGATGACTGAAAAAAAAAAAAAAGTGTAAAAAATAAGCCTTTCATTTCTTCCACGTATTCTTTACTTTCCATAACTATATAAATAATACTATTATATATTATGTACATTGCATCATACATGCTGTTGATTGGTTATTAATGACCGCCATTTCACATGTGTGGGTCCCCGCCACTCCCTGCGGGTGTGCACATGTGTGGGTCCCAGTTGCTCCCTGCCCCCCTCATTGAATCAGGTGTGCAGGGTTACTGCCCTGGGAACTGCAGGGCAGCAGTTGACATGAGGCTGGTTGGAGGCAGGGCAGAGGCTGACTGGAGGTAGGGTCTGGCTGCAGGCAGAGCATGGGGTGCGGGGCTGGCTGGAGACAGGGGGGTGTGGGACGGGCTGGCTTCAGGCAGGGCCGCAGGGAGATGCAGCAGGGGTTGGGAGGGCTGGAGACAGAGGAGTGAAACTGGCTGGCTTCAGGCAGGAGGGTGCAGCAGGGGTTGGCTGGAGACAGGGCAGGGGATGCGGGGCTGGGTGTGGGCAAAGCGGGCAGGGCAGGGTGTGCAGGGCTGGTGCGGGCAGGGGGCTGGTTGGCTTTGGGCAGGGCCACAGGGGTGTGTGGCAGGGGTTGGCTGGAGACATGGCAGGGGGGTTGGCAGGGGCATGGGGTGCAGAGCTGGCTGCAGGCAGAGGGGGCAGGGTTGGTGCGGACAGGGCAGGGGTTGGAGCAGAGGCAGCTGGAGCCCTGGCCCTTTAAATAGCCCCCAGAGCCCCCCGCTATCCCAGGGCTCTGGGGGCTATTTAAAGGGCCCAGAGCTCCAGCCGGGACAGTGGGGCTGCAGGGTAGGGCTTGCCGTGCTCCGGTTGGAGCTCCAGCCGGGAGAGCAGGGCCCTGGGGCGCGCTCCAGCCAGAGCTCCAGCCGGGGCTGCGGGGCAGCCACGCTCCTGCCGGCGCTTTGGTCAGGGGAGCGGGGCCATGGAAGACCCTGGAGCAGACCTCAGCCAGGGTAAGTGAAAAAAATTAAAAATGGGCCTAAGGAGCAGGGTCCAATTCCCAGGAATCGGCTGAATCGGCCTAAAGCTGGCCCTGGCCCCTACCACCATGCAGGGCCAAGTACTGAAACCATCTTTCTAGTCTTGTTGAGTGGATGTTGTTTACTCACAATCTTGCATTTTTTATTAGCTGCCTTAGGGCTCTTCTACACTGCCCTGCAGTTCAGATGAAGGTGGTGCGAATGGCAGTGCACACCGACGTGCTGTGCTGTAACTCCCCCGTGCGGACTCGGCGGCCATGAACTAAACGGCCCCCAGTCTGCCTTAACATTGTCCTCTTCAAATGGGGCTATATCAGTACAACCTGGGAAGCTTTTAGTTTGCATCTGCAGCATCCACATGGGGAAGTTACAGTGCGGCACTTTGGTGCACACTGCTACTCACATGCCTGTACAGCAGAACCCCGTTTATCTGATTGAACTGGGACCAGAACCAGATCAGAGCATCAAAAATTCATATAATCCAGAAAATGGGAACGTGCGATGCTGCAACACCAACTAGTGGCCACTGGAGAGATCACCCACTTCTGGACCTGTAGTTCAGCTAACATGGAGAGCAGGATACTGAGGGTTAGATAAATGGGGTTCTACTGTTCTCCAACTTGCAGGGCAGTGTAGACATAGCCTTAGAGTCCAAAGTACTGGTTTCACTT
This sequence comes from Chelonoidis abingdonii, assembly GCF_003597395.2. Classification (NCBI taxonomy): domain Eukaryota; kingdom Metazoa; phylum Chordata; order Testudines; family Testudinidae; genus Chelonoidis; species Chelonoidis abingdonii. Next base: position 4,577,087 of record NC_133792.1, read on the forward strand.
CCTTATTATAGAAGTAATTCACACTCATGGCATTAAGTTGCTAAAGGAGGCCCTGCTTTTGTGCAATAAGTTAGATGTCTCTGGATTCCTTGAAATGTAAAATTCCAGATGCACCTAGTCCTTAATTTGGTAATTGATCAGCTGGCTCAACTTCCTCTGTGTTCCTGGGTTCTTTCCCTTTGTGTATCTATCAGGTTCCAGACACCCTTAAGGGAGAACAGGGGGTCTGAACTTCAAAAATTAAGCAGTTGAATCAACTGGCTGTATACCATGTTACTGTGCATATGTCAAATAATGTCTTTAAAAGGGTGTAATGTTCTGAACTTAATGGTCAGTAGGAGAATTGTGTACAGATTGTGTAGTTATGTATCTATAACCAGGTCTATGCTACAGATCTAGATCAGTATAACCAGCCACACCCCTATACTAACCCCTCTCCCCCCCCCCCCATGTAGACAGCACTATGTTGGCAGGAAAGCTTCTCCCATCAGCATAACTCCTGCCTCTTGGAGAGGTGGATTAACCACGCCAGTGGGAGAAGCTCTCCCATTGGTGCAGTGTCTTCACTAAAGCTGCACTGCTGTGGCACTGTACATAAAGACAAGCCTTATGTGAACAACATTGTAATTGTAACCAGGATGCAACTACACCATCATCTCATAGCAGTGTGGGGAAACTATCGGGCAGGGAGGGGTATGTCCCAGGCTAGTTGTTCACACAAAACCAATTCCAAGCACCAACCATTGTACAACCCAGTGAAAGACAAGGGTGGACCGCTAAAGTCAATGGAGATACAAAACTGAAAAGAAAAGCCAGTCTTGGAAAGCTAAGGAAGATGGGTGTGATATTCCGCTCTGGTGTTATCCGGACCAGTGATCTGCTCGGTCACTCCGATCCTTGGCTCTGGGAGCCAGCCTCACCCTGCTCTGCTGTGAGAACCCCCACTCCTGGGCTGTTCACGCACAGCCATTGGCATGTAAGCTGCTCCTTGGATAGTGCAACCGAATGACACTAGCCAGTATCTCCGGTCCCAGACACAACCCTAGGAACCTCTGTCTTGCAGTGTCCAGTTATGCCCACTGGACGCTACAAGCTTAGATGAGTTCATCAATTTAACAATGAAAATGATATGCACCAGGCTTGTTATCCCAAGAGGAGTCTCTGACACTCTTCAGACCAAACACACTGCTCCAGGTAGAAAAAACAAACAGATTTATTAACTATAAGATAGATTTTAAGTGGTTATAAGCCAAAGCACAAGAAGTCAGATTTGGTCAAATGAAATAAAAGCAAAACACATTCTAATGTTAACACTTTCAGTGCCCTTACAAACTTAGGTGCTTCTCACTATAGGTTAACTGGTTGCCATTCAGCCAGGCTCTTCCCTTTGATCAGTGTTTCAGTCACTGGGTGGTGATGTCTGTAGATGGAGGAGGAAGAGCATGGCAAATGTCTCTCCTCATCACGTTCCACCTTCCCCCCCCCAGCCTTGCCCCCTACCTTCAGGGCCAGGCAAGCACTACCTCACCATCGCCCCCAACTGACCAAGGGAAGGGGGGTGACCCACCCGAGAGCCCAGCAGATCCTTTTGTTGCTGCCTAGTACGGTGTCCTTTAATCCTGTGAGGCTGGGCTGGGTTTGTCCCATACATGTCCTGATGAGGTGTGAACTGCCCCTCTGCTCTTGGAGAGTTTTTGCCTGGTTTTATTTTAAGCCATGCGGACACATTTTCAGCCTCATAACTACATACATGAAATTACAACCTATACCATCACTACAACAACAACTACCACAACATCACCACAACAATGCTCAGTGTGCCATGAGCCCCCCCGAAGACACCCAACACGACAAATCCCACACTGGACACCACACAATCACTCTACAAGGATGAACACAGGGGTGCAGAGTGCTCCCACGAGGCTCAGAACTTCACAGAGGGAACCTCCCCTGTGACAGAGCTTCTTCTCCACCTCGGTGGGTCCTGGGCTTCTCTTTAGTGGCGGACTGGGGTATTCCTCTTTCCCTCAGTCTCCCCCACACCCCAGGCTTGCTATCCACATCCTGCCACAGCAGGGTTCCTCCTGGCCTCCTTGAAGGGGGGACGGGAAGGGGAGCCTCTCAGTCTCTAGTAGCTCCCGTGGGCATGGTGGCCACAGACCAGACACCCGGTTCAGTCTCTCCTCTCTGGTGGGGTCTCTTCCCTCAGACCCCCGGGCCCAGAGGGCCATGTGCTCCGCTGGGCTGGGATTCTCCCACCCTTTGTCTCTGTACCTGTGGGGGTTCTTTCCTGGTGCTTGTCTGCATCATGGCTTCGGTGCCTGAGGTGCAGTAACAGACAGGAGTCCAGTGTGCTCCCTCTGGCAGCAGCTGCCACCACCAGGCAGAGACAGGTTCTTTCTGCCCCTGCTGATGTCCCAAAGCAGCCCCATGTAAAGGGCGCTGTAGGTCCACGGAAAAGTAGTCCCAACATCAGATACAAAGGTGAGAGACTCGCTTCCCAGCTCACAGACCTCTGACCGAGGGGAGACAAACTCACTGGACAGGGGCAGGCACCATCCTCTCTAGGCCCCCACACCCTCCCTACACTGCTAGCACCACCTCCAGTCTGCCCCCTAAGGATGCTTCGACACCTCCCACCCAAGAGGCCCTGTCTTTGCCAGGCCCAGGCTAAGAGAGACACTGGGCCACCCAGGTTAAATGAAAGGAAAGCTGCACAAGGATAACCTGCCATTCTGACAGCCCCACAACCCACTTCTCCCCCTCTTCTGCGGCTGCCCCACCTTCTGACCGTCTAGCAGGACTGCATCCGCACCAGCTGGGGGCTGCGAGGTGGCCCAGCTGGAGGGCAGCGGAGTTGGGCAGAATGCCACTTGTGGAATGAGATAAAACCAGTGGCTGTTTTACAGAGGCAAATGTTCACCCCCAATGGGTGTCAGTGGAATGCTATTAGTCAAGGTTTCTGCTTCCTGGGGAATTCCAAGCATTTCATGATAGAGCTCTGGCGTGGCGGGGCTGAGATGGGGGAGAGGCAGGGATGTAAGAGTTCCTCTGGCAATTACATTTGGCTTTCAGGAGATAAGAGTCCTGCAATTTGTACATTGTCACTCATGTGCTGCAGGCAGCACGTGGAAAGCACTGGTGGGCAGTGACTGACTGTGCTCTGAAAGCCCCATAAACCATTCAACTCACAAGGGGGTTGAGGAAGATCCCTGCCAGACTAGAGTGCAATATGTCCTTGTTCCCAGTCATGCATTTCAAGCTCCGATCACCTCTTGCCCTCAGCCTTCTTCTCCGGGCCTCCCACAACCCTCCTCTCCACTCTAACAATCTTATTTCCCTTACCAAATATAGAGCTTTTCCTTAGTTCCTCAGTTTTTGCTTTCTTTAAATCCAGCACCTTTGTACTGCTGCATTTTAGATCCCTTATTACTTGTATTACCATAGCACCTATGTGCCATGGACCAGGACCCACTGCGCTAGGTGCTGTATATAGATATCTAGTTGTCACTTGTTTCCCCCTCATTTTTCTTGTTATGCTCTTAATCACACTGATTCCTCCATAGCAATAAGATTCAGGTTTTTCTTATCAGAGGAGGGTCTATTTTCTGGGCATAGAGAGCAGCCCCCCACATAGCTTGAAGAGCATTTGGTTGTTTGTTACCTGCCAGATCCAGCTAATTAAGATCAATGTGATTATAACATTCTGAAATTTACTACATCCTGAGTTGGTCCAGTTTTTAATTCTCCTTCATCTCCAGTCTGAGTCTCTATCTGGTGACCAGTTTTTATATTTTTAAGTCTAGCTGTCCTTATGCACAGAAGCTTGTTGCTGCTCTCCACGGCCATGCATTTGACACAGCACCGCCTGTATTATATGTTAGGCCCCTCTGTTCAGGCATTCCAGTTCCAAGAGTCAATCCCACCAGTTTGTTTTAGGCCATGCCTGGTAGATGGTGCTCATCATCTTGCTGGCCTCTGTTCTTCCAAGTTTCCTCTTTCTTTTTACACAGTCCTGTTAGTTCTGTTCCCACTTCCTTTACTGCAAATAAAGGGCAGGTCTGCATTATCCAAGCAAACCTAACACTTGCCTTTTTACTTCAATGAGACTCTCACAGGTTCCAGCCTAGGAAGCCAATACCTCTTTGGCCAAAGGAGAGTCCAGTGACAGCGAGAACCCATTTGGATTTCAATGCTCCAGGCAGTCAAAGCCCACCTCTGCACCACTGGTATCAATCTTTTCTTCACTTGCACTGGGCAGTGGAAGAACTGAGATCTCCTGTCTCCCTGTTTTGAGGAATTCAAGCTCTCAAACCTTCCTTCAGTGGCTATCTAGTTTCTTAGATTGCACTCATCAATGGGCATCTGAGCACCTGACAAAAACCAAGGGTCTCTTTCCTCCCAGCCCCAGTGACAGTCTTAGCGGAAGGCGGTTGGTTTTGGTGCTGATAGTGGCCAGGCTGTTTCTGCCTTTTGCTTGGAAGGTGGCAAAGTTCATGACTATCCTGATCTCATCAGAGTTCCAGGTTTGTGGGCCAGTTGCCAAGCAAGCTCCAACTCTTGTGCACATAAGTCTCTCTCTTGAGGTTGGCAATTTCACTGATCCAGTGTTAACATAACAGCTGTGGGAAGTCAGGAACAGATCAAGTGATTTGGGCCAAACCCATGGAGGATGCGGAAGAGCACCAAAATCTCTGGTGACCCACTAGTCAATGGGGAACAGCTGAGAGGAGCAACAGGCAGGCTGCTGCTAAGCACTTTGGGGGCTGTGTTATGACCCAGCTGTCAACATTAAGGTTGGTGGTTTTCCTCTGTCTTTTATTTCCACTTACGCTAGCCCCTGGGAGACTCAGAAAAAGGTCAGGCTGGCAGCACCCTTACGATTCTAGGGAGTATCCTGTCAGAAAGAGCATCATAGCTGTGCACTCCAGAAAAAGCAGCAGGGTAATGCAAAGAACGGAGTGTGTAGTCAAGGCCGTGCAGGGCAGATCTCCAGCGTCTGAGGGATGTGCCAGAGAACACCGGAACTTGACTGGGCAAGCGTTTTCAGGCTGGTGTTTATCCCATCCCACGTCAGGCTGGGTTGCACTGTTGCTATGGCAGCATTCAACCGAAAAGCACAGGCTCTACCACAACACAGTTAAAGCAGGAGCATTCAGAGGTCTCCTTTTCCCACTAGTCTCCTAGTAGTTCAGTTAACAGGATTGTTGTCAGTTTCTATGTATTCTGAAACCAGGTCACACTAATGACTCCTAGAAACTAAGACATACCTCATCAAAGATCAGAGCTCGCTAGGCAGCCACATCCTGCCCCTCTTTATACCTACGGCGCCACAGTGACATCAGCGAGTTAACTGGATCAGAGTGCAGAATCTGGTCCATAGTATCAGGAGCCAGATCTTTTCAGGAAAGTTTTATTGTGCAGCCATCAGCGACAGCAAATGCAATGCCAAGTTTACATACCTGCTTTTCCCCTTTCTGTTTAATCAGGGACTATGATTAGGAGTTTAAGCAGCACAGCTCATGACAGCACAGATGAGTACTTCAAGTTTGACTCCAAGTATATGGACCAACAGTAACTGATAGAATAAGTACAGGCCCAAGGTCAGGTGATCAGAATATTAGACCCTGAGCCATTAGGGAGCAGCATGAGGATTATCCCAGGTGATACACACATACAAATCCTCCCCCCGCCCCCCGGAAGGCAGAGAGAGAGAGAGAGAGAGAGAGTGTCCCCCATACTCCTATAGGGCAGTCCTTCAGGTAGCTCATTTCTATGCCACATAATCGGTGACTAGCATGGTTCTGGGATGGCGGCAGTAGGAAGAAACAGGAAGGCTTCAAACAGTACAATATGCTAGGAACAAAACCCACTGGATGTAGCAGTAGACAAAACCCAAATGATCGCTATAGGAACCCAAAGTACGGTTGTAAGAGACAAGCAGGACTGTAAGCAGCAGATTTCCTAGGCCTAGGGGCATGGGCAACAGTTACAATCAGCAGTCAGTCAATAAATCCATATTGGTTGACATGCCCTTTGGTTAGTTCTGGTGCCATGCTGCCCTAGCCAGTCAATCATGTATAGGGACTGGAAGGATCCATGTAACTACACAGAGCGGTTAACTGAACTGTTACTCTGGCACATATTTTAGAGCTGCTTCCAGGGCAGAAACATCAGCTTAGAGCAGGGGGTCCCCAACACAGTGCCCGTGGGCACCATGTGCATGCATCTAAGTGTGCCCATTTACTGGCTGGTGGATGAGCATCCTCTGAAATGCCGCCAACAAGTTGCATCACCCAGAGGCATCGCTGCCGAAATGCTGCCAATGTTCGGTGGTATTTCAGCGGCGATGCCTCTGGATGATGCTACTTGTTGACGGCATTTTGGCGGCGACACTTATTAACGTTGCCGCTTGTTGGCGGAATTTCAGTGGATGCTCGTCTGCCGCCATGATCCTCCATGGTTCATTGTCTGGCGCCCGCCAGACAGAAAAGGTTGGGGACCATTGGCCTAGAGTGCCAAAGACAGGGGGTCTGGGAGCAGGCTCAATGGGGAAGAAAGGCTATTCTGTGCCAAGGGACAAGGCTGCTTGGCAGTGTAAAGGCACCACTGCCACATCACCCTGTGCAAGGAGAAAGCATGCTCTTGCTTCTCTGTCTGGCCATTTCTGTTGACTGGGATGCAGGCAGGGCCAGGTACAACTCTCACTTCCAGAGTCTTGCTTTACGGCCTTGGCAGGTTCCTTGTACTGCCCAAGTACAAAGAGTTCAGCTCTGCCTGGCCCATGCTGAAGGTGCATAAGGGAGTAGCTGAGGATATGAGGCAGATCTGTGGATCTGTGTGCTCTCCCTTTCACGATCTCTTGCAGGTGCTACATGATCTGTCCTAGAGTCAATCCTCTTTCCTTGACCAGCCTCTCTTGCTCTGCTACCTGGGCTAAGTGAAAAACAACTCACAAGCCAGGAAAAGAGCTGGTTCCGTTCTGCAGTCTCTACAGGGACCAGTATCCTGACAGCTTCCTGTTCCTAGGTGCAGGGAATAGAGATGCTATTGCCACTCTGAGAGCTCTCGGGAGCACTACAACACTCCACACAGACTGAAGTAAGGAGACGGGATGTGAGCTTTACCCCAGGAAGAGCCAACAAAACCCACCTAGTGACTTGTATTCGAGATGGGACAGTTCCACTGAGACTAGCAGAGTGTCTGACTGATCAAGGTTGAGTATCTCCTCCCAGCACATGGTGCCTGAGCTTTGCTGAGCTGTCTCAGTAGCTTCTAGTCTCCCTCCCACTACAGGCTCGCTCCCTGCTGTCTCTGCCTTGAGTGCTTTGCTTAGCCTGATACTCTGAAAGGGAAGAGCCTGCCTGGCATTCCCTGTCTGCCTCCAGACTGCTGCACCGAGTGCGCTCTCCCAGCCCAGCAGCAGTAGGTCTCCAAGCTCTCCCCGTATCTCACGTACCAACCGCACTCCTTTCAGCACTGAGGGAATCCCCTGGCCTTGGGCAGTCTACTGGAGCCATTATCTCCCCCCGGCTTCCACTGCCCTGAAGATGGAAGGTAGCATCTGTCACTGAAGTTCGCCAGCTCAGGCCGTCCGAACGGCTGCTCTGAAGAGCGAGTGTGTAACACTGGCCCATCTAACAAGAAGTCAGGGAGGCTCATTTAGCCATGAGTTTGTTTCTTCCCCCTCACCATGCCCTGCTGGCATCACAAAACCGAGATTCTGTTCTGGCTCAGGGATGAGACCGATGTAATTCACAGCTAGTGGGGCCAGATCTTGGTCTCAGTTACATCATGAGCTATGCTAAGCACAGACCCTGCATTGCCATGTCAACAGGGCCTGATTAATGCAGGGGCTTTAGGGACTGTAGCCCAGGGCCCCGGCTCAAGAAGGGCCCTGCAAAAATAAATCACAGGCAGCAATCTCTGGACTGCTAACAGGGGTGCTCATGCTGCCTGCCTGCCCTGGCCCCATGCCTCTCCCAGAAGTGACTGGCTAGTGGCACGTCTCTGCAGCCCCTGGCAGGGGAGGGAGGCAGCTCCGTACGCTGCTCCCGCCCACAGCACCACCTCCACAGCCAATGGGAGCTACGGGGGTGGCACTTGCAGTACAGGCAGCGCAGGGAGACAAGCGGTCCCCCTCCCCCCAGGCGTGCACAGAGATGTGCCAGCATCTGGCCGCTTCCGGGAGCCGCATGGGACCAGGGCAGGCAGGCAGCCTGCCTGAGCCCTGCTATGCCACCGGCCAGGAGCTGCCTGTGGTAAGCACCTCCTGGCCAGAGCCTGCACCTCACACCCCCTCCTTCACCCCAACCCCAGGTCAGAACCCCTTCCTGCACCCAAACTCCTCCCAGACCCCAGACCCCCTCCTACACCCCAATCCCCTGCCCCAAAACCCTCCTGCAAACTCCCTCCCAGACCCTGCATCCTCTCCTGCACCCAAACTCCCTCCCAGGAAAAAGACTTGTATACAGGGGCTCCACTAAGTCTAATAGCCCCGGGCCCACAGGAGAGTTAATCCAGCCCTGCATATCAAGCCTCTCTAGCCAGCTTACACACCCTTGGCATAGGAGTTAGTCCACACACAGTCACTCTGTTTAACTTAAAGGCCTGGGGAATGTTCACTTTACTACCTGGTGCCCTTAGAACTGTAATGGGCCTTGGACGGTATTTAAAAAAAAACACTTCTCTAAAACTAATATATCTGACCTGTCAATCACATGTTCTCCACCTTCATGGCTCTAAGCGTCTTGCTGAAGGAAGCTGCCGAATCTCCCGTATACACAAATCAAGCCCGAGGGCTTGTCTACACAGCGCATTAGTCCACCCTGGAGGGCTGTGACTTCTACAGCACATCAGCCTGTGGAGCAGGGACCGGCCCATGGGGACTCTGCTGCTGTGCACAAAGCGTTTCCTAGGGCATGTTACCACAGTGTTGGGTGCTTTGATGTAGTGCAGGACTTTTAGTGTGAAGCAGCAGAGTCCATGTGGCCAGCTAGAGTACAGCAATCTAGCATCCCAACCCGCCTTGCCGCACACTAAATCACCATGCAGACAAGCTCTCTCTTTGGGAAAGCCTGGTACTGGCCTGGAGTCCACTAGAATGACCAAGTAGAAACCCCAAGTCAAGGAAACTGCAGTGAAGGGAGTAATTGGGCAATACTGCCTGCCACTAGGCCCATGGCTGTTTGGTTCCTTTGATGAAAGCAAGCCCAGATTAGAAACCAAGTAAGATTTTGTGTGGCATGTGTGAATGGGGGCAGAGGGGAGCGTTCTGTATTCTTCTCAAAAATCGCCTTTAGGGGGCAGATTTCCTTCAAACTTCTGCCACCGATTGCTACAAGCCCTTGAGAAAGTCAGTGTCCTACAGACAGAGTTTTGCTTTAATATTAAGAAACTTTTAGAAACCTTGGTCCTGAGGGTGGGATCTTTTAGTGATTAGAATTCAGGGACTGAATTCACAGATGGACTTCAGTGCATAACTGCCACTTTAGGCACGGTAACAAAGTTCCTCCTCTACGTTGGTGGGTCCTACGCTTATTGGTGGATTTGCTCACCTCAGTGATCTTCCCCTCTGGTGGAACCCACAGCCTGGGTCAACTCTTCCTGTGTCTGATCAGGAGTTGGGAGGTTTGGGGGGGAACCCGGACCCACTCTCTACTCCAGGTTCCAGCTCAGGGCCCTGTGGATCGCAGCTGTTTATAGTGCCTCCTGTAACAGCTGCATGACAGCTACAACTCCCTGGGCTACTTCCCCATGGCCTCCTCCAAACACCTTCTTTATCCTCACCACAGGACCTTCCTCCTGGTGTCTGATAATGCTTGTATTCCTCCAGCAGTACACTCTCTCACTTGCACCTCCTTGCCCTCTTGCTCCCAGCTCCTCACACATGAATTTCACTGACTAACTGGGAGGCTTTTAACTTGTTCTAGCCAGCCCTTCAGGTGGCCCAGTCAATGTAGCTATCTCCACTGCCTTCTAGAAAAATCTTAATTGGCCCCAGGTATCTTGATTAACCTAGAGCAACTGCCATTTGGTTACCATGGTACTAGGGATTTGTTTAGCCTGGGGCTAACATACCTGTTCCTTACTACTTTACTGTAGCCATCTGGCCTTGCCCCATCACAGCACCTAAATCCCAGAATCAGGCCCCACTGGGATTCACCGAACCACCCTGCTCAGCAGCACTAAAGTCACTTGACACCTATGTTTTTGCAGTAATAGTTCCCATGGCCCCTAGGTTTCCATCTCAGTGCATGCACACTGCAGCCCCACACCAGACATCCAGATGCTCCAGCCCCAGAGCAATGCATGAACTGGGGGAAGATAGTGTGAGAGCCCCAAGATCCAGTCTCCCTGCTCCAAGTCTCTCCCCCACCCCCAGCTTCTTACAGAAGCACCTATCGCCAAGAGAGGGTTTGCCACTGAGAATCCTAAACAGAGACCTGCAGCCCCGAATTAGGTGCTTTACTCCCTGAGCAGAGTGGGACTCAGGATACACACCCTCACCTGGGCATCTCCTATTGGTTAGAAGAGGTGAGGAGCTGGGTAGCCTGCTGCGAATCCCATTCTGAGGTGCCTCCCTCTCCCCATTCACTGTACAAGGAGGCCAGGGGCCTAACTCAGACTTTGTGAATCCCAGTGATGTTCTAGGCACCTGGAAGTGAGGTGTGGGGACAGTCAATTCCTTGTACGTCCAGTGCCTGATGTGTTTGTCCTTTTGGTCTCTGTATTCCCAATTCGGTTCCTTAAGAACAGTTGAAAGTTTTCATGTTATCCACCCAGAAGTCATAAGACCCAGAGGCTGAGGGTGGAGCAACAGGCTTATCAATCCATCAATCTGCTGGCTTCAGCACTAATTTGTCAAGTTTAATTAAAATTGCTTAATTTAGCGCATATGGAGTCAGGCTGAGGACTGTGGGTGGCAGGAAACCAGAACAGTATGAGAAGGAAGAGCCAGGACTTTTGCTGGTGTCACTGCTGCAGCCTCAGTTTGCTGAGGAGGTTTTATAGGGCACCTGCAGTTTCCATTGTCAGAAAGGAAGGCAGCTGGTCACAGGAGCTCCTTCAGGCAGTGGACACTTATACATGGTGCCTCAGCTCTCATCTACTAAAGTGAGGCTAAAATGCTTCTCTCGATGTTGTCACAGCCCTAAATTCTTCAGGAAATCACAGAGGCCAAGAGTCGAAGCTTCAAAAAGTGATTGTTTATATGGGACTAAGATTATCCAGTGTCATAATGAACAACTGAATCTGGAAGGGTGTTAAACTCCTGCTTCAGGGCAATCTCCAACAAAGAGATGAATGTCAGAGGCAAGTTATCCCACATCTGTTACTACAGGGCTCTTATACCTTCCTCAGAAGCATCTGGTGTTGGCCACTGCCACATACAGGACACTGGCCTAGATGGACCTGGGCTTTGATCCAGTCTAGTCATTCCCAAAGGGGGTAAAATCCAGAATGAGTTGGAATGGCCGAGAACAGCATTTTAGTAAATAAACCTGATTTTGAAGGCAGTGGATATAGTTAGACAGATAATCTTGAGAAAAATATTCTAGGAATGAGAGAACCCAGTGAGTAACCTGTTCTAGCCCAACACCCTTTTTAACTACCAATAAGGACCTGGAACAGTCTGTTCCAAAGTTGCACAACTACAAAAATTACACATATAATACAAGTGGGTGAGAATAACAGTGTTAAAGGTGGATTCAACCAGATTTTCCCATTAACTGGTCATTCCAGACTTTAAATAGCTTCATTACTAAAACCACTTGTAACACTGAGTTCCAAAGTTGCACAGAGAATGAAATGATACATATAACACAAGTAACTGAGAACAACAAGTAACTGAGAACAATATGATACTATAGAAAAACTCTGAGGCAACCTTCGAGTGCCCGTTCTGGGCAATAAATAGCTTTATTAATAAAACCGCCCAGAATATTTGGTTTCAACATGGCACAGAGAACAAAAATGATATATGGATACAACTAAGAGAGCAAGGTAATGCTTCTGGAAAAAAAACAGCTGAACTGACTTTTAACTATCCATTCCAGGCAATAAAGGGTTAATTATTAATAAAAACGACCTAGACTACTTGGTTCTGACTTTACACCGAGAACAAAAAATATAGGGCATATAATCAAACTAAGTGAGAACGTAATACTACAGGAAACGTGGCCAAACCAACCTTTAATACCCAGATGTACTAAACAGAAGGAGAACTATTGATTTAAATTATCCAGATCCACATACTCCCAAAGTTAAGGGACAATAAAGATAAATGCATAGGCCTGTCTAATACAGAGTCACGTTAGAAAGACTCAATACTTGTCAGAACCCCAGTTAAAAACTAACTATTAATATTGTACCACCTTCTGTGCAAGAAAATATGATGTATTATGAGCCTCAAATCCACCCCCCGCCACTGCCACTACAAAAAACCCAAGCCACCCCACAACCACTACTAAGTACTTTTACAAAGGGACTTTGCTTCAGAGAAGGCTAGGAATCTCATTAATTAGCTCATTCCATTCTGTCTTGCTTCTGAATTCTCTGCAGGAATAACTGCCAGATCACTTAACCATTCCTGTCTCACAGACATTTGAACTAGACAGGGCCGTCCTTAGGATTTATGGTGCCCTAGGCAAGATTATTAAACTGGTGCCCCTGTGCCTGACGTGCTCTGAGCAACACAAACATAAGCTTACACTATTGGAAAACTTGCCACAGGCATGTTATTAAAACCAGTATAATGGAGTTAAGCCACTGTAATGCTGATGGACTAGCACTAAAGAAGTGGCACTATAGAAAAAATTCTGATTTGACAGAATGATGCAAATAATATAATTTTTTTAATTTGTCAACATTTTATTGGAAATTTCTATGAAGACGTATTGAAACAAGGATTTGGTTTAATTAAAAGCAATCTTTCTGGCTTTTTTGGCTGCAAAATCTGTAATGTCATCATATGACAAAGATGTCTTGTTCGATTGCAAGACTAGCAAGACCAGTCAAGCGTTCCTGACTCCGTGTAGAGTGGAGATAGTTTTTAATGAGTTTTAGTTTTGAGAAATTCCGTTCTCCTGATGCTACTGTTGCAGAAATTGTCAGTAGAATACGAGTGGCAATGTACACATTAGGATATATATATATATATATATATATATCTCTATCAACAAGTTTGCTGTTATGAGTAAACTGTACAATGTCCATCATTGATTTTGCTGTGCAACACTGATGAAGATCATCAATTCTTCTACAGTCAACGTCATTTAAATCAAACTATCACCATTGCTTCAGGAGTTCTCAGGTTCTTTGCACTTTGTCATTGAGTGCTCTTGTTTTCTATTTCGTTGAATTTAGTTCCAGTCAGCTGCTGCCAAGCTGAGTGAATGGAACCCCAGGCCACATGGGTTGAGTGGCCAGCCGTGTCTCAGCACCGGCGCTCTTCCTGTTGCTTGAGCCTGCTGCCAGCCTGCGGTCCTTGGGGGTCCAGCAGCAGTGGTGTGCTGAGTGGGCGGTGCCGGGACCCGGCTGCCAATAGGCAGCAGCCAAACCCAGAGCAATCAAAAAATCAGCTGCATGCCCTCTTGGCAAGTTGGGCCATAGTGGCGACCCTTGCCTATACTGTCATTCCCAAAGACTGGTTCGCGAACGCTCGCGGGTTTGCAGAACGTTACTAGGGGTCACCAGAAAATTTCACGTAATGGTGGCCAGAGACCCAGGCACTGAGACAGCAGGTTGGGACCCGTTGCAGGCAAGACACCCCAAGGACCCAGGAGAGTGGGGCAGGGCAGTTTGGGCGGCGCCGAGTTCCAGCAGTCAGCGGGGGAGCTGACAGCTCTAACCCCAGTGCTCCGCATGGGGCTGTAGCCCCAAGCCCAGGTAAATGTGGTGCCGGCAGCCGCGAGGTCCCAGCCAGTCAGCAAGGAGCCGGCACCGCCTGAACCCAGTGCTCTGTGCGGGCTGGCGCCTAGTAACAGAAGAGTGTGGGATAGGGCAGTTGGGGCCTGCAGCCTGAGCCTGCCCATCAGTGGGGGAGCGGCAGCCCGACACCCCAGCCTGAGCCCCAGGAAAGTGGGGTGTGGCAGTTCGGGGCACCATCACACTGCAAGAAATTAAACTTAAATCCCTGAAAATATCATTTTTTAGGAGGGGGTTCATGACATTTCACAATTTAGAGGGGTTCAAGGCGTTAATGCATTCAACCATTAGAGCGATATAAATTAGTTTGGTAGAGAGACTTAAGATATCGTAGTAGGGGTAAGATGATCTAGCTCGAATTACTATCAGTAGGTAAGGCAATGAGCATATACAGTTGTGGAGGGCTGTATATTAGCCACAGGCCGTAGGCAACCTATGGCACACATCTGCGAACGGCGGCACGCTAGTTATTTCAGTGGCACTACACTGCCCCGTCTCTGGCCACCGTCCGAGGGGCTCTGCATTTTAATTAATTGTAAATCAAGCTTCTTAACATTTTACAAAACCTTTATTTACTTTACATAAACAATAGTTTAGTTATACATTATAGACTATATAGAAAAGACCTTCTAAAAAACATTGCATATGTATTACTGGCCACGTGATCTTCCCATCCGAGTAATGAAATGAAAACGTGCACACCACTCTCTGAAAGATTGCCGATCCCTGTTAGCAGTAACAGGGCGTGTAGGAAAGTCATCAACATTTTTTGTTTCTCTGATGAAAACTGCCCACTCCCTTCCCCATACCAAACTTGTCACAAAATAATTGCCCATTACTTAAGTTTTCTGTTTTTGGCTAGATATTGATTTTTTTTAAATGAAATGATTCAGGATGTTTAGCAAGATTTTGGCAAACAATTTGTTAATGACAATCTAAAATGGCACACAGCACTGCTTTATGCTTGGCTCACCCCCCACCTGCTGATCCAACAGCTGCGGTAGAGGAGGAGATAGGTGGAGAAACTGTAGGACCCCAAAATCCACTCTTGGGGTGCAGAGTGGCACAGCAAACCTCAAGTCTGATCACACGCCACATGGGCCCCATGGCAGCCCAACCAAGACCATGTGGTGAAGTTAGCACAGCATCTGATCTCAGGGACGGGCACCCGTGAGCAACAGCAGCTCATTCCTCCCTGTGCAGCTCTGTCCGGACGTGCATCCCGCAGCTAGGGTGACCAGAATCCAGATGACCTGATTTTAATAGTGCCAGTCCCCATTAGGGGCTTGTGTCTTATATAGGCACCAGAGTCTATATAAGAAAAGACCCCAAAATTGGGACTGTCTATAAAAGTGGACATCTGCTCAACCCTACCCCAACCCCCGTGTCTGATTTTTTGCAATATGACTATCTCCAGCCCAGCCTGTGAACCATTCCAATCCTGGGCCTGCAAGGAGGTGAGTTACTTTCACTTTTTCCCTAGTGCAGCCAGGGAGGGGGGATAGGGAGGTTACTCCGTGGGGGCAGGAGAAAGGTGGAGTGCTCCATGGGGCAGGGGAGAAGAATGGATGTTATGGGGTTCACAAAGGATATTGCAGAACCTGGCTGAGCTGCCTCACCTCACGCTGGGGAAAGAGTCACCTCACAGTGAGTTCTTTCCCCAACCCCTTCCCAGAGACCCCAGCAGCCATCCCCTCCCTCAGACTGTGCTGCATTCAGCTCTCTAGGACCAACACCCTGCTCTTACATGCTCCACTGCTTTCCGTCTGTCTGGAGGTCCGGCCAGAGCGGGCCCCGGACCTAGTGGTGCCCTTAGGCGGCTGCCTGTTCTGCTATGGCTTAGACGGCCCTGGAGTAATCTTGATTAACTTTAGCGTGCTGAATGTCTTTCTATTAGCAGTCATGGTTACAGGAGACAGAAATAAACCTCAGTGCTGTTCTGTTGGTAGGAAACCACGTGTAAAGAACTTTGTGAAAGTGGCTAAGGAAGATCCATTCGTGCTTCATTTCTAAATCATCCTTAAAATTGCTTGCAGAACAAGTAAAGAGCTCAATATCTCAAAAACCATCAGAATTTAAATCCTTAGGGTAGGGTGACAGACAGCAATGTGTGAAAATCAGGACGGGGGGGGAGGGTAATAGGAGCCTATTAAAAAAAGAGCACCCCAAAATTGGGACTGTCCCTAAAAATCAGGATATCTAGTCCCCCTACTATAGGGTTTCAGCAATCTTATCTAAGCAGCGGCACATTTCTTTAAGTCCTTTGCTGGATGATAACTTTTCAGTTTAGTATTGCCGCATAGCAAAAAAAAAAAAAAGCAACATTTTCATTGACTCCAATGTACTTACACATCCTATCCAATTGTGTTAATATTGTGTCTAAGAGGGGGTTTAAAACATCTCATTCAAAAACTTTTTCAGGATCTGATGACCATTTGTCCTTTGCAAGTTCACTTGGCACTAACTTTCCTCCTTCAAAACTGGTTCTCTTTGAACTGTGCGGATATTCCTAACTTTTCTGCATGTAAGGAAGCTATGGCTTCACAGGCTATGAACTCAGAAGATTAACTCCAATAAAGTGGCTTGAAGGCTACCAAGTAAACTGTGAGCCATTTGAATCTCAAGTTCCACACGCTGCAATTTTTTGCACAGAACTTTAATTTTTGATATGATAGTATCCCACATTTCAGCCAAACAAACGTAAGCTTTGAATTGTTTGTTCTCATGCTACCAGCTTCCAGCTTAAGTTCCAGTGTAAGGATTATGTGAAGCCTTGGTCTCATCTAATGCACCAAAAACATCCTCAACCAGATTATGTAGTGGATGGATTGCCTCTACCATCTTGTCATATTTTGGTATTTTAATATAATGGTGGTTTGCGTTTTCAGAATATCCCAAAGACTAGTAGAAGCAGAGAAAAGGGTATACAATCTCTGGACAATTCAAAAGAAATAGAACAACTTGGAGAAGATGCTGCAATGGTTGTTCCCCCAACAAGATTCAGTGAATCGGCAGCATATAGAACAAAAGATGCAAATTGATTTCTCTGCTGAATTCACTTTTGAACACCTTTGTGTGCTGCAGCCATGTGAGTTCCACTGTCATAGCTCTCCCCCCTGCAATCGGCAATATCTAAACCATCTTTTTTTCAGCTTCTCTAAAATAACCTCCATAACACTTTGCCATGTTTTGCTGTGGATATCAGTGATATCCACAAAGCTCTCAACTTCATACCTTAATACCCAAGACATTTGCTCTGTTCAGGAGTGGTCCAGAGTACAGTTAGACAGAATATATAAGAATTTAACTTCCCTAACCTTTCTTGGGATCCTACCAATAAACTCATTTTGAATTCAGTTTGGTAAGTACATCACCATTGTGGTACAGGTCTTTATAGTTTCCACAGGATCTCCCAGCACACTATCATACCTTGCAATCAATTCTAGTAAACCCAACAATCTACCATTACAAGGCTTGTCTAATTTATTTTGTGAACCTGTAGAAAATATTCAGGAGATAAAATATTATGGCATATGTCCTGCTACATAGGATAGCAGGTGATCATACCTCTGTCAGTTGTATGACCCTTTCCCAACCATTCTGCAAGTTCCATCCAGTGAGCGACTGCTTCCATGTATTCCTTTGAATGTTCATGTTGTCCTACTTGTTCGCTAAAGCAGAGAAAGGTTGTGCCCCCAGTTTTATAGTTTGCAAAGGAAGATGAGGAATTTGGCTGGAAAAAGCAAACAAGTGAAACAGAACAACGAGGCAAAAGTCAAACTGTACATCAGCCAGGATTGCTGGTGTAACCCTCCATTAAGAGTTGTGACCAAGAACCACATTTTAATACTTCCTTTGTGTTTGCTAGGTGAAAAGTCTTGTTCTTAATTAATTGTTCTTTTCTACCAAAAAGACAGCAAACAGAATCTGCCAATAAAAGTTGGATCTGCCGTATCAAACTCAAAATTCTGCTACATGCTTTCAATGTCAACATCCATAACAATTACACTGGCAACCAACGCGCAACTTTCTGTCCTAGAATCAGAGACTCCAGCACCCAACAATCCAATGCTTAGGTCAGTTACAGAGTCAAGGACTTTGAAGTCTGACAAACCCAAATCAGCATCCTCACTAGCTAAGGGAGGCTCAGAAGGACGAGCAGAAATGTCTGCAGATTGTTCACTAGGAACATGGTCAGACTTCACATGTTCCTTGAAACTCTGTAGAACACTCACACTTTCTGATCTTCAGGAGATGGGCCTGCTACAGCTTGCACTTTTGAGCAGCACACTTGTGCTTGTAGATATTCATGGCGGAAATCACAGCCAATTGTGTCTAAGAGAGACTTCATGTCTTCAACATTAATGTAAAATGTTCTATACTTGAACACCCTTCATGGGTAGATATCTTATTAGGATTCCAACAGAACTGTCAGTTTGTTTGGGGAGAGTTCCTGGATCAAATTAATCCAGTGCAAAGGAGGACAAACTTTTTTGCTTGGGAACAGATTTATATGTTCTCATCCCTTTGTCATGTTTTTCCACTGTGTTGATGTTTCTTGTGCAGCATCAGTTTTGTTCTCATTCATCAGAATAGAATCCACCGTCACCTGTTTCTGCAGATCATCTTTTGGTCGTGTTTTCTTCCTTCCAGATTTGTCTTTTCTTGCATTTGTCCTGATTTTTTTCAGAGACTACACTACCTTCTTCTCATTTGCATATTTACATATTAACTTCTGTGCAGACAGGATGGGGCAACATGTTCGAGAAGTGCTGCAGGAGCATGTTTCAATTGGGAATCATTTAATCACATACACCTTTTCCATTTTTACTTCTTTCTGCATAATCCTTTGATTAAGAAGCAGCCAGTCTGAGCTTGTAGAAATAATTTTTATTTGTTATCAGATCAGCTAGACCATCCATGGTCTTTGATTTGCTATCATCTCCTTTTGA
Organism: Chelonoidis abingdonii; assembly: GCF_003597395.2. NCBI lineage: Eukaryota > Metazoa > Chordata > Testudines > Testudinidae > Chelonoidis > Chelonoidis abingdonii. The sequence continues at coordinate 4,595,965 of NC_133792.1, forward strand.
GCCAAGTACATGTTCTAGGTTACACTGCCCCTGCTTTATGAAGTACACAATCTCATCTACAGGCATGTAATCAGCTAGGAATTCAATATGATCAGGATTAAACTTGCTATTAGCGTGCTTGGGTAACAGATGGTAATTCCCAATGCCACACTGTCCTCCCAAAACTTCTTTTAGCTAGAATGTTTGCAAGCAGTAGAAAGCCAACACCATTTTGTCCATCTCTGCACCCCACCCCCATCCTGCTTCCCCATGCACCCAACCCCTGTGAATCCAAACCCTCCACACCCCTGCTGAGTCCCCTGCTGAGCCCCACTCCCCCTGCATCCAGACCTCCCTGTACTCACGCCACCCCCACTGAACCCCCCCACCCTGATGAGCCACACCCTCCTGCATCTGGACCACTGGATGAGCCCTGCACACCTGGCCCCTCACCTCATCAAGCCCAGCCAGCTGCACTCAGACTCCCACCTCACCAAGCCCCACTCCCCCAGCACCCAGACCATCCCTGCCAAGCCCCAGACCTCCCTTGCTGAGCCCCAACCATCTTCATCAGCTGAGCACCCCAAACAAGCCCCTGTGCATCCAGAACCCCACCACCACTCAGACCCTCCTGAGCCACCTGCACCCAGATTGCCTCATGCAGAACCCTCACCCTACACCTGGATCCCCCCCACACTTGGATCCTGCTGGGCTGAGCCTGCCTGCCCACACTTGGTGCATCAGGCATGGAGGATGTTTCTGGGGCAGGTCCGGCCCATGCACTGTGTCAGGGTCAGGAGAAGCCTCACCGTTGAGTCTATGTCCCGGGGCAGGGATGAGGGGAATCTGCAGGATGATCTCCCACCTCTGTGCAGCCAGCGGCCTGTGCTCCCCAGTGCCATGCTGCAGCCTCCACATTTATTTATTGACAAATAAAATTTGCAGACTTAAAATATTGTGCGCAGAAATTTTCATTATTGTGGTGCAGAATTCCCTCAGGAGCAAAGAGAATGCATGCAAAATGCACATCTGACTAGGAGCATGCATGGCAAGGAAGCATGGGCAACCTACTTCTTCACACACACCTGGAGTGAGTACAGCAAACCAGCCAGAGCAAATATCAGCAAATCATGCTAGGAACTCGCTCAACCCAGTGCCAGCAGGGAGTGTCCGCTCATTTTCATGCCATCTTAGAAATGTGCTCATCATATCTACTCAGGTTTGGAGAGACATCAGACTTCCAGTCTGGTCAACACATGTGCACAACTGTCCGGCACCAGCCACAAATTACCACTATGGTCAGAAATTACTTGCACACTGCAGGTACTGTCGGGAACAGTGCACAACAGTCTGATCTAAGAAGGGATCATCTGCGAAGTACTAGGCTGCCTACAGATCATGTACAATAAGCTAGTCCAACCAGCAAATGGTTCACAGATTCCAAGATGAATTTCAGACTTTTCTCCTCTTTTTATTCAATGTGCAGAGAGTGTTGTTCTTCAGCAAGTTTCAGTTTAGGACAGAAAAGATTACAAACTAGGTCTGAAAAATTCCACCATTTTCTTGGCTCTAACAAACTCGTATGTTGATAATTTTGTGGTAGCAACGCAAACCTATGTGAATTGTTATTAGCCACACAGGCAATGATCCCTGCAAGTGCTCCCAAAAGACTGCGTTTGACAAGTTATCCTTCAGGTAAATCCAAGAGCTTCCAGAGGCCTAAGCAGCCACTGGGACCCCACTGGCAGATATCCCCCCACCAGTGCTTAATTTGTAGTGAAAGAAGTGTGGGGCTCAAGCAATTAGGCGCTGGGACTCAAACAATTGTTTTTACTTTCACAACTGATGCAGCAGGCCCCGAGGTGCCAGGCAGGGGCGGCTCTAGCTTTTTTGCCACCCCAAGCATGGCAGGCAGGCTGCCTTTAGCAGCACACCTGTGGAAGGTCCCCAGTCCCGCGGATTCGACGTACCTGCCACCAAATTGCCGCGGGACCAGGGACCTCCCGCAGTTGTGCCACCGAAGGGTGCCTGAATGCTGCGCTCACAGGGACTGGCAGGGCACTCCCCATGGCTTGCCACCCCAGGCACACGCTTGGAGTGCTGGTGCCTGGAGCCACTGCTGGTGCCAGGGCTACAGACAGCCAGGCCCCGAGGTACTGAGGGTTCAGCCCTGGCACAAATTAAGCCCTGATTTCAGTGTGTGGGGGACAGACGGAGCACCCACCCCTGCTGCCACAGGCCCAGCTGGTGCTGATGGCCAGGACAGGAAACAGGGGGCACCTGGGCATGTCACTTGACACCCAGGTGAGAGCCAAGGGGCTGGAGAGGGGAGGGCCCCGAGCCGCGAGGGTGACGAGGGGCAGGCTCGCTTTGCAGCCCTCCCAGCGTCCAACGGGTCGCATGAATTCTGCAGCCCCCTGCCGCCCAGAAGGGCTGCGCCCCTAGCCAGCCCCGGGATGCTGCCAGCGGCCGCGCCCCCCAAGTTCTGTCTAGTCCAGGGCGAGCCCGGCTTGCGGCACCCCGGCCCCGCACTCACCCAGCGCCGCCAGGCTGCGCACCCCTCCGCGGGGCAGCCCGTGCGAATCCAGCAGCCGGAACCAGCCGTTGGGGTAGAGGGGCCGCAGCGAATCCCGGAGCGCGTAGAGACAGAGGCTAAGCGGCTCGTGGCGCGAACCCGGCGGGCGCCGGCGGCGGCGTTAGCTCACGTACGAGTAGCCCACGGCTCTTCCGCGGGTCCTGCGCAGGGCCGGGCCGGGCGCACAGGGAGCAGGGCGCGGCCGGCCAGCACAGCCAGCGGGGGCAGCGCCCGCCCAGCTCCCGGGTCGCGGCGCGGCAGCAGAGCAGCGCCCCGGCGGCGCACAGCAGCGCCAGCCGCCAGGCTCCGCGACGGCCACAGCCCTATCGCACCGCGCTCTGCCCGCCCGCCCCGCCGCCCTTATACCTGCCTGCCGGGGGCGGGGGCTGGGGCGGCTCCAGCCCGACCGGTCCCTCCCGCAGAGCCTGCCCCGGGGCTGGCCTGCCCCGCGGAGCTCAGAGCAGGCCTGCAAGTCTCTGCTGGGGCTGGGCTGCCCAGAGATCCCCTAGAGAGGTGCTGGAACTGGGGAGCTGCCACCCCCTCCCCCGGCTTGAAGCGGTCTCCATCACATAGAGGGGTTCCCGTTTGGTTGGAGGGCTCTCAGCTCCCCCACTCCACAAATGGTTCCAGCGCCCCTACCTGGCCCAGCAGAAGTTGGTCCTATCAAAGCCCCATAACTTCCTCTTTCTCTGCGACCAGCTGGCTACACACTGCAGGGGGAACCGCATGACCCTGCCCATCCCCCCTAATGTGAGCAGGGGCTGAACGGCAGTCACAGGCCTAGCTCCGGGGCACTGTACTGGAGCCTGCAGCCTGGCCTCACCAACAGGAGTGGTTCTCCTTTGCCCTACAGGCATAGAGGGCAGAAGTGACTGGCCGCAGGCACCAGCAGCTCATCCAGAGCTCCACCAGAACCAGGCCTTCTGGCTTCCAGCCCCCTGCCTGTGTGGTGGCTCTTGCCTCCCACCTGCTGCTTTGAGTTGGGGGATCCAGTTGCTAAGGCAGCAGATTGATACTCAGGACACCTGGGTTCTATTCCCCCATGGCCTTGGGCAAGATGTAGGCCCCTTCCCACCTTTGGTCTGTGTAGACCAGCGGTAGGCAACCTATGGCACACATGCAACCAAAGGCACAATGATTTTCAGTGGCACTCACACTGCCTGGGTCCTGGCTACTGGTCTGGGGGGCTCTGCATTTTAATTTAATTTTAAATGAAGCTTCTTAAACATTTTAAAAACTTTATTTACTTTACATACAACAATAGTTTAGTTAATATATTACACACTTATAGAAAGAGACCTTCTAAAAACATTAAAATGTATTACTGGCACGCGAAACCTTAAATTAGAGTGAATAAATGAGGACTCGGCACAGCACTTCTGAAAGGTTGCCGACCCCTGGTGTAGACTGTGCCCTTGGTGGAGCAGGGACTGTCTCACCCTCTTCTGCAGTGCACCTACCCATACCCTAATACATCCCACCTTTCCCTGCATCTAGGCAGAGGTTTGTGCCTGGGGTTAACCTTTGCCCGACTACCCCCTTTTGTGACCCAGCTGTTCTCCTTTCCTCTAACCAGCTGCCTTACCCTGCCATCTCTGCTGAAACAGGACCCCTGAAAACCTGCTCTGCTGGGCCTGCTGCTCGGGACACGGGGGAGTTAGTGCTTATCAATGGAGAAGGGTTTGTCCCCTGGCTGTTTCCCGCACTCTTTCAGACTGGCATGGCCTCCGTTGTCTCTCCCCAGACTCCAGAGTTCTGTACTCCCTTGCCACCTCTCACACTGGGAATCCATTGGAACTAGCCACTCCACGGTGCCAGCATTGCACCAGGCTTGCTGACAATAGAGGTGAGAGGCTGCAGTCCCAGCAGAATAACACTGAATGTCCCTGATGGTCTCACCATGGAACTCGTCACATTTCACTTGGGCTGGAATTGTTCATGTTTGTGTAAAGACAGCTCCTAGCTGGGTCCCCTGTGAGTGTGCTGAGTCTAGTGGCCTGCTAGGCCAGGCCGAGAGCTTTCTAACCAGGCTCTACCCTGCCATCCTTTGATCCCCAACCCCTTTAGGTCCCCTTGGCAAGGAGGCGGTGCTAACTCAGGGAGAACGGATTTAAAAAACCAGCTCATAAGTGACCAGAGGAGCTAGCAACAGGAGCAGCAAATGGGGGTTTAGAGGGGGAGTGTGAGACCCAGATACACGTAAACATTCTCTGAATGTAGGCCCATAATAACCCTAACTTATGTGCACTGTGACAGTCATTGCACCTCCGTGTGGAGCCACGGATTGACATGCTCGCTTCCTGTCTCATTCCATAGAGCAGGAACCATTCTGGAATTCAAGAGTCAAGCCTTTGTAAAGTTTACCCTGTTCACAGCATTGTCCAGCACCTGTAGACATCCTTTTGGCAGCAAGCACTTGCCTATGTATACTGCAAAGCATACACATTGCCTTGAGAGCATCTGCTCTGATACGTGTCACTACTCCACTATGCCTGCCAGTCATTGACTTTGCTCCATCGGTGCTGATGCCAATACATCGTTACCAAGTGCTATGTTGATTTATGAAGCTGTCAAGCAATCAGAAAATCTCTTCAGCTGTTGTTCTGGTAGACAGTGACTGGCAAACCAAAATATCCTCCCGTATAAATGTACCGCACGTACACCAGAAGGTGAGCTAAGCCTGCCACATCTGTGGATTTGTCCCACTGCAGAGCAAAGTACTGGCTGCTGGTAACATGGTTTACTAATTGAGTTAGGACATCCTTGGCCAAGTCATCACTTCGACGTGACACTGCATTGTTTGATAATGGCACTAACAATTAATTTTGGGCCTTCTCTCCAAGCAGAGTGCTGCAGCCGCAGGTACTGTTAGCTCCTCTGCTCTGGTGTGAGGTTCTCCTGACTTCACGACTCTGTAACTCACTAAGTCTGATGCTTCAATGGCCTTCATGTTGTCAGTGGCAGCGGAGCCCAAAACTTTCTTGCTTGCCATTAGCTGCGCCAAGATCCTGCCAAGTTAAAGGTCCATTCTCTTCCCTAGTCAGCCCCTGTTCTGTTCCCTTTTAACTCCTCCAGTCTAAGCATCACTTGCAGGTGTGGTGGGATGGGGCTGTCTGAACCCAGAGAAGCTCTTTAACCCCTTGTTGCCCGGTGCAGGGTTTGTATAGCCCATCACAGAAACTTGGTGGAATGATGATAAGTGATAGGACACAGTAATACCAGGTTTCAAAATATATAGGAGTGACAAAGTGGGTTGTGCGAGAAGCCTGCCACACAGTCAGTGGGGCCACTGGACAATTGAGGTGCTAGAGGAGCACTCAAGGACTACAAGGTCATTGAGAAGTTAAATGAATTATTTACTTTGGTCTTCACTACAGAGGATGTGAGGGAGATTCCCACACCTGGGCCATTATTTTTATGTGACAAATCTGAGGAATTGTCCATAAAATCACTAATTATCCGTATTTCCTCCTCTAATATAAATGCAGACATTTCACAATGTTATTCATCATCAGTGTGTCATTAGCTTTCAGAAAGAAACTCACTTGATACACTTTTATAATTCAGTAATATTGTATTGCATTGATGCAACTACTTGTCACTTGAGGTTCATGCCCTGGCTTTATAGGTCAGTAACTTTTGAAATGGATTCTTCTGAAGGTTAAGCCTCAAAGAAAAGTTTGTCCAAGCTGTGAGGTAGGCAATGTGGAGTCAGGAGTGAAGAAAGCTCCATGATTTTTCTTCCCCCACTCATGTTTGCTGAAATGAAAATTGTTCTGTTTCCTGCCATCTCCTCCCCGCTGGCTTGATGGCCCTGATTACTGCTTATATATAAATTGAGGCACCCACATTCGCTTGTTTAGGACAGGCCTGCTCACCAACTCCCCCTGATGTACCTTTTCCACAGTCATAATTCCAGCATATATTCATAACTGTTAATACTCACCACATACATACATCACACAAGAATCTTACTGATCAGAGTTATGAGTTTTCAAGTATACCTCACAATGCATATTTTTATACAAAGATTACGATGATAGGGTGCAGGATGTGAATACAAGGATGTTTAGTGTCATATGTTGGGGGGGATGTAAGACCCTGGTATAGTGGCAAGGGAGCCAGGTGGAACCTGAGGGAAAGGGGTATTGGGGAATAGGTGGAAGAAGGCTATGAGTCTCTGGCATGAGGGAAGAATGAGGCTCCATGGTCTGGAGGGAGTGGGCTATGTAGGGGGGAGGAATAGCTCAGTGGTTTGCACATTGGCCTGCTAAACCTAGAGTTGTGAGCTCAATCCTTGAGGGGGCCATTTAGAGATCTGGGGCAAAAATCTGTCCGGGGATTGGTCCTGCTTTGAGCAGGGAGTTGGATGAGATGATCTCCATAGTCCCTTCCAACCCTGATATTCTGTGGGGTGACACACAGCCCCCAACAGGTTGCCAAGGAGAAAATGGGGGAACATGGAGAGCACCTAACATTCAAGGAAGAAGGGGAAACCTTGGTATTTGTGGAGAATACAATGAGGGGCACACACACTCCCTGGTATTAAGGAGAAAATGGGGGACCATGGGATTACAGAGCCACTGGCAGGAGCAAAGTTGCAGGGGGTCCCAGAAAGAGCAGGAAAAGGGGAGAGTGGCATTCAGGGAGCTTACAGAGGGCAGTGGGGGGGCACAAGGAGCCCATGGGGTGAGCAAGGGGTTTATCTACAGAAGCAACAAAGTGTGAGATGAGCAGGATACCACTATATAAAGCAGTGAGAAGCAATAATTGTTGGCTGAGAAGCACCACACAGTACAGAGAGTGAGTGACCTGCAAACAAGAAATTACCATTTGTCTTATCATTCATAATGATTTCACCATAGTATTAATGGTGATATCCAGGCTGATCCTATCTGGACAATGGGGCAGAGAGGATAGTTCTGTTTGACAGCGTGCATGTGAATGGAGAGTAACATAACACTGTTTAAATAAGCTTAGCCTTAATCTTTGGATTCATTGTAAAGACCTGTTTATTGACTCTTTTCCCTGGAATGGCACTTAGCAACCTGAACTGTAACATACTGGAGTTTTGTTTTGGATTTGGGGCATAGCTAGCAGTGACACCTCCAGCTAAGGTTTGTTGTACAGATGCCTGTTGTCCAAGATAACAAGAGTCCAACTTGTCTTCTTACATAAAACTGTTTATATATATAACCCTTCTGCCAGCTGCAGCCAGCAGCCACAAGGGCCAGGTTCATTATCTAGGGACTCCTTCTCAACAATACAACACAAAACTGGCTTGAGCCCCCACCCAGTGACCTCGGACAATTACACACCATCCCTTGGGTGCCTCTGAGAGGTGATACTTCCCCTCTCGCAAGCACAGAGTCTGAGTGTAGCAAAAACTTTTATTAAAAGGAGGGAAGAGGACTAGGGATGGTGTAGGTCCCTTACTCAATGAGGCAGGTATCCTAGTGGTGGAAGATATGGAAAAGGCTGAAGTACTCAATTCCTTCTTCCTCAGATCTTACGGCAGGATCACCCAGACTACTATCACTGGGTGAACTGCGAGAGAGAGGGGAGAGAGCCACTGGTAGAGGGTCAGGGTGGGACTACTTATACAGACGTTAGACGTCCAGTTATGGACTGGACGAACTGCTCGAGGTGAGGGTGTAGCTGATGATGGAAGAGCGTGAATTATTTGAAGTAATTCATCGTGAACAGGAAGTCAGCGGACTGAGAAGCAAATTCGTACCTATTTTAAAGAAGGGAAAAGAAGATCCCAGGGATACAGAACAATCAGTTACCTCATGCCGTGAAAAAGAATCATGGAGCAGGTGCTGGAAGATCCATCTGTAACACTTAGAGAAGACAGAGGTGATCAGAAGCGTCATGGATTACAATGGGTAATGATAGCCTGACCAACCTGATGCTTCTAGCAGAGATGACTGGACTTGTGGATGGCGAGGAGCTTTATGTTGTTATATACCTTGACTTTAGTAAGCGCTTTGAGAGGTGTCACAGCATTCTGTATCAGGCAACTAAGGAGTATGGGTTGGGAGGATGGACTGGAAGTGGATAGAAACTCGGTTGACAATTCACGGGCTCAGCGGGTAGGTATCAAATGGCAACTCTAGTTGGCAGTAACAAGTGGTATGCCAGGTGTCTGCTTACGGGCCCGTTCTATTCTTTTCATTTGTCTTGAATTTTGAAAAAAGATGGGATACGGCTTGCAACTTAAGTAATTTGCAGGATGACACACTTGGGTGAGTGGTGGACCGGCTGGGAGGGGCAGGGATAAGCATTCTGGAGACTTAGACAAATTGGAGAAGTGGCAAGAAGAAACTCATGGGTTAACAAGACAAGTGCAAAGTCTGCAGTTAGGACAGAAAACTGCATGCCTGTACGCTGGGACTGGTTTTGGTAGCTAGCAGTGCCTGAAAAGATCTTGGTTACGGTATGAGTGAAGCTTGAAAGCAGCCTACAGTGTGCTTCGTGTTACGCAAAGCTAATGAATACTGGTGCTGTTTGTAGGATCGTTGCGGAGCTGATCGGAGGGAGTGATATTCCTGCTATATCGGCATGTGGCCGCATCTGAAATATTGTGTCCAGTTTTGGCCACACTACAAAAGGAGTGACATTGGAGAAGAGCAGGCGAGGGCAAAAAATGATTAGAGGATGGCACATGACTTATGAAGATAGACTGAAGGAATGGCTATTAGCCTGCAGAAGAGAAGACTAAGGGGGTTTGATAGCAACTTCAACTATTGAAGGGATGCTCAAGGAGGAGGAGCTAGGCTGTTCTCAGTGTGACGGGACAAACAGGAGCAATGGTTGGAAGTTGAGTTGGGAGTCGAGGTGGATATTAGAAAAACTTCTGACTAGAGAGTGGTGAGTATTGGAATGGGTTACCTAGGAGGTGGGTATCTCCTCATTTTTAGAGCTATTAAGGTTGGCTAGACCGCACCCTGGCTGGGATTATTTAGGGAAAGTGGTCCTGCCTTTAGCAGGGGGTTGGACTAGATGACCTCATGAGGTCCGTTCCAACCTTTTGATTCTATGATTCTATGATTCTATGAATTAACTCAACATTAATTTGGGAAAACACAGCAACTAGGGTTCATAAACACAAACCATGAGCAAAAGGACCCACCCCGAAGTAAGTTGGGCAGTTTCCTTTCCTCCTCAGGGTCTTAAGTCCAGCAACCAAAAGTCTCTTTAATGTGCCCATCCCTTCTCTGTACCCCACTCACAGGTGACATCCTTGGCCAGTGCAGTACAGCCCCAGAGTCCAGAGGTTCATCCACTGTGCGGAAGGCAGGAGAGAAAAAGGAGGCACTTTACACACTGCACTGCTCTGGCCCTCCCCACCAGTTGCCTGCTCACCAAGATATTTTCAGTACCCCGTTTAACACAGCTCTCAGTGATTTCAGCTGTTACTGGGAAGAACCTTACTGTTTATCTGATGAAGTGGGTATTCACCCATAAAAGCTCATGCTTCAAAACGCCTGTTAGTCTATAAGGTACACAGGACTCTTTGCTGCTTTTACAGATCAAGACTAACATGGCAAACCCCCCTGATACTTACTGCTAGTGTATACCAAGCAGTCTCTTACAATAGCACAATGAAGAGTCCTGTGGCACCTTGTAGACTAACATAAGCTTTCATGGGCAAATAGCCACTTTGCCAGATGCATATCTTGCAATAAAAATACTGTTCTAGAGCAGATCTAAAACTTAGAACTAGATATCAATGATTTCAAGTCTACAGCCTGTAACAACACCCTCTACCCTGGAATGGAATGGAATACAACAAATCAACCCAACCCACTGGCTTTTGGAACCCATGTCCCCTGCCTAGCAAGTGCTATTACATTGAGGGTCAGTCCCTCAATCGGGGTCTGCCAAGCACAGTTGTGCTGCCCTTGAGTCACACAACAAGGATAACAATTCTTTATTACTCCTGCCCCAATAATAAGGAGACTGGGGATCCAACACCAGCCACAAGTGACCATTTGGGCAAGCAGTGCCATCATGCTGAGCACCAAGGCAGGGTGGGTGTGTCCATGCAAATGAGATCAGCTTCTGAAGTATTTTTCCACAGCTCACCACTAGATGTCAGGGGAGAGCTCATCCAGACTGCTTACATAAACATCAGCAAAAGTTAAAGACCAACTGATTGGAATAGTCCAAACACACAGGTGTCCAGATCTCCCCTCACCACCCTCACCGGACTGTGCTGAAACTCATCAATGGTAAACAAACGGAAAATGGTACTGGAAATTAAGGGACTGAGATTGGTGTGCTGGAAATTAAGCCTATTTGGTGAACACAATAATGAGGGGATGGGCTGTTCCATCTTTAAAAAGATCGAGTCTTTAAAAAGATCCTTTGGGAGAATTATGAAACCAGGGTCAGACAAATGGATTGAAAGGAGTGAGCTCTGCCATCATGGCTCCCACCCCCAGTGTCTTCTGGGAGCCCAGGATCCATCATGACACTATTGACTTTCATCGTCCTGATCCTGAGAGATGTTCTGAACAGACCAGGCCAGAGGGAGGGACCCCAATGACTCCACCAGCTTCGGCTAAGTGCTGAGCAGCACCTGGAATGTGAGCCTAGAGTTCCTGCTCTCACTCTTCCCTTGTGACTCCTTTTCTTTCCCCATCTTATTTCTTCTCTTTCTCCTTTTGCCGTCTGTTTAATAAGAGTCGAGCTCTGAGACTGTGAGCAGAAAGGCAGCTCAAAAGCAATGCCCTGGACAGCCCCAGGCTGGGCCAAGTGTGCCCAGTCTCTGATGGCTGATTGGACCATGGGTTGTGCTTGTTTCTTTGGCAGTAGGTTGCAAGTAAGAGTCAGCACTGGAGACAGAAAAAAGAGGCTACTCACCCTTTGCAGTAACTGTGCTTCTTTGAGATGTGTCCCTCTGGGTGCTCCACTTCAGGTGCATGTGCGCTCCATGTGCTTTCGACCAAAGATTTTCATGAGCAGAGTCAATCCAGCCTGCGCATGCATTGCCAGACCCAGGCACCAGCTTTCTCCTTCTCCCGGGGGTGCTCAACCCCTACTCACCTGCCCCTACCCCACCCTTTCCCCAAGGCCCTACCCTTGCCCTGCCTCTTCCTGCCCCTACTCTGCCCCATGCCTCACCCCCACTCCACCCCTTTCCCCAAGGTCCCACTCCACCCTGCCTCTTCCCACCTAAGTGTGCCCTGTCCGCACTCCTCCCCCTCTGTCCCAGCACCTTCTGTATGCCTTGGAACAGCTGATCACGATGGGCGGGAGGCGCTGGGAGCCAGGGGGAGGAGTTGATTGGTAGGGCTGCCAGCAGACGGGAGGTGCTGGGGGGAGAAGGAGGAGCTGGCTGCCAGTGGGTGCTAAGCCCCCACTAATATTTTTTCCATGGGTGCTCCAGCCCTGGAGCACCTACAGAGTCAGGGCTGATGCTGCCAATATCCTCATGCTCTGTTCCAAGGCTATATCAGGCTGTGCAGGCAAATCACTCTCAGTTCTTTTTCCACCGCTGAATCTCAGAAGGAAAATCCAAAGCAGAAGGGAAGGAGGGCAGGTAGTGAAGTGCTGGCAGGGACACGTCGCAAAGAACCACAGTTACCGCATAGGTGAATAACCTCTTCTTCAAGTAGTGTCCCTATGGGTGCCCCACTTCAGGTATCTCCCAAGCAGTATCCCCATAGGGAGCAGGGAGCTTTGGAATAGAGCCCAGCACAGGTGAAAGAACTGCATTGCCACCTGACCGCTCAGATCTGGAGGCATTGAGCCAGGCATAGAGCCTGCAGATGGTATGTATCGAGGACCATGTAGCAGTTCTGCAGATCTCAGATACGAGGATATTTTTAAGTACAGCCATAAATGCAGATTGTGATCTCATAAAGTGAGCTGACACACCAGCTGGGGGTAGAAAGCTGGCAGCACTGTAACAAGCTATAATACACCCCCAAATCTAGTCTTTGGATAGAAACAGCAGAACCTTTAGATCTGTCTGCAAATGAAACAAACAATTTAGGAGATTTACAAAATGATTCAGTCCTATCTAGATAGAAGGTTACTGTCCTCCTGACATCTAGAGGATGGAGAACAGTCTCCAGGTTAGAGTTATGTGGTTTTGGAAAGAAAACTGGTAGATGAAAGTGGTGATTCAGATGAAACTCAGAAGATGCTTAAGAAGAAACTTGGTTGTGGTTGTAAGGAAACTTTGTCCTTGCAGAACACCGGGAAAGGAGGGTCTGCCATTAAGGTCCCAATCTCCCTGACTCTGTGGGCTGATGTAATAGCCACTAAGAAAGCAGTTTTCATGAACAAATTCAGTAAGGAGCAGGTCACTGTCAGTTCAAAGGGAGATTTTATGAGACTTTTAAGAACCAAATTAACGTCCCAGACTGGACAGGGGAATTTCACCAGTGGCAAGAGATCATCCAGATTCTTTATGAACCTTACAGCTGTAGTGTGAGTAGACAGTGAGAACCCCTCAACAGTGGTTAAAAGCTGTTAGTGGACAAAATTCACCCCTGTGTACAGAGCCACTCCAGCCCATCGGGCTTCAGCTGGTCCTCTGTGCAGGGGTGGATTTCACCCCAATGATTTCAGAGCAAGCTAAAGCACAATAGACTGAGATTGTTTTTGTGCAAGTAACCTGTAACTGGCAGCATTCTGAGGATTGGCTTGTAGACAAGAGTAGAGGGATAGTTCAGTGGTTTGAGCAGTGGCTTGCTAAACCCAGGGTTGTAAATTTAATCCTTGAGGGGGCCACTTACAGATCTGGAGCCAAATCAGTACTTGGTCCTGCTAGTGAAGGCAGGGGGCTGGATTTGATGGCCCCTTCCAGTTCTAAGAAATAGGTTACCTCCACTTTTTTTTCTTTTTTGATAAAGGAAGAAAATAAATTGCTGAAGCATGGAAATGTTGGTGATTTGAAAATCTTGGTCCTGGCTGCCGGTTTGATGTTACAGACATTCCTGTTGCCTTGATTAAAACAAATAGCTAAAATGTTCACTCTTGGCATCATAATTTTCAGAGGAGCTCTCATAACTCCAACAGAAGTAGGTACTTCACATCAGTGAAAATCAGCCCATTTTGCCCATTCTGTAGGTGCTCATGGATGGATTGACCAGCGTCCATATTAGCAGTGAGTGAAGGGAGGGCAGCTGGGGGATCTTGGAGAGTATCATAATATAAAGGACAAGAAAAAGGAGAAAAATAAATACATATAATGGACCAAATTCTGGTGTCAATAGAGTCACACCAGGATTAATAGATTTTAAGGCCAGAAGAAACCATTGGATCATCTACCTGCCTGCCTATATCACAGTATACTGAATTTCATCCAATTAATCCAGTATTGAACCCACTCTTAAAGCACCTTCCAGAAAGCTATCCAGTCTTTATTTGAAGACAGCAAGAGATGGAGAATCCACCACTTCCCTTGGGAGTCAGTTCCATTGGTTAATCACCTTCTTTGTTAAATATTTGTGCCTTATTGTTAATTTGTTTGTCTGGCTTTAATGACCAGCCCTTGGCTCTATTTCTGTCTTTCTTCACTAGAATAAAGAATCCGTTAGTACTTAGTATTTTCTCTCCATGAAGATATTTATACATCATAATCAAGTCACCCTTGCACCTTCTTTGTGATAAGCAAAACAGTTTGAGCTGTCTAAGGGTCTCTCTGTAAGGCTTTGTCTCCAGCCCTTGAATCATTTTTGTGGTTCTTCTATGCACCCTCACTGATTTTTCAACATCCTTTAAAAAATATCCAAACTAGAACTAGACACAACATTCCAGCATTGATCTCACCAATGCCATATATAAGCTAAAATCACCTCCCTGCTCCTCAGTTTATATATCCCAGGATTGCATTATCCCTTTTGCCACAGAATCGCACTGGGAGCTCATGTTGAGTTGCTTGTCCACTATGATCCCTTGTGACGTTATCTAATTAATATGACCATATAGCTCATTGTTGCAACCACTGTTATGTATTTGCAGCAAATCTTGTACAAAGGTTGCTGAGTGAGGTGTCTGTGAAAAGGCTCTGATTTGCTGGTCATGATTATGCTGTCTGTATGCATGTATCATTTCTTTATGTCAAGTTATAAGTATTGGCTCTATACTTGGATTTCAAATGTTTGCTCCACAAGGTAATGCCCAGTACATCTTGGAGGGACTATTCAAATTAAGTGGCTCATCAAGAAACACTTGGTTGACAATGAACCATGGGAGACGCCCATCTATGCCAAGTGGACTGTCATGTAAACGTCCTGCAATGACTGAGGGAAATTGGGCATGAACATGTGACTTGCCCATGTGACTCCAAACTCCATCTTGTTGCTGTAATTTTCCACAGTAAGAACAATGGGATACCCTCCACATGGCAAAAGCTATAAAAGGTCCTGGACACACCTCCATTTGGTCTTCAATCCTGCTTCTTATCTCTGGAGGAACTTTGCTACAAACTAAAGCTCTGAACAAAGGATTGAATGACCCATCCAAGCTGTGGATGTATTCCAGAAACTTAACTTAAGCTAGCAGTTTATTCCATCATTGCTACAAGCCTGAACCAAAATTTGCCATTACTGTATGTAATTAATTCCTTTAACCAATTTTAACTCTCACCTTTCTTTCTTTCTTTTTACAAATAAACCTTTCCATTTTAATTACTGAAGGATTGGCATCAGTGTGATTTTGGGGTAAGAGCTAAACTATATACTGACCTGAGTGTGTGGTTGGTCCTCTGGGATCAGAAGAACATTCAGAAGGCAGGGCAAGGACAGCTCTAACTAAGACCAAAACATGGTGCTCTGTCATTTAGTAGAGAGAGTTGATTCGTGGGCACTGCTAACAAGGGATCATTTACCACCAGGCCTGAGACTCCGCAAGCCCTTGGGGACTCTGATTGGGACCTGGTATAGATTCTTTCATGGGGACCACTGTGCATCTTATCCCATGTGCTTGGGTGGTGGGGTGAGTTCCCCTGACCCATTTTATTGTGATGTTTCCACTCATCTGTACTTCCATATTCATGCTTTCCCAGATTTCAAACATCTAGTCTTATCCCTGCATGTCCCTTCAGAAGGGGGTGTGCTCCACTTTATTTCAAGCTCTCAGGACTCTAGACAGATAGGCACCATGTGGGAGGAGTTGTTGGGAGGAGAAAGCAGGTGTCTCCTCCCACCGCATGCATCTAGCCTAATTCTAGGATTGATTTAGCCAGAGCACTGTGGACTGGGCTGGAAGATTCAGGCACAGGGGAGATTGTTCTGTGCAACTGCACTTTTCATGAAAATTAGCTAAGGGTTTGGCTACACTTGCAGCTGTACAGCGCTGGGAGTTAAACCTGTCTTTGTACAGCTGTGTAGGGAAAGCGCTGCAGTGTGGCCACACTGACAGCTACCAGCACACTGTTGTGGCCACATTTGCAGCATTTGCAGCGGTGTTGGGAGTGGTGCATTCTGGGCAGCCATCCCATCATTCAAGTGGCTGGAACATGCTTTTCAAAAGAGGGGGGTGGGGTGGAGTGTGATAGGGAGCATGGGGGAGACAGAGAGAGTGGATTTTTGAAGCTGACACTGTGTCAGCTCCCTGCCTTGCAAGTTCCGACCCTTTCCCCCTGCACCCCCATTCACTAAATGCAAATAACCTTCTTTGTTTTTTCCTCACGGACCAGATAAGCAACTGCTCCGAAATGGACCCCCCCACCTCCTGCCCACCCTGCTGCTTCCTTCTCAAGCAAACACTAGCTGTGGACATTCCAAAGGGATCCCCCTGCCTGCCTCATTCACAGCAAACAGGAGCTGTGTTTGTTTTTTAGCTAAGCAACTCTGGGAGCCCCAAGTTCACAACAAAGCAAACAGAGGCATCACAACAAAACAAAGAGTGTTATCTTTACTTAAAAGCATTATGGAAAGGTTCCAGAGGTGAGTTACAGTGTAGTAAGATTAATCACCGTTTACACTGGCACCCCAGCGCTGTTCTCTTTATTCCTCTCGTCAAGGTGGAGTACAACCAGCTCTGTAGCCAGGGAGATACAGCACTGTATGTGCCTTGCCAGTGTGGATGGAGAGTAAGTTACAGCGTTGTAAAGCCACCACCAGCGCTGTAACTCTCCAGTGTAGCCAAGCCCTAAAGCTCTGAGAGCAACTCCTTCCCCTCCCCTTCTCTATCCAGAGCTGCAGCAGAGCAAACTTTCAGTCCTCAGCTGAGGGAAATTAGTGGTGCTCCTCTGCAGTCAATGGATTGATAAGTCAATGGAAACAGAGTGTAACTTTGTAATGGCGAGAGGAATTAACCACTGGAACAATTCAACAAGGGTCATCATGGATTCTTCATCATTCGCAATTTCAAAATCAAGATTAGATGTTTTTCTAAAAGATCTGATTAGGAATTAATGTGGGGCAGGGCTCTGGCCTGTGTTATACAAGAGGTCAGATTCGATGATCACAATGGTCCCTGCTGGCCTGGGAATCTATGAATCTGTGTGTGTTAATTGACCTAGCTGAGGATCTGTTCCCACACATCCAGCCTACAAACGGGGGTTATACTGTGTAGAGGGAATGGGGCACTTTGCACCAATGGTATTTCCATACAGTTGTCCCCAGGATGTTTGACAATTGCTGGACTTGAAGAGTGGGACAGTGACATGCATCTTCTTATGCCTTCCCTTATGAGTCAGTGTGTGTTTGTCACTTGGCTGCAAATCAGTGCTGAGAAGGTTTTAGTGAAAGCCAGTACAGCAGTCACACTGACAGAAACACATCCACCTTGAGAGGCTAATGTGGTTGTGGGGGCAGGAAGGAAGATTTTGCACTCACTACACTGCTCCCACTAGCATAACCAGCCCCTGGCTCAGGTTGTGACTGCTGTTTACACAAATCCCATGCTGGGAAATGTCCCCTTGTGCACCTAGGTGTCTCACATGATCGAAGAGCTGGACGACACAGTAGGTCAGGGTGTCATGCGGTGACGCCTTCTGCTCTGGCTGAGCCTGGCTTCTGCACTTTGTGATCTCACCTCTCTCTGATGCAGGGAGAGTGCAGCCCAGCTGGAGGCAGGGCCTGGGAAGGAAGCAGGCATTGCTCCAGTCTCTGGAATGCTGTCTGCCACGGACATTGGACTGCAGGAATGAAAAAGAGAACTGAGCAGAGGGGAGAAAAAAAGGCAAGTTCCATTCTCTAGGTCAGGGTCGGCTTTAGGCCTATTCCACCTGTTCCCCTGAATTGGGCATCACACCTAAGAGGGCCCGTGCCCAGTGAGAATCCCTTCCCTGGCTAGAGGTGCCTTTTTAATTTTTACTCACCTGGCGGCTGTCCGGGTCTCCAGTGGCACTTCGGCGATGGGTCCTTTGCTCACTCCAGGTCTTCGGCAGCACTTCAGTGGCGGGTCCTTCAGTGCCACCAAAGACTCAGAGCACTGCCCGGTGAGCACAAGCCCCACGTGTTTGTTAACATTTTTTTTTTAATTTTTATTCTTTTTAGTCATCCCTGTCTGGGCCCTATCGAAACTGTTCGAATTGGGCCCTGCACTTCCTAAAGCCGGCCCTGCCTAGGCATGTCCATCGCGGATTCATGGGCAGCATGAAAGTGGCCTTAGAGACTCCTCCCTCACCCCTCTTATAGCAGGTGACTCCATAAGCTACTGGGGCTACAGGCTTTCCATGGAGTGTACAGGCAAAGTGGATAATGTTTCCCAGATCTGCCTTTTCCTCACTGTCCTGACATACCCCCAGCCTTGGCCAGCTCTTCCTTTCATTGCTCTACCCTGCTCTCGGGGCTGACACAGCCCAGGACAATGCTGCTGAGAGGAATCATTGCGCCTTAGCTGTCCTGTGTTGGATGAGTGTGTCACTGCTTGGCTCTTTAGAGGACCTTCATTTCACACTGTTTGTTAAAATATGCACGTTCTCTTCATTCCAATTAACATTTTAATGTAGAACTGGCAGAAGGGGGAGCTGTATTGCTGTGGTGCTCTGGGACTCCGAGCAGAAGGAAGGCTGATACGCACCCCTACCAACATGTGGTCTTTGTCCTGAAGAACAAGTGCCCCTCATAGGTAGAAAAGAGGACTATCAGCTGCCTGCAATCTGGATATACAGCGATACCAGGGCCTTTGTCTTTTTTCCCAAATAAATGTAATTCCAGTTGCCTAACTGCAGGCGTTGCCTCCCCCAGACTTCAGAACAGTGAAATTGATCTGAACTGAGTCTAGCAGCATGGGAAGAGGTGTTCAGGATGTCATAAGTGCCTCATTTCCAGGCTTTGAAGAGCAGACCCTGCACAATGGTTCTGAAAAGGGTAACATATGACTCTTGGTGTCCCTGGCGCATGGTTTGTCTTTAGTGAGGTGCTGAGAGTGCAGCTGGGATTTGTGTGCATTTCCACACAAAGCTGGGCAGAGGTTAAACAGAGCAGGGGCCATTTTTGTTTTCTTACTGGGAGCACCATAGCTGAAATCAGCTTCATTTGCACCCTTTGGTGGCTGAATGCACCCCAAAGCCTCCGCAGCGTGGGCTGTCACCTGGAAAGGCTCCTTGCAGCAGCGCTCTTCACCTTCCAGATCCTGCGTCTTTACACAAAGGCCATTTTGCTTCAGCCTTTTCTACCGCATACATTTTGAGAACATGGGATGCTGACAAAACTGTTTCCATAGCAACCTGCACTTTTAAGATGTCAGCAGGAAAATTTGCATTGGAGAAAAAAATCTTCTACTCGTTTGTTCTGAATGAGCACAGTGGTGGGCTGGGGCAATATTCTGAAAGTGACGATGTAAAAATACCTGTTTGTGTTTTTTCTCTGCAGTGCTCATGCTGTGCCCTCTTCTTTGGCTCGTATATAGAGGGGATGCTGATGGCATCTGTCCCATGCGTTTAGAAGAGCAGGACTCTGAACTCTCCTGCGTTCACATTTTTCTTTTAATTTATTGGTGCTGAAAGGTGCCAAATGGACAGCTCCGGAAAGCAAAGTCCTGGTATCCATGGAACAAGCTGTGACTAACCATCCCATCCATCTGCCTCGCCCCTGACCTGGAGAGACTGCTTTTGGGTGAAAGGATAGTCTGGGTCAATTCCCGTTCAGTCCCTGGTCACTAAGCTGAGACTGCTTCCACCGATTCCTACCATGAGGGCAGGGGACTGGATTAGATGACCTCTCGAGGTCCCTTCCAGTCCTAGAGTCTATGAATCTATGAAATATTGTCAGGTGAAGTATGAGCCCAGCACAAACTACTAGAGCTCCACTTCCCCTGTGGCAAGAAGCTAGTGGTGGCCCAGAGAACCTCCCCCACTCAAAAAAGTCAGCTGAGTTTAAGGGCACTCCAAGATATCCCCTACCTGGCCAACCCTGGAATCCTAAGAGTGGTCCTGGGCAAACATCAGGGGAAGGGAATTGTTTCACAGGCTCGCCCCAAAATGCTATGGCACCTGGAGAGCCCTGCCTCCATGGCCAATGACTCCATTCTCCAGCAGGCTTTCCAGCCAGCCCCCAGCAGTTCGCTGATACACAGAGGGCAACATTTCCCCATGTAGAGGGCCAATGCAAAGCCTAGGCACCAGGTTATCCTTCCTTAAGCCTCTCTGGCCAAGAGGTATAGGCCTGGGGTTGGCCCTCTGCACTGGGGTGAATTTCAGCCCTAGACCCTGAGCCTACTCACCACACACACTCACAAATCATTCGCTCTGGGCTTCATTCACCACTTCTTTAAAGGGAACCCAAAATATGGGTTGTTCAAAGGCATTGCAGACCTAAGAACCCTTCAGCTGCTTGGAGAATCCAGAGCCCTATACCCACAGGATGCCTAGTGTGGCTGTGTCCTGCCAAGGGGATAGGAATACTCAGAGCACAAAATGTGCCATAAACAAGCAGCCAAGGATTCCCAGATGAATACAGAATTAAATGAGTTTCCAAAAGACAACATCATTCTGCTTTCTACTGTGGCTGTATGAGGGTTTAACCCTTAACTTGCCTAGGAGTCTTGAGTTCATGTGCCCTTATCTCCCCATTCCTTTCCACTCTTAGCAAGTGCACCAGTGCTCCCTCCTCACCATAAAAGATCTGACCTCTTTCCTAATCCCTTATGCTCCTGCAACCCTCCAGCCCCACCACGGCTGGTTCCTCCCTCCCTCACCCCTTGCACATGTACTCATGGGCAACATAGTTCCCACATGTTGGTTCCTCACCTAGTAGTCACATTGGGAGTCAGCAGAGAGGACACAGTTGGCATGGGAAGGATGTGCTAGGGATCAGGGAGGGTTTTCAAAGCTGGCCAGGGCAGAATAACCTCCAGACATGAGTCCCAGTTCACTCCACCTCCAGAAACTCTCCCCAATCCTCAAGCTACTACTAGTGCCTGCAAAATCCTAAAATCAACCCAACCAATTTCCAGGTGCCACCTCCCAGTACCTGCCCCCAGGTTGTGTTTCTGCGAGTCACACCATGGGGACGGCCTGTTTATTTGCAAAGCCCCACACTATGCTCTGGATAGGCACTTTCTTAGCTTGGTCTCCTAAGTCTACTTGCTGCCCTGTGTTCTTTGCAACAGTGTGAAGTGTTTAACATAGTGTGGGGAAGCCATAGCACATGCATTGCTAATCCACTGTGATTATTGTATTCTTTTAGCTCTTCTGCCAGACTCACTCAGAGCCAGAAAACTTAGATGACCAACCCACTAATGGATACAAGTACTGGGGAGATCCCAGTCCCCAGAAACACTGCTTTCAAAGATTTCCCATACACACCAAGGCCCACTTTAATTCCTGAAACTAACACTTTAGGACAGAAAGAGTTTCAAGGATCTATTTATTGATCAGTGTATCTATCCTCATACACACCAGTTATCTATTGATTGCGCTGTCTATCCCAATACACATGAGCTATCTATCCATTATATCCCATACTCACCAGCTATATATCAATCCATCTATCCCAGTACAGACCAGCTAACTATCCTTTCTTTCTTTCTTTTTCTTTCTTTCTTTCCCTACACACACCAGCTGTCAATCAATCTATCTCCATACACATCCAATATCTATTGGTTGATCATTTATCCCCATACTATCTATCTATCCGCATACACGCCCTCTATCAATCTCTCTATCTCCATACACCCTCTCTCTCTCTCTCTCTAATCTATCTATCTATCTCCATACACCCCAGCTCTCTCTCTATCCTAGTGACCTCGTCACGAGGACTCCCCTCCTGAAGTGCTGGGGCTGGAAGCGGGCTCTGCAGGTGGCCCGAGGAGCTGAGCCGGGGGAGAGGTTCTGTGGGCTGGGGCGGGTCGGGGGGTGTCTGGGAGCACAGCAGGAGCTCGGGACAGGGGCGAGAGTCTGTCCGGCTCCTGGCGGCCAGCTCCCCGGCACAGGGCAGAGTGTCTCGCCGCAGGCACGGCCCCGGAGGGCTGGGCAGTGGGGCCGGGCGCAGCCGCCCTTCCCCAATCCCGGGCCGGCGAGGGGCTGGCAGCAGCGGTAGGCTCCGCAGCGCGCTGCGCTGTGACGCGTCAGCAGGCGGGACCCGCTCGCTCCGGGGGCATCAGCGCAGCGCAGCGCTCGGCGTGCGGGAGCTGGTGCGCGCGGGCGCAGCGCAGCGCAGAATCCCTGCCGCGCGGGCGGCGCAGGAGGGTCCGCGCCCGCCCCTGGCCGCAATAGGCGCCTGGCTACCTGCCGCAGCCGCCCGCGTCGGGCCGCGGGCAGAGCCCGGAGCGGGGAGCGGAGCCGGGCGCGCCGGCACTTCCCCAGCACCGCGTAGAGCGCCGTGCGCCGCGTGCAGTGCTCGGGGGGCGGGCTGGCGCCGCGCGCCCGCGCGGCTCGCGGGGGGCCCGGATGGGGCAGCCCTCGCGGCTTGGCACGAGGGCGAGCGGCGAAGCCTCCTGCCGCCTGGGCGGGGCCCGGTGGCGGCTGAGCGGGACCGGGCAGGGGCGAGCCGGAGTCCCGCGGCCCATGAAAGCACCCATGTCGCCTGCTGGCCGCGCGTGGCTCTGCTCCCCTCTCCTTCGCGGCGCCGGCTGCGAGCCGCAAGATCGTGCAACATCGCGCGGTGCTGAGCACAGGATAAGCAATAGCGAGCAGATCTTCCGCAGGGCGTGAGCAGGCCAACAAGCGCCACGGCACGATCGAAGATCCGCTGAACGCCACCTCGGTCACGCTCACAAGCCAGCCCAACGCGCGATCCAGATGGCCCTGTCCGTCTGCGAGGATCTCTCATCTCACAGCTCAGGTACCGGGCGCCCCGTCAGGAGCCCCCCCAGCCGCACCCGCCTCGGGCAGCCCCTGCGCGCTCCCCCGCCGGGCCCAGCCACCCACTGCAGCCCGGCCTCCTGCAGCCATTCCCCGGAGCCCCATCCGCTCCCCCTCCAGGCCCACTCCCCTAGAGCCCGTCTGCTCCCTCCCACAGCCCTCCACTCCCCCTGCAGCATGCCCTCCCAGAGCCCCATCCGCCACGCACCACACGGCCCCTCCACTCCCCCTGCAGCCGTCGCCTCCCGTGAGCCCTATCGGCCCCCCACAGCCCCTGCCGGCCCCCTGCGGCATTCTCTCCCCAGAGGCCCCATCCGCTCCCCCTCCAACATGTCCCCTCTAGATCCCCGTCTGCTCCACCCACGAGCCCCCCACTCTCCCCTGCAACCATGGCCCCCCTGAGCCCCATCTGCTCCGACCCCACCTCTCCTCCTGAGCCCTCATCTGCTCTCGCCCACAGCCCTCCACTCCCCTGCAGGCCATCTCTCCCCAGAGCCCCATTCGCGTCCCCTCCAACCTATGTCCCTGCTAGATCCCGGCTGCTCCCCCCACAGCCCCGTACCACTCCCCGCAACCATATGGCCCCCCCTGAGGCCCATCTGCTCCCACCTCCAACCACTCCCTGGAGCCATCTGCTCCCCCCACAGCCCCTCCACTCCCCCTGCAGCCTCCTCCCCAGAGCCCATCCGCTCCACCCCACCATTCCCCCAGATCCCATTCGCGCACCCAACAGCCCCTCCACCCCCGCAACCATGGCCCCCTGACCCTACATCTGCTCCCACCTCCTAACCATCTCCTCCTGGACCCCCATCTCCCCCAGCTCCATGCGCCGACCGCACCTATCTCACCGGAGCCCCATCTGCTCCCCACAGCCCCTCGACTTCCCCCCTGCGGCCATCTCTCCCCCGGCGCCCGCATCATGCCCCAGCCCCCAGCCCCGTCCATCTCACCCGCAACCAGGCTCCCTGAGCCGCATCTCGCTCCCACCTCCAACATCTCCTCCTGGAGCCCCATCTGCTCAGCCTCACCCCCCCACCAACCCAGCTCCTGGAGCCCCATGCTCCAAAGCCCTCCACTCGCCCTCCGGAGCCCATTCTCTCCCGGGAATCCCTCATCTCGGCTCCCTCGCAAGCCATCTCCCAATCCCGTCTGATCCCCCATCTATGCTCCCTCTCTCTCCTCGAGCATCTCACCCCAGAGCCCCCTCTGCTCCCCCAGCCCCTTGACAGCCGCCCTCCACTCCTCCACCTCCTGCAGCCTCACCTCCGGAGCCCCGTCTGCTCCCCACTGCAAGCCATCTCCCCCGCAGAGCCCCCGTCTGCTCCCCCAACAGCCCCCAATCCCCCTGCAGCCATTGCCACCCCGGAGCCCCATCGCTCGCACGCTCCACCATCTCCCCCGGAGCCCGTCTGCTCCCCCCACAGCCCTTCCACTGTCCTCCGTGTGCCGAATCCGTCCCGGAGCCCCATCGCGTCCCCCTGCAGCCATCTGCTCCCCAGAGCCCCATCCCCTCCCACCTCCAGCCATCTCCCCATGAACCCCGTCGTGCCCCCCCCAACCCTCCACTTACCCCTGCGCAGCCCGCCCCCTGGAGCCCCCATCTGCTTCCCAACCTCCAGCCATCTCCCCCCCGGAACCCGTCTGCTCTCCCTGCAGCCATCGCCCCCTGGAGCGCTCCATCTGCTCCCACCTCCAGCCAACTCCCTCTTGGAGCCCCCGATCATCCACCCTCTCCTGCAGCATCTCTCCTGGAGTCCCATCTGCTCTCCACCTCCAGCATCTCCCCGAAACTCCCCGTCTGCTCCCCTGGCAGCCAGTCGCCCCCTGGAGCCCTCCATGCTCCCACTCCAGCCAACTACCTCTGGACCCCCCAAATTCCACTCCTCCACGTGCAAGCCAATCTCGTTCCCTGGAGCCCCATCCTGCCTCCTCCTAGCCATCACTCCTGGAGCCTCCATCCGCTCCCCCTCCAGCCCCCACCACTCCACCGTCCAACCATCTCCCCCTTGGAGCCTCGTCTGCTCCCCTCCAGCGCATTCACCTCGTGGAGCACTCCTGTCCACTCCCCCTCCAGCCATCACCTCCCTGGAGCCCCATCTGCTCCCCCTCCAGCGCATCTGCCCTGCGACACCCATCTGCTCCCCCTGGCCCCGTTCTGCTCCCTCTCCAGCCATCTGCCCTTGCAGACCCCATCTGCTCCCCCTGCAGCCAGCTCCCCCGAGAGCCCGGCCCATCCCTCCCCCTCCTAGCCATCTCCCCCTGGAGCACGCTGCTCCCCCCCAGCCATCTCCCCCCGCAGCCCATCCCGCTCCACCTCCACCATCTCCCTCCATAGCACCCCGCTCCCTCCCTCTCCAGCCATCTCCCCCTAACCAGCCCCCTGTGCCTCCACCCCAGCCTTCCCCTCACAGCCCCGCTCCCCTCCTCCCCCTCAGCCATCTCCCCACAGCCCATCGCACTCCCCCTTACAGCAATCTCCCCCCACAACCCCCATCCGCTCCCCACTCCAGCCATCTCCCCCTGCAGCCCCCAGCCAGCTCATTACCAGTGCTTTATTTCACTGTTCAGGGCAAGGACAGGCCACCAAGCACCAAGAGTTCATCCTATAGCCTGAGCAAATCATGTGTTAACACATACAACCAGACTTTGCGTTCTCTCCAATGCAGGGGGGGGCTGGGGGTGATGTCTGCATCTTAAGGTTGGTGGTGGACCTGTTGGGAAGGGTTGATGTCTGTGTGAGTGATGTACGGTGTGTACTTGTGTGTATGGGTACAGTGTATGTGTGTGTTTGTATGTCAGGGTGCGTGTGGACTGTGTGTATGTTTGTATGCCTTTGTGTGTGTGCGGTGTGTATGTTTGTATACGTGTGTGTGTGTCTCTTTTCTTTGTGTGTGTACAGTGTTTGAGTAGGTGTCTGTATGTCTGTGAGTACAGTGTGTGTGTTTGTATGTTTTGTGTGTGTACAGGATGGATGTGGGTGTTTGCGTATCTCCCTGTGTGTAGTGTATGTTTGTATGTCTGTGTGTGTACAATCTGTGTGTGGGTGGTGTATGTGCTGTAGGCGCAGTCAGTTCATACCAATAGATAAATCTCCAACATCCGGAATAATTCGGATGCTTTTTACCATCCTTTATGGAAAACCTCAGAGGTAGGTAACGAAAACACCAACTAGAGTTGTCTATTTTTTTCCTATCATCTATGGAGACGCTTAATATTCTCTCTTGCGGTGGGTGGATTTGCTATATGCAGAGATACATTCAGGCAAAGTTTTACTTAAAGAGAAATAAATGCAAAACATTTTCTTCAGCAATGAAAACATGAATATATCTGGCAAATAAATATGAGTAGAGCCACATGGATAATGGAATGGTGCTGAGCTGGGAGAGGCTGCTACCAACATCTCATATGGAAACTGACTAATGCCCCAGCTGTTTCTTTTTGTTACCAGCATGAATATACTTCTGGATACATCCATGGGTAACAGCTTGACCCATCTTTTGACTTTATTTTAAAATGCAAACACTGACTGTGACCTTCGTTGCCATTAAATGAAAGGAAACATAACATATAAGTGAAGGATTTGCACCATGTTGGGGGAGAAATGAACCACTGCAGGGCTGGGCGGGAGGCAGAGGGGGAGGCCCTGTGTTTGCTTGATTTTTAAATATGGTGATTCTAATGGTGCTCCAGCAATCTGTGCCGGGTGTTCTTGTGTCAGAAACTGTGTGAAACCCAGGCAGAGCCCTGTCACAGGCAGGGACAGCCACTCTCCATGTCCAAGTGGAGCCTCGGTGCTCATACATGGCTCCGGATGGCCTCATTTTATGTGACATGATCTCCCCTCCCCCACACGCTGCTGCCTCGCTGAATTCCAATGAAGCTTTATCTGACTGCATTGCAGCTTTTTATATAAGAGCATTTAGATGCTCTCACACATGGTACTCACATGCACACACACATGCACATTTCAACACACCCTGCTCCCATGCCCGGTATTAAAGCTACAGGATTTTTTCAAATATCTGAGCCTCATAAATAACACATTAAACAAACCAATCCTCAACACACAGGACCTGGCATCGCTGCAAAGCAGAAGTGCTTTAAGCTGTCTGCCTGGCACTATAAACCTTCAGCATTAAGAAAGCATTTAATTAAATCCCACCCATCAATCCTTTAAAACATCTCTCTGCCAAACATGCACCATCACACTCGCTGAGTGCACATACTGGCAACACTCATAGCATCAGAGAAATGTTGGGCTGGAAGGGACCTTGAGAGGTCATCAAGTCCAGCCCCCTGTGCTGAGTCAGAACCAAGTAAACCTTGACCATCCCAGATGTGTTTGTCCAGCCTGTTTTTAAACCCCCCAATGACGGGGATTCCACAACCTCCCTTGGAAGCTTATTCCAGATCTTACATACCCTTAGCATTAGGAAGTTTTTACACACGCGCGTGCTCACACACACACACCAGTATACTTTCTTGCTTAGCTCCCCTTCCTCCCCACACTGGAAGTCTACACAGAGAGGCTGGCTTTTGGAAGCTGGCTGAGTCTGTGACACCCTGTGGGGCTCCATGTTGTTTACACTTGACTCACATCAAGAGCTGCGGAAATAATGGATTTTTCCATTCCCCTCCACCTCCTGCTCCTGTGAATCCCACTGCACCATCTCCCACAGGCCAGGCAGGGCTATTTGACATGGCAAATGCCAATGCCTCATCCAGCCCAGGGACGCCTGGATTACTCCTGCTACTGCTGCATAATGCAGGGACAGAGGGAGCTGTGCTTCTACTTAGGGCATTTAGTAGGAGGCTGTTTATTTGTCTCTAGTTTGAAACTGAGCAGATTAAGGATTTAACCTCCAGAACATCAGTTACTGAGATTTTCGTTATTATTTGCTGAATACAGGGCATGGAATTCCCCTTCTGCAACTGTCGCTTGATCTCTAATTCCTGCAAAAGACAAGCGCCCTATTGCTTGTACATAACTGAAGTGGTGGGGGAGGGGGTCTGCGTGTTTCTCTCTTAATTTACAAAGGACGCCTAGTATAGCTGGTAATAACATCAAAATAAATAAAGCTCCTTCCAGCCTGCAAGGCTCTGAGCTCTGCACAGACTGTGGAGGCATCTGTACTGACACCATAGTTAAGGCTGCATTGAGGCTGGCTGTTAAAGCAGAACTAAGATCCCTTTGGCACAATAACTCTGCAGGGCACAATTACATTTGCTATCTATTTCTTCAGGTAAAATATGTTCTAACTTCTGCAAAGGACATTTTTTTGAATACTCATTTTTGCAGTATTGTTCCATTTTCTTTACATTTGGGGGGTGGTTCTTGGGTTCTCTGCCTACACAACCCACAGACTGTTCACAAACATATGTACACACATGCACATCTATACACAAACGTGCTCCTGCACATACATGTGTATATACATGCACACACATGTACACACACGAACACATACACACACAGAGAGATAATATCCTGGACATTTTAAACTTTTAAAATTAAGCATAGGTACTCCCAGCCTTGTCTCTGGTGGATTTGCAGAGGGAAGGGGACAGGTGGGGAGGGGAATGGAGTGAATGAAGCAGATGGAAGAGTAGCTGATCTATTTAGTTCAAATAGTAATTGGGTATGGCCCAATTTTCCAAACAAATACTATGGAAATACCTGGAGGCCAAGCAAGTCAGAGAAATGTACAGAAGACATATTCAAAAGAAGCAGGGAGAAACCAGCAGAAAGGATAATGTTCATGCACCATTGGATTGTACCATGAGCAATTTACATAGCTGCATCACTGAAAAAGGTACTTCCTTCCATAACAATTTATGCAGATAGCTCATTAGAACAGCACAGGGGCTGTTTTCATGTGTACTAATCAAGCAAAGGGCACAGTTTTGAGGGTAATTTAGAATGCAAGTAGGGATTTGAGGATCTTTAAAATATACATCTATCTATCTATCTATCTATCTATCTATCCATCCAGTTCCTGAAATCCAACCACCAGATAGGGATCAAATCAGCAGACAAAAGGGGTGCCATTGTCATCCTCAGCCATGATGACTACATAGAATCATAGAATATCAGGGTTGGAAGGGACCTCAGGAGGTATCTAGTCCAACCCCCTGCTCAGAGCAGGACCAACACCAACTACATCATCCCAGCCAGGGCTTTATCAAGCCGGGCCTTAAAAACCTCTAAGGATGCAGATTCCACCACCTCCCAAGATAACCCATTCCAGTGCTTCACCACCCTCCTAGTGAAATAGTGTTTCCTAATATCCAACCTAGACCTCCCCGACTGCAACTTGAGACCATTGCTCCTTGTTCTGTCATCTGCCACCACTGAGAACATCAGTGAGACCAACCAACAATTCTTTGGCACCACCTACTACAAAGAACTTAAAGACGACCCTCCCACCACAATTCACACAGAAATTTAACAATATAATCAAATCCTTTCCTAAACAACTCCAAGAGAACCTGTATAACCTCATCCTCCATGAAGCCACTCCAGGGGCCTTCTACATGATTCCCAAGACATGCAAACAAGGGAACCAAGGCAGGCCCATCATACTTGATCACAGCACTCTTACTGAAGGAATATCGGAACTTATAGAAACTGTCCTCAGACTCACCGCACAAAGGGCCAGTTTCCTCCAGGTCACAACCAATTTCCTCAAGAAACTCCGAAATATTAACAACTTCCCTCAGAACAACCTCCCTCAGAACGGCTCTCCAATATGTCACCTTCATGGCTCACCTTGAGGATGAATTTTTGGATGAATGCTGCACTAAACCTGAGATCCATCAATGATATATTCATCCTCAGGACCTAAACTTTTTCATAAATTTTCACCACAACTTCAACAACTACCACCCATCCATCAAACTCTCTCAAGAGCATTCCTACACCAGCATAAACTTCCTGGACATCATGGTAAGCTTCAACAATGATAGCCTACAGACAACTATTTTCAAGAAACTATCACCACATCTACCATCACCACCTCACACACACCAAGAAACCTGTTCTCTACAGCCAGGTACTCAGATACACAGAATATGCTCTGAGGAGAAAGTCTGTGACAGACATCTTAATACACTTAAAACCACCCTTTGCCAAACAAGGACTCTCTACCAGAGAAGTAGATTGCATCATGGAATGGGCCACACAAATATTCCAAGAGAACCCGCTTTAATACAGAGAAGAAGAAAAACTTCCATCAACTGCACACCCCTAGTTGTCACCTGTCACCCTACACTGGAACCCATCTGAGCTATCATCAAACAATTAAAACCCATACTTGATGGGGACTCCATCCTGAACAAAATCTTTCCTGAACCCCTCCTTCTGGCTTTCAAAAAATGCCCCAACCTCACCAAGCTCATCATCAGAAGCAAGCTCCGTGCATGCCAGGACAGACCAACTCAAAGCAGCACCAGACGCTGGCAGAACAACAGATGCAAAACCTGTAGCCGTATCTCCACTGCTACAATGATCAACACCTTCCACAACACACCTTTCAAGAACCATGAGTCCTACACATGTCTATCACATGTGGTGTGCCTCATCCAGTGCATCAAAGACACCACCAGCAACTGGGAGGGTAAAACCAGACAATCACTGCGCTCTCGAATGAACTCACACAGAATAATGATAAGAGATAAAAACATCCTGTCACTCATGTGTGAGCACTTTTCACAGAGTGATCCCTCCATATCTGACCTGTCAGTCCTCATCCTCAAAAAGAAAACCCTGAACAACACCTTCAAAAGACGAGCCTGAGAGCTTAAGTTCATAACTTTGCTAGACACTGAGGCTATATCTACACTACAGCCTATGTCAGCAAAACTTATGTCGCTTGGGGTGTGAATATTGCACCCCCCTGAGTGACATAAGTTACATTGACATAAGAGGTCATGTGCACAGCACTATGCTGGCAGGAGAGCTTCTCCCACCACAGAGCTTATGCCGCTCATGGAGATGGGCTTTTTATGCCAACAGGAGAGCTCTCTCCTATCAGCATAGAGTGTCATCACCACATGTGCTGCAGGGGCACAGCTGTACTGATACGGCTAGGCTGCAGCATTGTGCATAGAAAAACCTGGCCTTAAAAATGGGCTCAGTAGCGATGCTAGTTTTATGTCTCATTACAACAATATGTAATCCCCCAACCCTCCTTTGTCCTATGACTACAGAGGTGACAATTGTCCACTTCATCTTAGAATCATACAATCATGGACTTTAAGGTCAGAAGGACCATTATGATCATCTAATTTGACCTCCTGCACAATGCAGGCCACAGAATCTCACCCACCCACTCCTGTATCAAACCTGTGTCTGAGCCATTGAAGTCCTCAAATCATGGTTTAAAGACTTCAAGGTGCAGAGACTCTTCCAGCAAGTGACCCGTGCCCCATGCTGCAGAGGAAGGTGAAAAACCCCCAGGGCCTGTGCCAATCTGCTCTGGAGGAAAATTCCTTCCCAACCCCAAATATGGCGATCAGCTAAACCCTGAGCATGTGGGAAAGACCCACCAGACAGCCGCACCCAGGAAAGAATTCTCTGTAGTAACTCAGATCCCATCCATCTAACATCCCATCACAGACCACGGGCATACTTACCTGTGATAATCAAAGATCAGTTGCAATTAATTGCCAATTAGGCTATCCATCATACATCCCCTCATAACTATCAAGCTTAGTCTTGAAACAGATATGTCTTTGCCCCACTACTCCCCTTGGAAGCTGTTCCAGAACTTCACTTCTCTAATGTTAGAACTTCATCTAATTTCAAGTCTAAACTTCCTAGTGTCCAGTTTATATCCATTTGTTCTTGTGTCCACATTGTACAGCTTAAATAATTCTCTCCTCTCTAATATTTATTCCTCTGATATTTTTATAAAGAGTGATCATATCCCCCCTCAGCCTTCTTTTGATTAGCTAAACAAGCCAAGCTTTTCAGTCTCCTTTCATAAGACAGGTTTTCCTTTCCTCGGATCATCCTGGTAGCCCTTCTCTGTACCTGGTCCAGTTTGATTCATCCTTCTTAAACATGGGAGACCAGAACTGCACACAGTATTCCAGATGAGGTCTCACCAGTGCCTTGTATAACGGAACTAACACCTCCTTATCTTTGCTGGAATATCTCCCTGATGATCTAAAACGATTAGCTTTTTTCACGGCCATATCACATTGGCGGATCATAATCACCCTGTGTAACCAATACTCTGAGGTCTTCTCCTCCTTTGTTATTCTTCCGACTGATGTGTCAATTTTAACTAAAATTCTTGTTATTATCCCTAAAATGCATGACCTTGCACTTTTCACTATAAATTTATCCTGTTACTATTATCCAGTTTACAAGGTCATCCAGATCTTCTGTAGGATATTCCCAGTCCTTCTCTGTGTTAGCAATACTCCAGCTCTGTGTCATCCGAAACTTTATTAACACATTCCCACTTTTTGTGTCAAGGTCAGTAATAAAAAGATTAAATAAGATTGGTCCAAAACTGATCCCTGAGGAGCTCCGCTAGTAACTCCTTCCAGCTGACAGTTCACCTTTCAGTACGACATTTGTAGTCTCCCCTTTAACCGTTCCTTATCCACTTTCATTTTCATATTGATCCCATTTTTTCCAATTTAACTAAAAATTCCCATGTGGAACTGTATCAAATGCCTTACTGAAATCGAGGTAATTAGATCCACTGCATTTCCTTTGTCTAAAAATCTGTTCTTCTCAAGAAGGAGATCGGGTTGGTTTGGCACGATCTACCTTTGTAAAACATGTTGTATATTTGTCCCAATTACCATTGACCTCAATGTCCTTGACTACTTTTTCCTTCAAAATTTTTTCTAAGACCTTGCATACATGCAGATGTCAAACTGACAGGCCTGTAGTTGCCTGGATCACTTTTCCCCTTTTCTTAAAGATAGGAACTATATTAGCAATTCTCAGCCGTACACTACAACCCTAAGTTTACAGATTCATTAAAAATTCTTGCTAATGGGCTTGCAATTTCAGGTGCCAGTTCTTATATTCTTGGATGAAGATTATCTGGGCCCCCGATTTTGTCCATTAAGCTGTTCGAGTTTGACTTCTACTCGGATGTGTAATATCTACCTCCATATCCTCATTCCTATTTGTCATCATATCCCTGAACTCCTCATTAGCCTTATTAAAAACTGAGGCAAAGTATTTGTTTAATATTGGCCCATGCCTAGATTATCTTAACCTCCACCATCCTCAGTGTTTAGCGGTCCACTTCTCCTTTCTTTGTTTCTTTTATATGCTATAGAACCTGTTACTATGGTTTAATTCCCTTTGCAAGGTCACTCTACATGGCTTTTGGCCTTTTCTCACTTTATCCCTACATGTTCTGACCTCAATAAGGTAGTTTCCTGCTAATCCCTCCCATCTTCCATCCTTGTAGCTTTCTGCTTTTCTTAATCACTCTCTGAGATGCTTGCTCATCCAGCTTGGTCCCCAACTCCTGCCTATGAATTTTTTTCCCCTTTCTTGAGTGCAGGCTTCTGATAGTTTCTGCAACTTTGACTTGACTTGAAGTAATTCCAGGCCTTCTCTGTCTTTAGATCCCCAAGTTCTTCAGTCCAGTCCACTTTCCTAACTAATTTCTTAATTCTTTAAAGTTAGCCTTTTTAAATCAAAAACCCAGAGCTATTTTTGTTCTTAGCTCATGATCACTTGAAAGGTTGTCCCACAACCATTCTTCTATGAGGTCCTCACTACTCACCAAACCAATCTAACATGGCATCCCCTCTTGGCAGTTCAGCAACTACTTGTGAAGGAATCCATCAGCTATCACATCCAGAAAATCTGGCCCTGTTATTACTACTGCCTTGTCCTCCAGTCTATATCTGGAAGTTAAAGTCTCCATGATCACGCAATTCCCATTAGTATTTACTTCATTAAAAACATTAAAGAGGTCTCTATCCATAATCCAAATCAGATCCCAGCGGTCTGTAGCACACCCCAAGCACTATCTCAGGGAGGCTCTAGTAGCTTTCTTCTCCAGTGTGATTTTTGCCAGACAGACTCTGTCTTATCCATTCCATCACTTCTTTTTCTTTACAGTTAACTTCATCATTGACATACATGTATCCACACTTTTGCCTTTATTTCTGAACAGCACATGGCCTTCAATACCTGTATTCCAGTCATGGCTACTATTCCACCATGTTTCTGTTATCCTTACGATATCTGGTTTCACTTCCTGCACCAGTAACTCTAGTTCCTCCATTTTGTTACCTAGGATCCTCGCATTATTGTACAAACATCTTAATTCTTGCTGTCTGGCTTCACTCGCATTCTTTACCCAGTTAGGCCCAGACGTTCTAATGCCACTATCACCTATTAGAATTGTATCTATAGTATCCTCCCTCCATATGTCCTTTCTTTTACCCATTACAGTATCTTTTCTTGCTTCATTTTCTTCCCACTCAATGTTAAAATCTGGCATGGAGATTACCTGGACACCTCCCAAACACAATCCCTAGTTTAAATCTCTCCTAATCAGTTGTGCCAGCCTCCATCCTAAAAGTCTATTTCCCTCCCTACTCAGATGAAGTCCATCCCGAGAGAACAGTCCTCTGTCCATGAATGCCTCCCAGTGGCCATACATCTCAAAGCCCTCCTTATAGCACCACTGCCTGAACCATCTGTTGATCACCATAATCTTGTCACACCTTTGTTTCCCTTCTCTAGGAACAGGCAGAATCCTGCTGAAGATCACCTGAGCCTCGATTTCCTTAAATGCCTTCCCCAGTCTGGCATAGTCTCCCTTGATACGTTCCAGTGAGAATCTAGCCATATCATTCATTCCCACATGAAGGACAATCAGTGGGTTTTTCCTGCTCCCATTAGGATCCCCTTCAGCCTCAGGTCCACATCTCATATCGTAGCACCAGGCAGACAGCACACCCTTCTGTTCTCCGAATCAGCTCTGGTTACAGGCCTATCTATTCTTCTCAGTAAGGAGTCCCCAATCACGTAGACCTGCCTTTTCCTGGTGACAGTGTGATTCTCCGGTCTATCCCCTGCTCCCACTGGCTGCAAGTCCTCTCGATTCCTATTCACCCTTGCAATCCTCTGCCACCCATCCTGTATCCTCCTGGGGCTCATGTTTGGTGTCATCTCCATTGACTCCTCCCCTCTCCTTATAGGGCTAGCTGCTCTTCTCTTTTTCCTTGCCCTCTCACCTTCAGCGACCACTTGCTGTGCCCCTTCTTCGTTTTCCAACTCCACAAACCTGTTCTTGAGCTCTATTGCTCCTTCACTAGCCCATCTTTTCCTCTGCCTGGTTCTCTTAGTCACATGCTTTCATCGTCCACTTTCCTCACTCAGCAGTCTCCCTCAGAGTTCTTTGGTCCTGCTTCCATCTGCAAGTCTGAGCTTTTCCCTTCAGCCTCATCATGTCTTTGCTCCATCATCTGCTTGAACCCCCTTCTAAACTCGACCAGAGTTTCCACCTGCATATCCAATCCTTGGTTCTTTTCTTCCATCAACTCTATCAGGAGGCACTTCATGCAGACAAAACTCTTTTCAGGTACCCGCTCCAGGATCGTGTACATCCCGCAGCTTCCACATCCAGTCATCTTCATTGTGTCTTCCACTGCTTGGGTCACTAAAACTGCTGCCTCTGTATCTGTCATAGGCTTCCCACCTAAATCCTGTAAATCTGGGAAACTCAAACCAACCCAAAACACTACCACCCACAACAAAACAAACTTCCAACAAGCACCAAGACACAGCTAGGACACCGCACACTCCCTTCAGTAGCCTGTGTGTTCCTCTGCCTGCCTCTCTTAGTCTTCCCCCAAACTGCACCTGTAAACTCCCACTCAGACTTCTCTGTTTACAGCTCTGTTTGCTCGCTCCTATGCCGCTGCAGCTGTCTATGAATGGTCTCTTGTGACGTGTTGACTCTTTATGCTTAACAATCTGTTTCAGCTCATATTTAGCTGTGACACTCTGATT
The DNA here is from genome assembly GCF_003597395.2 of Chelonoidis abingdonii. NCBI lineage: Eukaryota > Metazoa > Chordata > Testudines > Testudinidae > Chelonoidis > Chelonoidis abingdonii. The sequence goes on from NC_133792.1 coordinate 4,631,743, forward strand.
ACGTTTCCCAGACACGAAGAAGAGCTCTGTGTAGCTTGAAATCTTGTCTCTCTCACCCATTTTCATTCTTTTTCTATCTATCTATCTATCTATCTATCTATCTATCTATCTATCTATCTATCATGATAGCTAAATATCAATTGAAAAGATGGAATTTATTAATCTTGCCACACGGGGAAGACATAAATAGTGTGCAGTACTGCAGGACAAGTATCAGAGGGGTAGCTGTGTTAGTCTGTATCCACAAAAATGAGGAGTCTGGTGGCACCTTAAAGACTAACAGATTTATTTGGGCATAAGCTTTCATGGGTAAAAAACTCACTTCAGATGCATGGAGTGAAAATTACAGATACAGGCATAAATATACTGGCACATGAAGAGAAAGGAGTTACCTTACAAGTGGAGAAGCAGTGTATACTGCAGGACAGTGTATCTTGTGCACTGACAGCATTGTTTCATCATTTCCCTGATCACATGTGTTAGTAGGTAATTTCACACTTGTGTAGAGGGCTGCCAAAAGGCCTATGCACCTCTTAATTCTCACATAAGCCCTATTTGAGGTTGTAGGCGGGGCTAAGAAGTGTGTGCTCCTGGTCTGGCCCTCTGCACCCAGGTTGCCCTGAGACAACTTTTGCTCATTTTAAACAATGGAGATTTTTTTACTTCTGAATATTCAATAAGAGTGTGCTGCATTCCCAGCACTGTGCTGAATGACACTGTTCAGTGATGCATTTTAACTGTTAATAAAGCTTCATAGTCAACTTGTCATAGATGTGACACAGTGATATTCCTCACCCTTTAGAAATGCCAGACCCGTGGGTTATTCAGACCAGCATACCACAGAACGGGTGGTATTCATTTACGGGTGGGTTATGCCTTGGCATAGGATACCTTTAGCAACTTTAATTTTCTTATTCTTTGACCTTAAGCATAAGCAGAATTTCAGAGTGTCAGAGAAGAATTCTGGAAATAATTTTTTGCAAAATGGCCATTTGATGTTAGCAGCTGCCATGAATAATGCACAGCATCTCCCTTTTTAAATCTGCTGAGGTCATGTGGCCAGACTTTGGGCCTGGGGGTTGGGTCCCAGAGACCAGGTTCCAGCCCAAGCCCAAATGTCTACACTGCAATGTTATAGCTCCACAGCCTGAGCCCCATGAGCCAGTCAGCTGCATAGGCCCCACAGCCCCTGAGCACCCACCAGCAACCCCCCTGATCAGCTCCTCCCCCTGCCTCCCAGCCTCTCCCGCCTGCTGTGCTCAGAATTCAGCAGCATGTGGGAGGGTGGGGCATGCTCAGGGGAGGGGTTCAGAACAGGGTGGGGCAGAGGTGGGGACTTGGGGGAAGGGGTGGAGTGGGGGCAGAGCCTGGGGTGGAGCCCCCCCTGGCAACTCATAAAAATGGCGCCAGTGGTCAGCTGTCACACACTAGCCATGGGTGGTTTACTGCAGTGCAGACAGACTCTGAGATATCCCAGCGCTTGAACTGCCCAGCATGAGCTGCCGGCCTCCCTATTCCTCTAACTCCTCCCTGGCCCTTCCCAACTGTGTCGAAGGGAAGCGTCCTTCCCTGTTTCCTCCTTGGCCTGTGCTGCTTTCAGCTCTGTCAGTTGCTCCCTCCCGCTCTGCTTTCCCCATCTCCTGGGGCTGGACCAGGTACAATGCTAGCTGCTTTCAGCTCCCATTGCAGCCGGCTGGAGCTGAGGAAGCTCTGCCCACTGTTCTACAACTTTGCCCTCATCCAGCTTGCCTCAGCTCCTCATTCTCCCCTCCATGCCACGAGGTTCTGCCTTTAATCCCTCCTCTTTCCATCTCTCTTGGTGACAGCTTTCCTCCTCCTGGCCACCCATTCCCCCCATCTGAGCTGCTTTTCTTGTCTTCTCTCCCTCCCACCCCCTCTACCATCCTCACTTCTCTATCCCCATTAACAAATCCACTGTCCCTCCCAACTCCCAGGCTTTAATCTGGCTCTCCTCTTCCTCGGCATCTCCCCCGACATCCTGTCTCCCCCTGTGTCCTGCTGCTGGACCCTCTTTAACACAGCCCCAGCACTTCCTTCCCAGACTCTTTCCCCTCTAGGACCACATCTTGATGGCCTTTTGCCTTGACCATTGCCACTCTAGACTGTCCTCCTGCTTCTCCTATCAGTCCAGCCAAAATGCCTGCTAATGTCATCGCCCTCATCCAGCTCCAGCCAGCAAACCCTCTCCCCTGACGATACTCAGCATCAATTCCTCACTTTCACCTGTCAGCCCTACGCCCCATCTCTGCTTTCCTTCCCCTGCTCAGACCCTGTGCTCCTCCCAATACTCTGGCTTTATTCCTTCTTCCTCTCGTCCTTCCACTCCTTCCAACGTGCTGCCCCCAAGAGTCTCTCTGTTTCTGGCAGGTGCACTTTCTTTCCCTAAACCCTATCTAAAAACCTATTTCTTCCAGGCAGAGGTGGCTTAGGTATGTCTATGCATGCTGCAGTCACAGCTCTGATTGCAATATAGACAGACCCTGCCACTGTAAATCCTCAATCCATGGGGCACGCCCCCTTAGGGAGGAAGGGAGGAAGGGGTCACAGCTGAGGCCCAGGCCAGCCCCTATGGAGGGTGGGGAGGGAGTGCCACCCAGCTCCGCTCCTGGCCCCGGGTCCAGCTGCCAGCCCCACACCCCAGGTCCCAGCTGCCAGTCCCACATCTGGTGATCTGGCTGCCAGCCCCATTCCTGGGGCTCTGCTCCTGGCCGCGACTGCCGTCCTCACACCCGGGGCACTGGCTGCCGGCCCCGGCCAGACTCCCACCCCGCCTCCAATGATAGTCCCTGCCTCGGCCCCCTTACTGCTGGACAGTCCCCACCTCCCAGAGCCATGGCCCCACTTCTGGCCATGGTTCTAAGGAGCAGGGGGGTGCAGACAGGGGCAAGAGGGGTACAAGGTACAAAGTCTGGAGACAACTGCTGTAGATGCTTTGGGGCAGAGAATGTGAAAATGTGCTTCACCATATGGGCTAGATCCTCAGCTGGTGCAAACTGGTCTCACTCCACTGACTTCAGTGCAGTTACACTCATGTACACCAGCTGGGGAGCTAGTCTCTTGGTCATCAAGTGCCAGGTTCATTCATGGGGCTGAACAAGTGATTTCATATGAAATGATATCGTTGTACTGGCCATCACATCAACCTTGCTTTGCTGAGAGAAAAGAAAGTAGCTAAGACACATTTTTATCCACGTTTCTTCATGTCCTTACCTGAGTGCTGAGGAGTCTCCCATGTGCCTCCCGTCCCTTCTGTTTTTGAACTGTGTGCCTTTCTTTTGTTGTTCTGTATTGTGACTCCCTATCCCTCTCCGTCTGTCTCTCCCTCGCTCATTCTCACGGAATCCCAGCTGAGCACTTTGTTTGTAATAGTCCTCAGAGGGGAATTAGAGCTGAGTATTAAATGTGTGGTTAAATAAATCGCATTACAGAGTGTGACTGTAAGAGAGATGTTACTCTTTAATCTGTAATCCACGAGAGTTATTAGCTTAGCTTGCCAAGCAGCATTTCCATTAAGATGAAACTCTAAACAGACCCATCTTTTCCTAATGGCCAGGGCTTCAGTCTAAGGGAAGAGGCAGCCTTTTCATACACACCTTCCTCCATCTACTGAACCACAGCATGACGTGTGTTGCTTATGTATTGTTGTATTATTTATATCTCCTGTTGTTTGAATGCCGTGACCAGGTTAAAACTTGGCTACTTAATGTACAAAAAAGAAAAAGAAATTCACATTTCATGATCGTACTGCTTCTATGAAATAATGTTTGTATCATGTATCCTGTGTCCTACAGGTCTATGCAATATTAGTTAGTCACCCACCTGCTCCAAATGATCACCTAACACCAACACCTGTATCATACACAGCTGGCTTCTACAGGATTCCTGTCATTGGTCTGACAACACGCTTGTCTATATATTCTGATAAGGTAACTGATGCATGTTTCCTAGTTCATATCTCATACATGTGATATAAATGAAGAACGTCCATCAGAAGTGACTAATGATTTCTGCACTACTTTCTCCAGAATACATCTATCTATCTATCTATCTATCTATCCTCTCCATATTAATCTGATAACTCTCACTTTTTCTCTTCTACTCTGGCTCTCTCTGAATTCATTGGTTTTGACATGTCACAATGTTGACCTACATATCGCTGGATCATTTCTGCGTGTTTCTCTGTCAGGCTGCTGTATTCACAGCTCTTTAGTCAAATCAAATGCATGAACTAGCTCCTGAACTGCTGACTGGTGACAGCTGGGAGCCTCCTGGGTGGTCCCTGGATACTGGAGGAACTGCAGAGATGGAGGAGGACCCTGATACTGTCTATTCATTTGGCAGGAGCTCTTTCAGTCTTCAAGGTTATTTGGTTTTGTTCAGTCTGTGTGTGATTGGAGATTAACACTGGTGATGTTAGTTCTCCTCTGGTTTGAAATAACACCCAGCCTGCCCAGCAGCCAAAAAATAGTAAGTCCGGTTCCAAAGTACAGCGTGAAAAGGAAGAGGTCTATTCACTTTGGAGTGCGATTCACCCCCCTGCAGAGGGCCAGGCAAGGACTAGGTGCCATTCATGTCTGATACACCCCCTATTTTGAGGATGTAAGTGTGCCTTGCCTAGGCTTTGTGCTGGCCCTCTGCAGAGAGGTGAATTCGATGCATTTGGCCATGTGCAGGGCAGTATGGTGGGTGGCTCCTTCATCAGACACTCCTCACTTCAGGGCTGACCTTGTACAATGTAGTTCTTTTGTAAAAGCAAAGGCATTCCACAGAGTCCTTGCAGAAGGGCTGTGACATTCTCATGGTATTGCTAACCTGAAGCTGGACCAATTTTCAGGTAGAACAGTGCTAAATGTATTGAGTAAAAATGAGTCGATTTCAAAGCTCAAAAGAGTCCATATTTCGTATGCTGATGGCTTTTGCCTGGAAAATGTGAACATTCACTGATGCAAATGTCAATGCAAAAATAGCCATTGCATCCACATTCCAAAGGAAGCCAAAGTTCAGTCAGGGAGGACCAATGGATTCACATGAAATGAAAGAGCAAAAGCTCAATGCATATCTCTTGTCACTCACATCTGAAGGCACCTCAGGAGGTCATCTAGTCCAACTGCCTGCTTGAAGCAGGACCAGTCCCCAGACAGATTATTGCCCTGGTCCCTAAATAGCTCACTTCAGGAATTGAATTCACCACCCTGGATTTAGCAGGCCAATGTGCAAACCACTAAACTATCCCTTCCCCCCTTGAAAGACTGCTACCTAGGCCCCTGTGAGAGTTGGACTCACAACCCCAGGTTTACAAGACCAATTCTCTAACCCTTGAGCTATGGAGCCAGGTCTGGAGCTATGGGTAAGGAGTGAATGTTCTCAGCCAGTTCCAACAGGGCATGAGTCCTCAAATAAACCCCAATTCCTCCCTCCTGCAAAAAAACCTCCCCCATTATCTCAATTGCTACCTTGTTAGCAACTTCAGTAGAAAAACCAAGGCCAAGACTGATTAATGCTAGAGTCTGAAATACCCCAAAGGTGGCTCCTCCAAAAACCAGGTGAGCCCCAGTGAAGGGCAGGGTGGGGGAGCTGTATTGCCAGTACCCATCTTGTAACAGTTCTGTGGACAACCTTAGTTCTTCAGAGCACTGGTTAAAGTTCAGTACAGCTGCCATAAGCAGGGCTGCAGTGGAGTCCTTTAACACTGATCCAGGAGCATCCGTAGCCATAAGAATCTGGGATGTGGTAAAGTCATGGGGGAAACTTGTCAGCAAGGGACAACTGAATACTTTGGTGCTTCCGGCTAATGAGCACTGAGTCTACAGTAATGCTGAATAGCTTGTGATGGAAGCACTGATCAGATTTCACTACCACCCAGTGTGGTGCCTGTCTGATGCCATTAGGACAGGAGAAGAGACATGGGTGATGTTGAAAATTGGGAATTGCATGGACTTCGGAGGAAAGTGCTATCAGAGGCTAGGAAATGTGTGGGGTTTTACAGCTGGAGGGGTGATGGGGTTCCTGTATCCATGCCAGCATCAAGGACATCCCATATGGGTTATGAGGGGTCCTGCCAATTAAAAAGGCATTTTAATCGTGCAACTGATGCCAGGGATGGAGGGATATTCACTTATACATGAGTCTAGGGTTTTTTTCTCAGCAGAGATAATACTCACTGCAATGAATGATGTTTATTGTAGGCGGCGGGTAGCAGCAACTATAGTTAAGATGACTTGACACTTCCATTATAAGACCCTGTTTTCAGTTGCCAAAATGAAACTGTTCAGGCTGAAACTTCCTAGGTGTCTGTCTCAGGCTAATATTTTGTTTGTTTGTTTAAGTTTCAGCAAAAGCAGTTCAGCCATTTCTGAGAATGAGATTGGAGGAAAACACATTGTTCTTCCCATATTAACAATGATCATACCTGTTTCATTTCAAAGCTGTAGTGCAGCCATGATTTGTAGCACGGGTTTGAAACCAGACAACAGAGTCCCCCTGGTGCCTTTTGGAGTTCATGTGAAATTTGGCCAACTGGGGGTACATTATGAGCTTCTGAAAAATCTCAGTTTGCATGTGCTCAATACAGACTTGTTAGTTTGGCAGCTAAATTCTCCAAAGATTCCATCTGTGCTGGGCATGCTCCATCCTTTCACTGCTCCTGTGCGTGACTGGCCTGCTCATGCACTATCTCCACAGAGCCACTCTGGGGGCACCATTCTCGAGCTGACCAGGACTTTCCCTTCATTTGCTCCTCCTGGCAGCTGGGGGAGGTCAGGTGCCAGGGCTGAGATCAGGGACCTGTCTCTCCTGTGCTCTCAATGATCCCCCTCCTGGGTCCAGGTAGAGGGGAGGGGAGGAAGGAGCAGCTGCCTTGAGTGCAAAAGAGAGGAACGGGGGCGAGAAGCAGGGCAGGAGAGGAGGGATGGAAGCCTCAGAGGGAGGGCACTGGGAGTGGGAAGGATGAGGAGGTATGGGGACAGGAAAGGGAGCAAGGATGGAAGTGGAAGGGGACACGGAGAGGCTTGAGGAGACTAGAGCAGAACAGTCTGTGACCACTAGAGAACACTCCCCTCTAAAGTCTGGAATGGAACCCAGAAGTCCTGAGGACAGTCTACATGACTGCTTAAGTTGATCTAGCTTGTGTCACCCAGGGGTGTGAAAAAGACACACCCCCCCAAGCAACGCAAGTTACAGCAACCTAAGCGCTGTCCGCACCGGCGCTATGTCAGCAGGAGGTGCTCTCCTGTCAACGTAGCTTCTGCCTCTCATGGAGGTGGAGTAATTATTCTGACAGGAAAGCGCTCTTCTGTCATCACAGAGCGTCTTCACCAGATGCACTGCAGCGGTGCAGCTGAACTGATATAGCGATTCTAGTGTAGACCTGCCCTTAGGCTCACCCCCATTTCACAGCAAAGAGCAGTGAAACCCACTGACAGTGGGCGTGTCTCTAAATGTCAGGTTCACCCCTCCCTCCCACACAAATATTTCTATCAATAATAATCTACATTTATGGAGACGCAAGGTAAGAAACGTGCTGCTTGAGAATTTATTAGTCAAAATGCAGTGATTTCGACTTTTGAATAGTTACAAATGGCCTAGTGATTGAACAGTAAAAACAGGTCTGATTTGGTGATTTAAGACAATTTATTTTGTGTATTTTGATGTTGATAGTTTGTGTTTTAACAGTTTCCATGCTTTAACTTTTTGACTCTCAGTGTTACTGTCAATAAATAATTGTCTGACCCCTCCCCCAATTTCCCATAACTGTGGAAATTTAAATCAATAAAAATAAAAAATCAAGCTTAAAAACAAACACTGATATCTGCCAAAATTATACAAAAAACCCCAACTCTGCCAAGCCTAAAGATAACAGTATTCTATTGCTACCAGTTACCCTGTTACCAAGGATCTGTGCTGTGGCTCTAAAGATCCCAGTCCTGCTGATGAAGTATGCAGGTTCACCATCATGATATTTTCATTTTGTAAAAATTTGTGTGTATTTTTAAAATGTGGGAAATTACATTAAAAAAAACTATGTGAAAAGAACGGTCAGATTGCAATGCCAAGCACTCCGAAATTAGCAAATTCAAGAATGAAGATTGTCTGTGCAACCTTAAGTTGGCCCAATTTGTACGTATGCATTATGTTAGTCTTTAATGACATGATCACATACTGTTTTTTCCATGAAATCTTTGCCTCATTCATACAGACGAGGGAGCTGAATTAAGGTTGTACAGGCCGTCAGTATCAGACCTAGAGTTGGCTGGAAAATGGGAAAACAGTTTCATTAAAAAAATGAAATTCCAAATGTTTACATTTCTCAGAGTCTGAAATACAACAGTGGATATAGTGTACTTGGACTTTCAGGAAGCCTTTGTCAAGGTCCCTCACCAAAGGCTCTTACACAAAGTAAGCTGTCACGGGATAAGAGTGGAGGTCCTCTCATAGGTCGGTAACTGGTTAAATGATAGGAAACAAAGGGTAGGAATAAATGGTCAGTTTCCAGATTGGAGAGAGGTAAATAGTGGTGTCCCTCAGGGGTCTGTTCTAGGACTAGTCCTATTCAACGTATTCATAAATGATCTGGAAAAAGGGTTATACACTGAGATGGAAAACCTTGCAGATGATACAGAATTAGTCAAGATAGTTCAGCCCAAAACAGACTGTGGGTCTCACTAAATTGGATGACTGAGTAAGAAAATGGCAGATGAAATTCAGTGTTGATAAATGCAAAGTAATGCACATTGGAAAATATAATCCCAACTATGCGTACAAAATGATGGGTTCTAATTTAGCTGTTGCCACTCAAGAAAGAGATCGTGAAGTCATTGTGAATAGTTCTCTGAAAACATCCACTCAATGTGTGGCAGCAGTCATAAAAGCTAACAGAGTGTTAGGAACTATTAGGAAAAGGATCAATAATAAGACAGAAAATAGCATAATACCACTGTATAAATCCATGGTATTCCCCCACCTTGAATATTGCTTGCAGTTCTGGTCTCCCCGTCTCATAACAGATATATCAGAATTGGCAAAGTTACCAAGAAGAGCAACAATATGATTAAGGGTATGGAACAGCTTCTGTATGAAGGGAGATTAAAAAGATGAGGTATTTTCATCTTGAACAAGAGAGGACTAAGAAGAGATATGATAGAGATCTATAAAATCATGACTGATGTGGGGAAAGTGAATAAGAAAGTGTTATTTACTCCTTCTCATAACAAATTAATAGGCAGCGGGTGTAAAACAAATAAAAGGAAGCATTTCTTCACAAAACGCACAGTCAACCCATGGAATTCGTTGCCAAGGGATGTTGTGAAGTTCAAAACTATAATCGGGTTAAAAAAAGAACTAGATAAGTTCATGGAGGATATGTCCATCAATGGCTATTAGCCAGGATGGTCAGGGATGCAACCCCATGCTCTAGGTGTCCCTAGCCTTTGATTGCCAGAAGCTGGGAGTGGACGACAGGGGATGGATCACGCGATGATTCCCTGTTCTGTTCATTCCCTCAGAAGCACCTGGTATTGGCTACTGTCATCAGACAGGATACTGGCCTAGATGGACCTTTGGTCTGAGATGGCTATTCCTATGTTCGTAAAAACAATAAAGGTTCCTATACACAGGCTAAAAGCTTACCATAGATCATCCCAGAGTCTCAAGGGATCCTGGTAGGTTCAGTCGTTCCAACCCTTCCATGAGAATTGGGGCACCCTTTGGACAGGAGGTTTTGTCCATTTATTAGATCAGAACAAAGAGTCTGGGTCAGTTTGCACTCCAGCTATTTATACAAAGTCCTTTCTTTGTCAGTTGTTCTCTGGAAATCCAGTTTGAACCAGTATGCATGAGCCTCCGCAGGAAATGGTACCTATTTTGGAGGTTCCAACATGGCTGATTTGCCTTAATCCCCACCGTTTGTGGTTCTTGGAGGAGTTGTGCAGCCCTGCCCCATGGAATAGGACACAATCATACAGGAACCATTCATTTAAAGCAGTGGACCCCAAAGATACTGCATGGCATCACAATTGTCCCAACTCCCCCTAGAAAGGTTACATACAATCCCAGCTTATCTGGGGTAAGTGTATTGACACCCCACTCCACTAGGGTGGACTTTTGATCCTCACATACTGAGTCAGGGTGTGCAGCAATTTTTCCTCCACCCATCTCAGGGTCTTACACATTTTCACAGACCATCAGGCAGTCATAGATTGTGGGAAGACATTCCCCTTTCTTCCTGGCTGGAGCTACCTTTGACGTCTCCCAAGTAGCTGTCATACACATTTCTTGGGCATTTCCCACCCTTGGGTGGGTGTCACAGATTTCCCTTCACATCAGTAGGTCTCATCCTTCTCCTGGAGAAGAAGGCTGTCTCACCCCACTCTCTCCAGGAATTTTTCTGCATATACTGGGAAGATAACATGATTCCTCTTGGATACTGGCAGCAGGGATCCCCCGTTCCCTGTCAGGCACCCTATTTGCATGTTGGCTCCACAGTCCCTTGCAGGTCTGGCACTAACTGAGAGGGTCTGATCACCCCTTCTGCTTTCCAAGCAAACTACTGTAGACATGTCTTGCTGCACCCTCTTAGGGGCAGATCCACTGGATTGCCAGTTGGAGCAGAAAGTGGTAGTCATTCATTGACTGGAGAGACACTGGGACTCCTAAAACAATAATTAAGCCCCATGTCATGAAATCCCATCAAATGCTCCCAAGGTGTTTAATCTGTGTTCAAGTTTCTGGTGTGATGGCCTTTGCTGTATGTACAAGAAAAATTTCCATGCAGACTCAGTAAGGGTTGGGGTGTTGGTTTAGGGTGCGTTGTTAGATAGTCTGTATTCTTTGCTTTGGGAAAAGGATATTATGGCTTTAAAAGCAAAAGGACTTTTGGATAAATAGCCTGCATTTAAACTAACTCTGGGCCTGCTTTCTGATCCAGCAAAAGGATAGGACCTTCTTTCCAAGGCAGGGGAAGGGCAACCATTGTGGAAGGGTTGAAAGACCTTGACCCACTAAATCCAATAAAACTGATAGGTGACACTGGTAAGCACTTAACGTGTGTAGGTTCTTTTACTGTTTTTATGTTTTATTTGTGATGCTTTTACCTTAAAAATAAATGTGCTTGCTTAGAAGAAGCTGTCATCTGTCACAATCTACAATCAGAAAAAAGGGCTAAGCACACACTGAATGTTACTGACAATGAATAACAAGGTCTGCTCTGTTTCTTATAGGCCGCACATTCAACCTCCCCAGGCACTGGACTAGCCCCAGAAAACAAGAGTGTCTGAAATCAGAGCTAGAAAATAGAGCCAAAAAAAGGGGAAATCCAGATTATAGAGGCCAATTAAAGATTTGAGACCCAAAGATCTATATTTCAGGGTCACCAGAAATTCCTGTGTTGCTAGACTTCTGATCCTTGGCCAGTACTTGTGGAACTGATTGGTCAATGAGACATATCTCTGCAAGAATGAGCTGCAAAAGTCTCTGTTTATCCTTTGTTGTTCCTTGCAGAGCATCCACCTGTCCTTCCTGCGCACTGTCCCACCGTACTCTCACCAGTCCAATGTCTGGTTTGAGATGATGCGAGTGTACAACTGGAATCACATCATACTCATAGTCAGTGATGACCATGAGGGTCGCGCTGCACAGAAGAAACTGGAGACACTGCTGGAAGAGAGAGAATCCAAGGTCAGTATCTAAACATTGTCATGTAATTTTGTTAAAGAACAACAACAAAGCTAGAAGTCTCAGGCTGTTGTATGTGTGTAGATTTCTGTATGTAAAACACCTTTTCTTTCCATTGTAACATGGCTAACATTATGCTTAAAGCTTCAACAGTGTCTGACTAGTACCTGACAGAACTTTGTACTTTATTCATTTCACTTGCTTTGCCATGGTCGAAATCTCCTACGTGTAAATCAACTACAAAATGAAGGGAAGAATAACCTGGAGCTCTGCAAATACTTCGCCCAGGCGATTCCCACCCAGGGAGAGAACCAATCGCACAGTTTAGGAAAAGCACCTCTCCCCTTTGACACTTCCCTAGGGTACAATGCAGACTTGGCAACACTAATTATGAAACAGAGCCAGAAGAACAGCTTTTTAATTGGCTAATTGGCACTTGCTTTGTGGCTTAGGAGGGAAAGGGCAGAGTTATAAAGCGCCCTCTCTACACAGCTCTCAGCCCTTTGGCTGTTATCATAGGCCCTAACCCATCTTCATTGAAGCACATGCTAAACACGCTTTCCTGACATGCCCCAGGCTGTAAACGAGAGTGAGTTTGTGGCTTCTGAGAGCAGCTTTATGAAGGAGGTGCACTGCACCTATTTTCAGTGTCAAGCGAGCAGGCAGATAGCTATGTTCAGCGTGGGCATGTCTGAGTCATCTGTGGATAGTGGGAGCCTGAGCCAGTAGGAGAGCTCTGTTCCTACAATTAAAACTGAGCAGGCACATACAAGACAGGAAGTCCCTTGACTGCACTCTTACTCTGAGCAGTTTGAAGGGAAATCTTTTAACTAGAAGATGTGGAGCCTCCTCCTTGACTGGCCTGTGGAAGTGATAGTTCTCACCCGCACTCAGGTGCACAAGGTAACAATCTCGGGTCCATTTCAGGTAGGAAACATCCAAGCCTCTCACACTCTGGGAGCTTCCCAGAGAAGACCTGTAAAGTAGCTGCACTTCCTGCCTACCAGGCTGTCCCTGTGAGTGGTACCTCTGGAGCCTGCTGTGTAGCACTGGCAACACCTGGAATTTGTTAGGCTCTAGACATAGCAGCAGCTGCTGGGCTGCCCACCAGATGTAGAAGAGTGGAGCAGGAGGGATGGCTCAGTGGTTTGAGCATTGACCTGCTAAACCCAAGGTTGTGAGCTCAATCCTTGAGGGGGCCACTTTGATCTGAGGCAAAATCAGTACTTGGCCCTGCTACTGAAGGCAGGGGGCTGGACTCAATGACCTTTCAGGGTCCCTTCCAGCTTTATGAGATAGGTGTATATCTCCACGTGGGTTAGTTGATTGGTAGACATTGCTTGTTGAGTCTGCTTAGACTCAGAGAGACCTTTGAGGTGGGAGGCACCTCATCTAGCACATGCTTCTTTCTACAATGGACCAGCACTGAATTAGCTACCTGTGGGCCATCCCTGAGAGATGGGTGCATGGGCAGTTTCTTCCATGGCCCAAATGGCTCTTAGAGTCAAATATTTCCCCTGAATAGGAAGACTAAGAGTTCCTTGCTGCAGCACAAGTCTCGTGGATGTTAGTCAGAAGGGATCATCATGATCATCTAGTTTGACCACTGCAGGCCACAGACCCTCACCCAACCCTGAAATAGATCCCTAACCTGTTACTGAAGTCCTCAAATCATGGCTTCAAGTGACAGAGAATTCACCATTTACACTAATTTAGATCTGCAAGTGACCTTTACCCATGCTGCAGAGGAAGATGAAAATCTGCCAATCTGACCTAGGGGAAAACTCCTAATCCCAAATATGGTGATCAGTGAGACCCACCAGCCAGACATCTGGGAAAGAATTCTCTGTAGTAACTCAAAGCCCTCCCCATCTAGTGTCCCATCTCCAGCTGCTGGGGATTTTTGCTACTGGCAAAAATTGCTGCTTACTCTGTACTATTCTCTCTCAGTTCCCCCACTCCCTGCTGTTTCCTGCACTGGCCTTTGGATCAGCAAAAGAACATGACACTCACGGCCATGCTCTGGTCCTTTGTGTCCTCTTAGGCCCCAGGGGGCACTGCCCCAGCTCTGTGTTATACTCTTCGTCAGCCTATCACTTGTGAAGCAGAGCCACTGAGAGCACGGGGTGGGACTGGGGGTCTGTGGGGGCCTGCACTGTGTTCAAGTGAATACATGACATCCCCTGCTGCTACAGACACCCTCCTCTAGATGCTAGGACCAGTGTCTTGGGTGATAGGTCTCCTTCTCCTTTGCCTCTTCTTTGGCAACTGCCAGGCCATCTCATGCCCTTTTCCTTTGCTGGAAAGGTTTCCATTGATCCAACCAACAGCTGTGATATGTGGGTCACTCTAGAAGCTGGCTGATAGATTACAAGGCCAGAATGGACTCTTGTGATTATCTATACTGACCTCCTGCATAACCGAGGTGATACATAGGGTTTCTTCACCTCTTCCCCAGTCTCTTCTGGCTCTGATTGCCCCTTTTATCACAGAGGGTTTGATCCCTGGGCATTTAATGCACCTGAATCTTTGTCCATTTCCTTCCTTTCCATGACCTGAGCCCTGCCCTAGTCCTTTCCCCAACCATATGGTCAGACTGAACATTGATCTGGCGCAGAACAGTGAATGAGTACAAAGGAGAAGCTGCCGCCATCCACTTATGGAAGACTGGATATTCATGCAGATTGATCACTGTAAAATTCCTTATCTCTAACTCCACGTTCTCTTGTTCTTGGGGACTGAAACCATCGGTGGTAGCAATAGGAACTCCTGTTACATCTTACCTGACAGCCACAGAGAGTCCAGTCAGGCTCTGTGTGTTACCCAAACACTGTTTTGGTGGTTTAGTAATTTTAACACAGGCATTTATGTTTATCCAGTGCTGGGTTCTCTGTGAACAGCTGGATTTCAGGTTTGGTTCAAGCACATCTCCAGTGACTATCAGCCTGACCTAGCTGCTGTTTGTCAGGCTGAGGAGCTCTGCCTTCTGCAAGCAGCCTAAGTAATTTCAATTAACACTTGAACACTAGCCAGAGTTTATTAGAGATTGTTCAAGACTGCAGTAAAGACCCCAAAGTACATTTGCGTTGCTAAGTGACTCTGTGCTGTCTGAATCCCGGGCCTGCTATGCTTCTGGTCTGCAAGTGTGCCAGCAAACCAGAGCACTGGGCAAACCACAGCTCCTAAGCAAATGCTGGAGACTAGTTGTGGAAAGTGAATTTTTAATTTCTGAGCACGAGTCTTCGCCTCAAATGCCTGATACTAAGAGATACACTCACCCAATCAGGAAACAGACATATGACCTACAACCCATATGTCCCAGCCAAACATTTTAAATGTCAAATATCAAATACACAGGGCCACCTGGGGGGGGGCAAGTGGGGCAATTTGCCCCAGGCCCCACAGGTGCCCCACGAGCCCTGGCCTGGCGGCGGTCTGGGTCTTTGGTGGCATTTCAGTGGTGGTGGGGGCTCTTCAGTGCTGCTGAAGATGTGGAGCGACTGAAGGGTCCTCTGCCACCAAAATGCCGCTGAAGACCCAGACTGAGTACAAGCGCCTCAGCTTTCCCGCTTTGCCCCAGGCCCCCTGAATCCTCTGGGCGGCCTGCAAATACATGCTGTAGACTCAGAACTGTACAGACATTATTTAATTAGGTTAATTAATTAAAGACAATGACAATCAGCTCCTGGACAATGCACAAAGAGGTGAAATCTGATCATTTGGAATGATTTGTGTAGCTTTGCTGTTCTATGGGGAGCCCAGCAACAACCCTTGGGAACCAGAGCAGCTAACGAGATAACTCATAGAAATTAGGGATGGGAGAGACAGAGGTTGCAGGCTTGTCACAGCATTTTTTATCAAAAATCACTGAACAGTCACAGTAAATTTAGTAAAAGTCAAGGATTTAGAGGGAACTGGCGTGTAATGGCATCGCAATGCCATTTAAAGTGGGGGGATCACATAGGGGAGGGTCCAGCCCTGCCCCCCTGGGGAGTGAGAGGACCTGGGGGTGGGTAGCAGAGGGACCCTGCCCTGCACTCACCTGCAGTGGTGGGTCCTGTTCCTTGGGGCTTGCCTGGCTCCCTTTCTGCCATCCCCCCCATGTGCAGGCATGGCTCTCCCCTCATGATGCCTCCTTCCTGGCCCTGGCGCTAATGAATCACCTGCCCCACGTTGTAAAAAGTGGTTGAGCCATGGCCTGCGTGACACCCCCTCCAGCCCCCACAGCTGTGCAGCCTCTGAAACCATGGATACAAAGGAAAATCCTAGACACAAAGCAAAGTCACAAACAAACTGAAAATTCACAGCACTCTTGACATTTCTGCCACCATGGCGAACCTGGAGCTCTAGGAAAGTCTTGTTAGGTCCCATCTTGTCTAGCGCCTGTAGACCCAGGATAGAATCGTTCCCTACTCTCCAATCTTTTGTCCAGTCCACATCTAGGACATCACCGCTAGGCATGTGCACAAGGTCATTCAAGACTGGAAAATAAAAGAAATAGGAAACACAGGAAGCTCGAGTGCACTGCTGACTAGCTGCTGCCTGAGTGAGAGGACCAATGCATCTGGAAGGGAGTGAATCTTTCATTGCCTTCTGCCACCCAGACACTGCTTTCCTCTGTTGTAATGTTGCTCTGTCTCCCTGTGCCAAGTGATATGATGAGAACTGAGAAGAAGCGCTGGAAATTCTTACCATGGACACCAATAGAAGGAGTCCGAAACGACGACAGAATTGGGCTCAGAGTATATTTTATTTCCTCAGATTCTTTTCTACAATAGAGACAGTTACTGTCTAACATTCTAGATTCTTAGGGAAATAAAAATCTTGCCTGATTTATTTGGAGGAAAAAACAGGGAGGAGAAAGGCAGTGGAAAAGCCCATCCTTTCACTGTATAGCGCCTGCAAGCATTGTACAGGCAGGAGAAATAGCAACAAGTCTTTAAAAGAAGCAGCTCTGAGAGCAGAGAGAGGGAGACAATCAATGCAGTTTGCAAATCAAGATGCAGAGATGAAAACAGATGCATGTTTAAGGAATGACTTGGGGGGCAATGCATTACTTCTTCACTTTTTGGTAGACGCGCGGCCGATCCCCATCAGGGATTTTGTTCTACAAGAGACTATGCTGCAAAATTTGGAGGAAGACTTTGAATCCCCCAAAGTCCAGAAGTGTTCAGATCTAAAGGGAATGGGTTAAATCCTTCTCTAGCTTTAATACAACTCAGCCTTGATCCTGCATGCACTAGCAGTTGTAATGTTTACCAGCACGAGCACTGGCTTCTCCAAGTATTATGATCTCTGCTCTGTACTAAGCTGTTGCAGGATCCAGCCCTCTGGGTTATGTGTCCTTTCACAGGTAACCTGTAGGAAAGGCAAGCTCAGAGGGAAGTCCCGTGCCACTGGCTGCTTTGGGACTGAGCATTCTGAGGCTGAGAATGGGAAATTGGTCAATACTCTAACTGAAAAAGAAGGAGGGATGAACTCTTCTCCCCAACTTATGGTTCAGAGCTTTTATCCACAGTGCCTATCCTGCACCTGATCACACCTAGTGTTCCCACTGAGGTCAGGGAGAGCTCCCCAGGTGAAGGGCCTGCCCGGTGTGCCATGGCAATAGTAACCCACAGTGCTGGGCAGAAAGGACCATTTTCTACTATATCTGTATTTTCCAAGGGCAAGTGTCCATTTTGTAATTGGATTCCCAAGGTGTGTTTTGGTGACCTGCCTTCCGCCATGCAGCAGGTAAAGGCTGGCATGTCATCTTGTGATCACCACTGCTTCCACATTCACGCTTTGATCCAGAACAGAATAGAACACGTGTTTCTCTCTCTTTTGGGTGAGAGCAAAGCTCCACAAAGCCCTCCAGTCCCCGCAGCAGATGTGAAGTCCAGACAGACATTTCACTTTGAGCACTCATTCAGGGTGAACAAGACAGTAATAAAATAATGATAATAAAAGTTCATCATCATAATACCTTGCATTTATCTAGCACTTTTCCATACAGAACAGTTTGTCCTTTTGACCTTCCACAGTAATTTTATGGAATTACAGCAGCTCAAGCATTATAGACATGTAAATTGTTTCTGGATTTAAGATATGCATTTCATGCTGAAAAAAATTCCTTCTCCTACATGGGAACATACAACTGCATCGCACCAGCCACGAGGTTCAGGCTTGTTTTAATCAATGTGGCTTTTCAACTCGAGGTTTTCACAACAGCCCAGACACTCTCTCCTATTAGTAATGGTTTTTGCGAGCTCCAGCGTTATAGAGGCCCTTTAGCAAACAGTGGAGGAGGAGGTGGATGTTGGATTGCTTTACTACACATCATTTTCAACTGTTTATAATATTCTTCTGTGTCTACATATTTTCTCTGTGCACATTATTCATCAGAGTAAAAAAAGGAACTATGAAAACCTCGACCAACTTTCCTATGACAACAAGCGAGGACCCAAGGTATATTTGCATGGAAATGCACGCCGCCCACCAGTCTAACTAGCAAATGACAAATAGCCACAGCCACCAAAAAAAAAAAAAAAAAAAAATTAAAAGGAAAGAAAGAAAGAAAGAAAGAAAGAAAAAAGATCCATGACTATGTTTCTTGATAGCACGTTTTTATGTTAACATAGTTTTGGTTTGAACTTGAGAATGGAAATGTAGCCAGCTGACCCCAGAAGGATTTCTTTTGGAGACATGCATGTGAACCAGTAATTAACTTGCAAGTTTTTCTTTTTGAAAACTGAACTGACCCCCTTTCCTCCCCAAAGGAAATGGTTCCTTGGTGTAAGATGCTCACTTTTACTCCCAAAGGTTAACCCTGTGCAATATTTTTTTTTTTATTTCCCATGTTTTTGAAAAACAACACTGGTTTGAGTTTTCAATTGCATTTCAAAAGCCTTTTTCTCTTTCCTGTACAATGCACGCCTCTTTTTGGGTCTTGATTGACTTCAGTTTGCATGCACAGTGCAAAACCCCTCCCAAAAAGCAAACAAACAAAAAAACCTAAAACAGAAAAGAAAGAAAGAAAAACAAAGAAAGAAAAGAAAAGAAAAAAGAAAAAGAAAAAAAACCTAGTTAACTTACCATATCTAGCAGAGCTGTATACAGTTTAATGAATTCTCTTGAACCTTTTCTAGATAGAATGGCTCTCACCAGCAAGCATTAGGCTACTGCACTAACCAGCTTTGCTCACACTAATCACAGGCTGAGAAAGTTCTTCAGTTTGACCCGGGAACCAAAAATGTGACTTCACTACTGCTTGAAGCGAAGGAGCTGGAGGCTCGGGTTATCATCCTCTCTGCAAGGTAAGGAAATGAGCACCTGATTTTCCCATCTGTCTTCTGCTTCAGCCCTTCACAGCTAGGCATATATGTTCCACTGCTGTACCGCTACATTCCCATTGAAATCAGGGATACGTCAGAGGACACCTGGTCCTTCAAGATAAGTCTGCAAGAAGTAGCCAATGGATTTGGCAGTAACAAGATGGTTAAGTATGAGAGAAAATCCAGAGAGACCACTCCACTGCATATAGATCTAAAGCATCTTTCATGTGCTGCTGTGGTTTTCTCATTGGGAGAGGTGGTCTGTATTATTCTGGGGCATGGCAAACATGAATTCCACTGTATTGTAGAAATACATTATGTCAAGTATCAGAGGGGTAGCCGTGTTAGTCTGGATCTGTAAAAGCAGCAGAGAATCCTGTGGCACCTTATAGACTAACAGACGTTTTGGAGCGTGAGCTTTTGTGGGTGAATACCCACTTCGTCAGACGCAGACCCACTGACGAAGTAGGTATTCACCCACGAAAGCTCACGCTCCAAAATGTCTGTTAGTCTATAAGGTGCCACAGGATTCTCTGCTGCTTTTATAGAAATACATTGTTGTTGATAATAACAGTAATAGTCATAAGAACGTAATAACGGCCATGTTGGATCAGACCAAAGGTCCAAGACAGTATCCTGTCATCCGACAGTGGCCAGTATCAGGTGCCCCAGAGGGAATGAACAGAACAGGGAATCATCAAGTGAGCCATCCCCTGTCGCTCATTCCGAACTTCTGGCAAACAGAGGCTAGGGACACTCTCCCTAATAGCCATTGATGGACCTATTCTCCATGAATTTATCTAGTTCTTTTTTGAACCCTGTTATAGNGCGCGAGTGTGTATGTGTGTCTGCGCATGATATTAACAGACACTTCTGTTAGTTTCGTTAAAACCTGCTGCCTGTTAATTTCATTTGGTGACCTCTAGCTCTTGTGTTATGAGAAGGAGTAAATAACACTTCCTTATTTACTTTCTCCACACCAGTCATGATTTTATAGACCTCTATCATATCCCCCTTAGCTGTCTCTTTTCCAAGCTGAAAAGTTCCAGTCTTATTAATCACTCCTCGTACGGAAGCCGTTCCATACCCCTCATCATTTTTGTTGCCCTTTACTGAACCGTTTCCAATTCCAATATTTCTTTTTTGAGATGGGCCAACCACATCTGCACACAGTATTCAAGATGTGGGCGTACCATGGATTTATATAGAGGCAATCTGATATTATTATTGTCTTATTATCTATCCCTTTCTTAATGATTCTCAACATCATTCTGTTTGCTTTTTTGGCGGCTGCTGCACATTGAGTGAATGTTTTTAGAGAACTATCCACAATGACTCGAAGATCTCTTTTCTGAGTGGCAATAGCTAAGTTAGACCCTATCATTTGATATGTATTGTTGGGATTATATTTTCCACTCTACACTACCTTGCATTTATCCACATTGAATTTCATTTGTCATTTTGTTGCCCAGTCACCCAGTTTTGTTAGATGCTTTTGTAGCTCTTCACAGTCTGCTTGGGACTTAACCAACTTGAGTAGTTTTGTAACATCTGCACATTTTGCCACCTCACTATCCTTAGACCTTCATCTGAGGATCTGCAAGCATGTTAGTGACATTTATTAATGAAGCTCCCAAGCACCCTGTGAAGTAGGGAGGTTTGATGAGCCCTGTGTCCAGACAGGGAACAGAGACACAGCAGTGGGAAAGTGTCACACATCAAATGGCAGAGCATAAGCAGTCGTGGCTACCTTGTAAGAGAAGCCATAGGTCTAGGAGGTTCATCCCAGCCTTACCAGAAAGTGCTTGTGGCCTCTGGGGAGTATGAGAAATTGTCGGACATGACCAGTTATATGAAAGAACAGGATGGCAGCTGCCCATGAAGGAAATGGCCCTGTGATCATGGTGTCTGAGGGCTTGTATTACTCATGCCGGTGATGAGAGACAGAGAGACACCTTGCCCTCCTTGACCTTCACCCACTCGCCAGTGCTCAGCTCTCCCTTCTGCTACCTGCCCCAACTCCCAGGATTTTCCTTCTCATAGGCCTCGTGCCCTGGCACCGCCTCTTACTCCCACTTTTCTTTATCTATAACTGCTGTGGCAGTTCTCCATGTCCCCACCTGGACACATGCATTTCCCCACTTCGCTCATCTCCACCTGCCAATACTGAAGTTACTCTCATCTGCTGACAATGAAAACATACACTGAGAAGGAAACAGGAAAGTCTCAGCCAAGGGTTTGGTCTCATCCCATGGCTCTGGATATGGGGCCCAGTTTTCCTGGCGGCATCCTCACCACTGTCTGCAAAGCAGCCTCTCTGGTCACCTTTCCCTAAGTGCACGGGGAGATGCGAGCTGAGCCGAGGACACCTTGTGGACCAGGGAGCAGGCAGTGCCCCAGCTTGGCACATTCACTAAAGACCTCTGTCACGTACCATATGTAGACTGGTTACAGAGCTTCCACCCCAGAGAAAGATGCATGAGATTTGTACCTTTAATATATGTCGGTGCCCTGCCAGTGATGGCTGCTCTCAGCATGCATAAATTACACATGGTGCCACCTAGTGGCTGACAGTATAAGAACAGTTTAAGTTTCCATTCCATTTTCTATTTTACTCTTCTACCATTACATCATCATGCTATCTTTGAAAGTTCAGTACAAATCATGGTGTTAAGTGTATTCGAACCAGACTGGTTTTCTTATTACATGACAGGAACACTTAACAGCTTGGTCATCTGTGTGTACATTAGTTGAAATGACTTTCTCTGGTTGGTTTGGAGTCTCTGAATATTCTTCTTGTTGTTCTGCATCCACCATCTGTAAAGTTTGCTCTATTGACTGTTCTTTCTAAGGAACAAACTGTAGATGTTGACAGTTTCTGTTGAACTCTCAACTGCCATTCTCAGTCACATATGATCTAGGCAATGAATTATTATTCTTTACGACAGCTGGAGTTCTCCATTCGTTTTCTCCATTTAGTTTGACACACGTAGTCACCAGGTTCTAGGCCCAGCAGTTCTCTAACTGAGTGGTGTCTCTTATAAAAATATTCATAAGCTCTTTTTGCCTTTGTAGCTGATTTGGCTACTTTCTTCATGTCTGACCACTTTGGAGACAGCTTCTTTTCCAAAGTCAGAACAGCAGCTCTGAGCTGCCTTCCCACTAGGAGTTGTGCTGGACTATATCTAGTAGATAATATCAGTGTTGATCTGTAACTCAGAAGAGCAAGGAGTGGATCTTTCTGCTATAGGATTTTCATGGCTGTCTGTCCAGCTATCTCAGCCTTTCCATTTGCTTGTGGGTAATGTGAATTGCTAGTAATATGACCAAAATCAGATTTCATTTGGAATTACTTTAATTCTGCTTCAGTAAACTGTGGTTCATTGTCCATCACTAGCTGTTCTGAAATACCAAAATGGTTCTTGATTGTCTGTACTACAAGTTAACTCCCTGATTGCTTTGATGCAGCAAACAACTGCAAAATATCCATATTTTGTGCATTTTTTACATCTTGCACCTTTGGCAGGACCTACATCTCTTGGGCTATGAATTTTTCCATATCTTGTGCATTGAGTCTGAAATACCTTGTAGTTAGCCTAGAATTTGTCTCTCTTAGCCTCAGGGAATCCTCTCATAATTACTTTTAGCACTCATGATGCTTTGTTTACAGCTTCTAAGTTAGTTTCTTCTTTTTCAAGTTTGGCAAGTTGCTTTTGGTTTTTCTGTTTCACCAGCTCAGACTGCTTTGCTATTTAAATAGCTGTGTGTATGGTTAGGTCTGTTTTTAAATAGTAACTGCTGTGGAAGATTTTTATCTTCAAGCTCTAAGACTAATCCATTTCTGATATTTTCATACTTTACAGTCTCAAAATCAAAGTTTTATGTCAATGCATGTAAAGCTCTGATAAAACATTTGACACATTCTCCTAGTTGTTGAAGTCTCTGGTGAAATCATGGCCTTTCATAAATCACATTTTTCTGAGGATTAAAATGTGCATCTAACATAGCCATAGCCCTTTCATAGTCATCTTTGTGACCATCTCCTATAAAGGTAAAAGATTCAGAGATATGCTGTGCTTGCTTCCCCATAGCATACATTAAAGAGGATACCTGAAAGTCACCAGTTTCCTTGTGGAGTTTGGTTGCAATGTGAAATCTTGCAAAATACTGCTTCTAGTCTGTCCATTTTGAAAGTCTGTCAGATATGAAGCTCTCTGGGGCATTGAAGAGTGAGTGCCATGTTGATGACATCCTGCAACATTTGTTCTTTTTGTTTACTTCTGTTTGCAACATTTGTTCCTGGTTCCCTTCTGTTTCTGTTCTCCCCAGGCACTAGTTCAACTGCCTTCACTTCTAACACCATGTCATATAACAGATATGGACTGGTTTCAGTGCTTCCACCTCAAAGAAAGATACATGAAATGTGTCCTGTACCTTTTACAATACTTAAATGCATTGCCAGCAATGCCTATGCTCAGCAGCATGTTTCACACATTGTCACCTCGTGGCTAAACACTATAATATGTTTAACATTCCACTGGAAACTTCTCTGAGCTATGTGAAAGGGACGTTACTCTCGTCTCTGCTGCTTTTAGTACTGTCCACCGCTCTCTTCCCTGCTCTTGCAGTTCTTCTTTGCCTTTGGTGGCTTTTCATTTCCCTTCTGCCTCTTGTCTGTTTGGTGCCATTCAGAGTCCTCTACTCAGAGACTCAGAGACTTTAAGCCTAGAAGGGACATCATGATCATCTAGTCTGACCTCCTGCACGTTGCAGGCCACAGAACCTTACCCATCCATAACCATAACCCCTAACCTCTGAGTTACTGAAGTCCTCAAATCATGATTTAAAGATTTGAAGTTACAGAACATTTTTCATGGCTACATCACATTGGCAGTTCATAATCATCCTGTGATCAGCCAATACACTGAGGTCTTTCTCCTCCCCTGTCACTTCTACCTGATAAGTCCCCAGCTTATAGCAAAAATTCTTGTTGTTAGTCCCTAAGTGCATAACCTTGCACTTTGCATTATTAAATTTCATCCCATTTCTATTACTTCAGTTTTCAAGCTCTACCAGCTCTTCTTTTATGATATTCTGGTCTTCCTCCATATTGTCAACACCTCTTAACTTCTTCATGTCATCTGCAAATTTTATTAGCACACTCCCACTGTTTGTTCCAAGGTCATTAATAAAAATAAATAAGACTGGTCCTAAAACTACACCCTGAGGACAGTTCAGTCAGTATGATCCATTGTAGTCTCCCCTTTAACTAGTTCCTTACCCACTTTCCCATTCTCATATTGAGTCCCATCTTCTCCAATTTAACTAATAATTTCCGATGTGGAACTGTATCAAATGCCTTACTGAAATCGAGGTAAATTAGATCAACTGCCTTTCTTTTGTCTAAAATCAATTATCTTCTCAAAGAAAGAGATCAAATTGGTCTGGCATGATCTACCGTCCATAAAACCATGTTGTATTTTATCCCAATTACTGTTTACCTCTGTCCTTAACTACTTTCTCTTTCAAAATTTGTTCTAAGACCTTCCATACAATTGAGGTCAAACTAACAGGTCTGTAGTGTCCCAGATCGCTTTTTCTCCTCTTTTAAAAATAGGTGGGATATTAGCAATTCTCCAGTCACAGGGCATGACCCCTGATTTTACAGATTCTTTAATAACCCTTGGTATTAGGCTTGCAATTTTATGTATCAGTTCTTTTAATATTCTTGGATGAAGATTATCTGGGCCTCCTGACTTAGTCCCATATCCTTATTTCTACTTCTCATTTCTATTAGCCACCCTGCCACTATCCCTAAGATCCTCATTATCCTTATTACAAACAGAGGCAAAATATATGTTTAAGCATTGGGCCATACCTAGATTTTCGTTAATCTCCACCCCATCCTAAGTGCTTAATGGTTCCATTTCTTCCTTACTTGTTTTCTTTTTATTTATATGGCTAAAGAACCTTTTACTATTGGTTTTAATTTCCTTTGCAAGGTCCAGCTGTGTTTGACTTTTGGCAGTTCTCACTTTTTCCCTATAGTTTGCGAGCGCCAAGGGGTAGGTTTCCTTGCTGATCCATCCCATCTTCCGTTCCTTCTAGGCTTTCTGCTTTCTTTTCATCACCTGGTTGAGATGTTTGCTCATTCAGCTTAGTCAGCCACCCTTCCCTACTATTTTTCCCCCTTGCTTGGGATGCAGGCTTCAGATAGTTTCTGTAACTTTCACTTAAAGTAATTCCAAGCATCCTCCACATTCAACTCCTTGAGTTCTTCAGTCCAGTCCACTTCCCTAACTAATTCACTTAATTTTTTAAAATTTGCCCTTTTGAAATCAAGGCCCCTAGTTGCAGATCTATTTTTGTTTATCCTTTCATTTAGTTTAAACTGAATTAGCTCATGATCACTTGAACCAGGGTTGCCTTCTAGAGACAATTCTTCTGTGAGGTCCTCGCCACTCACCAAAGCCAAATTTAAAATGGCATCACCTCTTCTTGGTTTGACAACTATTTGATGAATAAATCTCAGCTGTCCCAGCCAGGAAAATCTGGGCCCTACTATTATTAGTAGCACTTGTCCTCCAATCTCTATCTGGGAAATTAAAATCTCCTATAATTCCTGGTAGTATATAGTTCATTAAAAAAATTAAACAGCTCTCTATCCGTATCCAGATCGGATCCTGGGGATCTGTAGCGTAACCCACACATTATCCCAGGGGAGCCTCTGGTAGCTTTCTTCCCCAAAGTTATTTTGACCCAAACAGACTCTGTTTTATTTAGACCATCACTTCTAATTTATTTACAGTCAACCTCATCATTAACATACAATTCTACTCCCGCATCTTTAGCTTCATTTCCTGAACTGCACATACCCTTCAATATCTGTACTCCACTCATGCCTGCTATTCCACCATGTCTCTGTTATCACTATAATATCCGGTTTCATTTCCCACACCAATAGTTCTAGGTCCTCCATTTTGTTACGCAGGCTCCTTGCATTGGTGTACAGACATCTGAATTGTTTCTGCTTGGCTGCACCCAGATTCCTCACCCAATTAGGTACAGTCATTCTATGGCCAGTATTGCCTACCTGACTTTTAGCTTCATTGGTATCAGCACCATCTTTCCTCTAAATGTTCATTCTCCTACGCACTGCTGTTCCTTTCTCCACTGCTGTATCCTTTCTTACTTGATTTTCCTCACAGTCAATATTAGAAGATTACATGAGCATCTCCCAGCTGTCTCCCCCAAGTTCCTAGTTTAAATCTCTTTTAATCAGTTGTGCAAACCTCCATCCAAGAAGTCTATTTCCATCCCTACTCAAGTGGAGTCCATCCCTCTAGAACAGTCCTTTATCCATGAAAGCCTCCCGGCAGTCAAACATCCCAACTCCGTCCTCATAGGACCATTGCCTGAGTCATCTTGTCTCGCCTTCATTCTCCTCCTCTAGAGACAGGTAGGATGCCACTGAAGATCACGTGAGTATCCATTTCCAGCAAGAATCTATCAGTATCATTTGTTCCCACACAAAGGATAATCAGTGGATTCTTTCAGACTCCCATTAGGATTCTCTTCAGTTTCAGGTCCACACCCTGTATCTTAACTGCTGGCAGACAGTGCACCCTTCCGTTCTACAGACCATCTCTGGTAACCAGCCTGTCTGTTCTTAGTAGGGAGTCACCAGTCATGTAGACCTGCCCTTTGGTGTGATTGTCTGGCCTTTCTCCTGTTCTTTCTGGCTGCAAGTCATCGTGTTTTTTGTTTTCCCCTTGCAATCTTCGGTGAGTGATCCTGTATCCACCTGGGGCTCTGAACTCTGTCTGTCTCCATTGACTCTTCCCCTCCTGTTATGGGACTAGCCTCTGTTCTCTTCTCCCTGGCCCTCCCTCCTTCTGTTACTGCCTGTTGTGCCCCTTCTTCATTCTCCAACTCCGCAAACCTGTTCCTGAGCTCTATTGCTCCTTCACTAGTCGGGTTTTTCCTCTGCCTGATTCTCATAGTGACATGCTGCCACTGGCCTCTTTCCTCACCCAGCAGCCTCCCCTCAGAGCTCCTCAGTCCAGTTAGCATCTGTGAGTCTTGGCTTTTCCCCTTCAGCCTTTTCCATCCCTCCATCATCTGCCCTAATCACCTTCAAAACTCAACCATAGTTTCCACTTGGATCTTCTCTTCCATCAGCGGCATTTCATACAAATAAAGCTCTTTTCAGGTCCCTGCTCCAGGATAATGTACATCCCACAGCTTCCATATCCAGACATCTTCTCTGGCTCTTGCGTTCCGTGGGTCACTACCACTGCTGCCTTTGAATCTGTCACAGCCTTCCCACCTAAGCTCCTGTCAAGGAAAACAAAAACCAAAAAAACCCAACAAAAGCAGAACACCATACACATTCCAACCGCCCCTTACAAACTCCCACTCAAACTCTCCTGTTTTCAGCTCCATTTGCTTGCTCCTGTGCTTCTGGCTGGCTCCTTTGCTCCTCAGTCTCTTCTTCATTGTTTTCTCTAAGCTTCCCCGTCAGTGACCTCACTCACCCACATGGCTTTCCCTGCCCCTTCCACCACCAAACCTAGTATCATCTCAGCACGTCTGCAGCAGGCTCACCAGCATCTCTTTCAGGCTGACCCACCACCAACTGGAACTCATGTTCTCCAGCTCTGAGTATCTTGCCTTTCCTCTTGAGCCCATTCCTTCACCTCCCTTTTCTACCACTGTTGTGCGCTCCGTCCCTCCTTGTCTCCAAGGTGCATGCTCACTCCTTTTAAAAGCACCCCATCCTCCATGTCTCCACAGCTAATGCCCTCCTTTGTGCCTTGGTCAGCTCTCACCTGGACCATCATTACCTTCTCCTCCCTGGCTTCCCCACTTCTCACCTCTACCTACTAAACATCTCTCCTTCCCCACTGTTCTGGCCCCATCAGCTCCTCTTCTATCCCTCCCTTGGTTTCTTACCTCTGGCCCCATCCATTTCACACTTATCCCTCCCACCTTCTAGGTCCTGCAGAATCTTGCCCCTGCCCATTTCTCTGACCTCATGTTTTCCAGCTCCCTCCTCTCATGCTCTGTGCACCTCTCAATCCTTCCATCTCATTGCTCCCACTCTTGGCTTACATCTACCATCTGCTTTCCCTACTTCTTCCAATCTCTCTCTAAAACCAACCAAGACCAGGGTTTATCCTGCCTAGTTCCCTTCTCCAGTAATGTCTCCTCCCTCTGCTAGGCTGCTGCTGTTCAGGGCAGAGATTGTGCTTTACTGAATCTGTGTAAAGCAAAATTTACATTCACAGCATTATACAGATTTTTTTTGTATTCATTATAATAGGGTGAAGAAGTAAAGAAACAACAGAAAACCTACAGAGTGTTTTCATCTTTATTTGATAAGGGGGATATTAGCAGTGCATTGTGTGGGAGGGGTCGGGGGGTAGGGGGGTGTACATTAAGGGGGACAATCTGGAGAAGAGTGAAATGTAACCATGGCAAGCAAGAGTCTGAATAAGTGAAAGGTAGGGATGGATCTGACGGTAGATAAGAGGCCCCATAGAGGTCGATGACACGCCCTGATTCTTAGAGAGCAGGATTGAGCCCATGGGTGATGATGAATTTGGAGAAGACAAAGTGAAGGATCATGGTAAATAGCTGGAGGCAAGTGCTGTTTTCAGGGTATTTGCCAATCCTGGAGAAGCCTGGTGCTGACTGACTGGAAACAGCAAGTCCAGATCCAATGTTTACAACGGGAAAAAGAGGAACTTCCAGATGTGCCAGAAGAATTTTGTATATTAGGAATAGTTAGACCGTACGGACAATATTTATGACTAGCTGCAGGAAAGTGCACATTATCTCCCCCTTGCCATGCCCAATGCACACAGGCTGGGAGCGTGGTACAGCCACTGCCTGGGCAGCTGCAGCCATGCTAGCTCCTGTGTTTGGCTCAAGAGGCCCCTGGGTCAATCCCTGGCATGAGCTGCCTCAGCTGCACCTGGAAGCATGGATTTAACGAGGGTGAATCACCAGATTTAGAGACAGGTCAATCAAGTAAGAGGAAATGAGCTACAGTCAGGCTAAACTGAGTAGAGCCCCCAGCCCTAGTGAGTCTGGATTTTGGGCAGGATGGATTATTGGAGGGCTGCTGATGAGCTGGTTGGAAACAAGAGTAACAAGTGGAGTTATAGGGTGCCCTTGCCTTCCTGAGACACCACCAGTTCTCCACTGGTTGTGCTTCCTTTTCCTTCTCCCCTCGCCTCAGCTGACAGATGGATGCTGCCCCAGGGACAGTTCTCTTGCCAAGGAGCAAGTCTGTTTTGGGCAATGGGCGGTTGCATGGCCTCTGCTGGTTGCTAGGTTATTTCTTTGCTAGAAGGTGGGAGAAAAAAAGCCAAGAGGTGGGGGGAGGGATAACCCAGTGGTTTGAACATTGGCCTGCTAAACTCAGGGTTGTGAGTTCAATCCTTGAGGGGGCCATTTAGGGATCTGGGGCAAAAATCTGTCTGGGGATGGGTCCTGCTTTGAGCAGGGGGTTGGACTAGATACCTCCTGAGGTCCCTTCTAACTCTGATATTCTACAATAAGAAAGCTCACACTAAACACAGCAAAAAGTGCATCTAGCCCAGGCTCATGGCTGGCTAGAATATCATCCCATGGAAATAATGTTCTTATTTCCCCTCTGCCCCTGCCATTTCCCCTTCAGCATCACTCTCACTAGGCCTTCCCCAGCCTCTCCTGTGGCTGGCACACAATACAGCCTCCTCTCCTGGCTGCTCAGCAATGGGTTTTGTCCATTACAGACACTTGGCACCTGGTGAGGCCCCAGCAATGGGCCTGTGAGTTTTGGAGGATGGGGTGTTGTCCACAGTGACAGAGAATGGGAGCAGAGGAGACAGAGTAAGGGGCTTCTCTGTGGTAACAGCCTCCTCTGTAGTAACAGGGATCTTCAGAGTTTTCAAACACATAAACAAGACATTTAAAGCTAGAGAAGACAGGGCTGTCACCCAGCCATCCCAGCCTGGCAGGACTCAGGGCCTTCTGGTCTCACATAATCCCAGCCTATGCATTGTTGATAAGCAGTGACACTGAATTAGGGCTTAATTCTCATGTATACTAATACCAATGTGCACTGTTCTAAAGGGGCTGTAACTGACATCCATTGTGAGGCCCATCACAGGACCCTAGCCATGGAAAGGGGCCTTTGTGGAAACCCGAATCGTGCCCTTGGTAGGACTTCACATTTCTCAAAGCATGTTGCAGACACTGAGCCCGAACCTGCCAGGTGCTGAACATGCCAAGTTCCCTCAGTCCCTAGGAATGTCAGTGAAGCTGAGGGCTCCCAGCTGTTGTGAGGACGTGCTCAGCACTTTTCAGGATCAGGGCCAGGAAGTCATCCATCCCCATTCAGAGAGAGGGAAACAGGCATACATGGGTCCAGGCAGCATTTTAACTCCTGCTTGGGCCCTATGGCTTTTGGGACACTGCCTCCGGAACATTTTGTGTCCAGGAATTAACCCAGTCTGTCAGGCAATCTCCCTCACTTGCTGCTGTGATGACGTCCTTCCTAGGGGCAAGGCTTTGCAGGCAGTGCAGTGCAGGCAGTAATGGCAGAATAGCACTTGCACTGGGAGCTCTCCGAGGCAGGGACAGGCTTTTTGCTCTGTGTTTGTCCGTTGCCTACCACAATGGGGGTCTGTGCCCGTGACCAGGGCATGGTGCGATGACAATGATGATGGATAATGAACTGGCAGTGCCCATGAATGCTGGTCTGGATTCTACAGGGAAATCACTTCCCTCTTCTGGGTCTGGTGTTGGGTGAGTGGGTGGCAGATGAAGTTCTTTTCAGTATTATTGACAAGTAAATTCTGCCTTTCCCCAAACAGATTCTAGTCTCAATGTAGCTCCTTCCTGCTGTGATTTCAGCCAGGGAGAGTGAAGGGGGAGAGAAAATACACTGAGCACAATTTCTCCTATTCACAGCCAAAGTCAAACCCATGCACCCAGGGAGGCCTCACAACACACTTCTGTACCCTGGATAGTCCTGTTTTAACCACTGTGGCAAATTGCTGGTACTGATCTGCTGGGTCTCGTGCTTTCTCTTCTCTGGGGTAGTTTCAGGGCGCTATTGCTTGCCTCTGAACTGGTTCTTAATTACTCCACTAGTGTCCTTGGAGGAGGGGAGTGGAGAGGGAGGGACCTGGGCCCGCCCTCTACTCCAGGTCCCAACCCAGGGGCCCTGAGGGTTGTGGTGAACCACTTGAACTAGCGGTTCCTTCCCCTGGGTTACTTCCCTCTCCTACCCTTCAGCTTGTGAAGGGCTTCTTGCCTCCCTTCTACACAAGCCTGGTGCCCCTTACCTAGGGTTTCTTCTGGACTTCACAATCCACCACAGCACTCCTCCAAACTTTCTATTTCTCTCTTATCAAACTCTTCTCTTCTCCAACTTCTGCAACCTGCACTCTGCTCCAACCAAACCTTCCTCCTTCAACTCCCACACTGTCTGGTTGAAGCAGGGGTTTTTATCACATGACTGAAGTCAGGTGCTCTAATTGGAGTCAGGTGCTCTAGTTAATCTAAAGCAAACCTTCCTCTCTTGGCAGGGAATAAGGCCCCCTGCTAACGCTCTCATGCTGCCCTCTGGCCATGCTGTATCACACCACATACGCACTGCATGGCGCCCTGCCCATGTCCACTGGAAAACCCAAAGAACATTCTCTCTAGAGGCAGAGGTAGACAGCAGGGAATGGGTTTGTCTTCTTGTATTTTTTATCATTTGCAGAAAACCAGGTTCTTTCAGCCCTTGGAGTCCATCTGCTTGGGCTGATCACCACCCACACTGTCGCCAGCATTTCCAGAACAGGGTTCCGTATCTTCAACCTCTCTGTCTGCCCCCACTCAGCAAGTGCTCATGTCACCTTGGGCTGGCTGTGAGTGATTCACATTGCTGGACTAGGGGAGACTTCCCAATCACAGCTAACCCTCTGCCTTTGTGCTCTGGACTGCATCCTGCTCAGGAATCCCAGCCCCACAGGGAGAGGAAAGGACAGAAAGAGGATGGGGATTCTCTCTGCTGTTGTATGAGGTTTCATTCTGGCCATTCTTCCTCAGCCTGCTGGGTCTGAACCAGAGCAGGGGAGAGGGAGGCAGCTGGTACATGAGGCGATCGAGAGAGACTCATCACTGTCACTTTCTTTTGTCTCTTTTCAGTGAGGATGACGCCGCCACAGTGTACAGATCGGCAGCTGTGCTCAATATGACGGGCTCAGGATACGTGTGGCTGGTGGGGGAGAGAGAGATATCTGGCAATGCCCTGCGATACGCCCCTGACGGTACTTACCTCCACTTCTCGGTGCTAACGTTCATTGCATGTGCAGTGGGATCTTGGCCCATCACTAGGACTTCTGGGTTCAAGAGGAGTGCCCAGGGAGGAGACAGTGCTGTGAGCGCTGTCCTGGCTGTCACAGAGCATTCTGAGAAAACAACCAGCTCGCTGTTACTTCCTGTTGTTAACGATGTTACCTCTGATGCACCCCAGAACAGCAATCCCAGCGCCACCAAACAAACACAAAAGAAGCAGCAGCAGCAGCAGCAGCAAAATGCCAAGGTGCATTGTCAATCAAAACATGCACTAACCATGAGCCAGTTAGGACAGCAACAGTCTGAATAAAACATAGTAACAGTCCCAAGAGCAGATACGGAGCAGCAAGCTCTGAGTAGCTGCGCGCGCGCACACACACACACACACACACACACACACACACACACGTGTGTCCTGCGCTTCTAGGCAGTTTATGCTAGCCTCAGTGACTCACTGTGACTCTCTCTCTCTAGGGCCAGCGTCACAGTCTACTGAGCCCTTTTCATCATAGGCCTTCAAGGAGGTTGGTGAGAGAACTCCCACAGTCTCTGTTGTCCCTGGGAGCTTAATTTCAGAACAGTTTAGCCTCCTGTCCTGACAGGGGCCTAACTTCCCCTCCCAGGAGATGTTCCTGTAGTGGTGAGTTGGGGGGAACCCTGACCCGCCCTCTACTCTGGGTTCCAGCCCAGGGACCCTAATGGTAGCAGCTATAGGCAGCCAACTTTTCACTGCCAGAGATGCTACATTTCCCTAGGCCACTTCCTCACAGATCTCCTGCTTCTTTCTTCTTCACCCTTACCTTAGGGCTCCCTTAACAATGGTTTGGGGGTGTCTTCATTAACCAGCCCTTCAACCGCACTTCCTCTTCTCTGGCTCTCCCCTGCCTGACTGGAGTGAGCCCTTTTTACAGTATCAGCAGGGCCTTAATTAGAGTCAGGTGGTCACATTAACTTAATGGCCTCACCTGACTCTTTGAACGTTAATTGGAGTCAGGTGTTCTCATTAGCCTGGAGCAGCCCCTGCTCTGGTCACTCAGGAAACAGAAAACTGCTTATCAGGTGGCCAGTATCCCTCCCTTCTACTACTCTGCTGTACCCAACTGGCCTGGGTCTATCACACTGGCTGGAGACACCAAGTGATCCCGGGGCCATAGGTGATACCTCTGATGCAGCACAAAAGGTGGATGCTGTTGCTGTGGCACAACTTCCACAACTGGCCACTTGACATCCTATGCACAAAGAGCGTCCTCTTCCCTATCTGTTTCCATTCGGGGTAGGCAGTACATCTCACTGGTTAACAATGAATTCTCACTGTGGTAAACTCACCACACTTTGTACCCTGAAGCTTCCAAGATCATGCCACAAATATTGAAAATGCTTCCAGACCCTCCCCTAACATATATTCCTTGTCCAGGATAGAACACATGGAGTCTTGCATAGATACTCTTGTTGAAACTCTCATGTTTCCTAGACACAGCAGTTAGCTTCGAGGATGGCAGAGGAGTGGGATGATCCTTTTTCATCAGCACGGACAACTTGGTTCTCATAGGTTAACTGAAGAGCCAATAGAACAGAGTTTCTCCAATACGTTCATGGATGTACACCAAATATCATATAAAGCACAACTTAATGCAACAGGGAAGGAGGTATTTTGACATTCCTTCAGTATGTGAAGTACGTGCTTTCCCAGAGTTCCATGCAGTCTCTCCACTATTCTATTCCTTGGGTATGGAACACAGCAGATTTATAATGTACCATACCAATACTCATCAGAAAGACCTCAAATTCTCTGGATACAAAAGGTGTCTGACTATCTGAAGAAAGCACTCTGGTAGACCAAACGTAGTGAATGACGTGGTTAGGCAAGAAATGAGCTCCTCTGAGATGCCTGTGAAATTATGAATGCAATGGGGCAAAGCATTAGCATCAAACGGTCAACAGTGTGTAGCCATGCAGTGCAACTGAGGGGCCAGTAATATCCACTGCCATTGTCTGCCACGATCTGTCTACAACTACCAGTTTCAAAGGTGCCGGAGGAACAACAGTTCTATCCATATCACTCAATGTCTGAGGACAGCCCTGGCCACCGAGCATAATTCTGCAGAAGTTCCTTCATCTTTGATAATCCCCAAATGTCCTTCATGAGCCATATCCAGGAGTGCTTGTCACAACACTGCAGGGATGATCACTCAGGCTTCTCTGTATAAGATATATTGAGTAGCACATGTCTTCACTGGGAACTCAGAATGAATTTTGTAGAGTGTAGACAAGTTGTGTTAAGGACTGGGTCTGGCCAACCTCCTTTACAGCACATATCACCTTGCACAGTTCAGCATCTTGAAGATAGCATCAGCGGTCCTCCCTGAGTCTGTTGACATCTCTTCAGTCAACAACATACAGTGTGTGCATACGAGGGTGTCAAACCAGCAGAATTTCTCAAAAGAGCATGGGCAAGTATATTACATCTTCCTTTGAGATGTACCAAATCCAAGTCATATTGCTGCAGCTGTATAACCCACCACTGCAGCCTCACATGCAGTAGATCAATTGCCTTATGACAGAGGCCTGGAATAGTCTAATGATCAGTTTCAAAGGTGAAATGTCTTCTCACTACGTAAATCTTGAACCGTATAATAGCAAAAACCATTGCCAAGAGCTATAGCTCAGTCTGGGAATAGTTTGCGTCTGTTGGGGTGAGAGTATGGGATGCCATCCCTCCTAGAGCAGAACTATGCCCAGACGCTGATTGAATGCACCAGTTTGAACCACTTTGGGCTTCTATAGATTAAAATAAGCATGGGGTTGGATCCGGCAGAGGGCTTGACACAGGGTTTTAAAATCATGCTTTGCTTCTTCGGTCCAAACCTACTGTCCCTGGCCCCGGGTTAAATCTCCCAGCGGCTTGGCAAGGGTACTGAAACTGGGCAAAGCATGGCCACCTGTGTATTAAGCTAGGCCAAGGAACAAACCTCAGCCGCGGTAATCAGCAGGTAATGGTAACAGAGCAACAGCTTGCAGCCGTTCAGTGTCACTTTCATACCACGGGCTGGCAGAGAATGCCCTAGAAACCCTGAGCGCCGTCATGCCCTAGGAACTCGACAGTATTTTTTGCAAAACTGCACTTGGCCTCAGTCAACTTTATCTCAGCTAGTTGCAGTTAGGTAGCACTGGGCCAGAATAGCAGTATGCTCAGGAATAATTTTTGCAAAGGTGAGACTGTCCTCCTAACAGCAACATGCACCCTGGAGCTGAGATACCACTCTCTGAAATTCTTCAGGAGCAGAGACTAAGCCAAAAGGGAATTGTTTTGCAAAAAATGATGTGGCTGTGAATGGGTGACAGGGGATAAATCACTTGGTGATTCCCTGTTCTGTTCATTCCCTCTGGGGCACCTGGTTCTGGCCACTGTTGGAAGACAGGATACTGGGCTAGAAGGACCATTGGTTCAACCCAGGATGACCATTCTTATAAAGCCACAGCTCACAGAGGTTTCCAGAAGGCCTTCATAGTGTCCATAAAGCATCCAAAAAGCCTGTTTCTCTGTAAAAAAGAAAAGAGGAGATGGATTAGAAAAATAGTCCCAGGCAGGAGGAACTCAGGACTCAGGATAAAATCTTGAAAGTATGTTCTTTCTCAAAGATCATGTGTGACGTTGCAAACATCCAAATAATTTTAGGGCCAGATCTCCATTTATGCCAGCTTCAGTTTCAGAGACCTAGTGGGGAAGGGCAGCCTTTTGCTAAGCCCCTCTCTTTCCCAAATGGGGATTGGCTAAAGCAACCTTATATAGTGTCTGACTGCATCCTGGCAGCATGTTGCAATAGCAGCAGTGCAGTGCATCCAGCACTTTGCAGGAGGGGAATCAGCTAAAAGAACACTGAGGATGGGGAAGCTAATTCACTGGGATTATAGTTGCTTTGTGTTGCAGTCAGTCTAATTGCAGCATTGAGTTCAAATTGTCGCTAACCAAGCTTATTTCTCTGACTGCTTCCAGGGAACAACAACAGCTTTAGTGGATATCATTCCCCCTTGCCCAGAGCAAACACCTACTCCAATTCTGCCAGTAATGCCTCTTGGGTTTTAGTTTCAGTGCTGGATCTTCTACATGCATTGTCTACTCCTTCTGCTGCCTGCCTGCTATGTGCTCCCCATAACACAGAGCAAAGTAGCAAAGTGCCTTCCTACAGAAGGAAGCTGGCAATCAGGTAGCCCCAGCTTGAGCCTAACTCCTGCCATCCTCAGCACCAAGGTTTGTAGGGAGCGGGTCCCCCACAGTCCAGAGTTCATTGGCCTCTTGGTGGAGCTCTGCTAGCTGAAGGCCAGGAGCAGGGGATCCATGGATCTTAGTTCTGTGCTGGCGAGAAGCACCTGCAGGGAGGTCATGTCTGCCTGGGGTTCTCTGACCGGTGCCATGCTCTCTGTTTGCTCCAGGGGTGATTGGTTTGCAGCTCATTAACGGGAAGAACGAGTCAGCTCACATCAGCGATGCTGTCGCAGTGGTAGCTCAGGCAGTGCATGACTTATTCGAGAAGGAGAATATCACAGACCCCCCAAGAGGCTGCGTTGGGAACACCAACATCTGGAAGACTGGCCCTCTTTTCAAGAGGTACCTGGGCACGTGGGTTCCCCTCCACATTTGGTTATTTATTACCAATTGTTACTTTGGGTAGGAACTGGATTATGAGTTCCCCAAATTCCCCAAATGTTTGAAGAGGCAGTGTAACCTAGTGGTTGGAGCACAGGACTAGGCATCAGCCTCCCTAGGTTCTCATGCTAATCCTGCTGGTGAATTAATCCACTGAGGAGACAGGGAAGGGGATTTGAATTGATACTTAATTTTAATTTTTTTTTAAATCTTCATGATTTTGTCACTCAGGATGGAAAGTAAATCTGTGCAGAATAATTAAGAGCAACAGCGATCACTGCAGGAAACTGCGGGGAATGTGCACAACCACTGCTATTCCGATCAGCTATTTTCAGATGATCGTTTTCCAAGAAATTCACTTTCCTTTTGGTGAATACGGAAAATCCATTTGCGAAGTCTAAGCAACACACTGTCCTGTCAGTTTTGCACTATTAGGGAATGAAACAAATAGAAGCATAATCTTGTTCATGGTATAAAAAAAATGCCAGCAACTTTTTATTTAATTTTGTATTGGCCTACAGCACAATAATATGTCAGCTTGAGACATCACATGGTACTAGACCCCACTGAGGAGTGGTGAATAGAATTAGGGAAAATGGTTTTCATTTAGAAAATGTAAGAGTTTTAGAAAATTGTGCACTGTGCATGCAAAGTAGCTTTGTTCATAAAATCTGTAGCTTTACATTTCGGATGGTTATTTGTTCCTGGAGGCTGTAGGCGTGCTCTTTGGTGCTGGGGCACTTGGGAGATCTGAGGCTGAGTTGCTCTGCGGGATGGGATCTGGGTATCCTGGAGCTCAGTTGCTCTGCAGGATCTCATCTTGGTGAGACTCACTCCTGCTTGGGGGAAGAAGTGAATTTGTAGCCTCCCTCTCTTGATATTCATTCAGTGCCCAGTGTCCCATGCTAGCTCACATGGTCTGATTCGTTTCAATCTGTTGTGTCTGCTCCCCTGATCAGTTCATAGAGTAAAACCTGCTGAGCTCAGGGCTCCATGAGGTTTGAAAACTCAGCAGTAGTTCCTGGGCTCATTGCAAGCTGCTGGGGCCTCTCTAGTCCAGGGAAAACAGATCCACAACTTTTATCTCATTGACTAAAGAAAGGTCCGATCCCCTAGCTACCACATCTCTTCCCCAGATAGCCAGGCTGCCCTCTCACTGAGCTCTCATCCGCCTTGCTGTCCTGTGTTCTGGGACGGGAGCAGATGAAGAAACTTGTACTGGGACCTAAACGGGAGTCTTCTTTGTAGAGTGTTGATGTCGTGCAAGTACACTGAGGGTGTGACCGGGAGAGTGGAGTTCAATGAAGATGGGGACAGGAAATTCGCCAATTACAGCATCATGAACCTGCAGAACCGGAAACTGGTTCAAGTTGGGGTATACAATGGCAGCCATGTACGTATGTTCCTCCACGGAGAGCCGCAGATGGAGGTGCAGAACCTGCACCAGGCATCTGATGTCTCGCTCTCCTCTCGATGATACTTGCAGGTCCTTCCCAATGACCGGAAGATCATCTGGCCTGGGGGAGAGACAGAGAAACCTGCGGGCTATCAGATGTCAACCAAATTGAAGGTACCAGCAAATGTCTCAGCTGGGCGAGATGGAGCCACTGGTAGCTCATCTCACGTACAGGGCTGCCGGGGGCGGGGGGGGGGGGCAAGTGGGGCAATTTGCCCCAGGCCCTGCAGGGGCCCCCAGGAGAATATAGTATTCTATAGTATTGCAATTTTTTTTTATGGAAGGGGCCCCCAAAATTGCTTTGCCCCAGGCACCCTGAATCCTCTGGAATGTCCTGCTCATGTATCTCCTGGCCTTGGGGCAGGACTGGTCTCAGTTACACTGAAAAGCCTCTTTATGCTGAGCCAGCAGCGCCAAGGGGCTGTACCATGGGAGTGCGTGAAGTTACACGAAAGCACATCTATGCTCTGACAAACTCTGCCCTGGCAGAGCAGCGCCCAGGGGCTTGTGAATGAGGGGCAGGCCCAGACTCATTCAGGGTTGTGTTGTCTGTTTGTAAATGGGGCCCTGGCCCAGTTCCTAGGTCAGAGCTAAAGGAGCTTCGTTTTAGCTTGAGCTGGTGTGACCTACTGGACAGAGCACTGGCCTGGGATGCAGGAGACCTGGGTGCTCTTTCTGGTTCTGTCACTGGCCTGTTGGGTGACCCTGAATAAGTTACTTTGCCTCCTTCTATGCCTCAGTTTCCCATGTGTAAAACAGGGGTAATGCTATTAGCCTCATTTGTAAAGTGCTTTGAAATCCATGGGGGAGAAGTGCTGCGGGAGAGCTGGGTGGGGGGAGGATTATTACTATTATCATTATGCATTTGAAGGAGCCTTCCCTCTGTGATCTCTGACCCCTTCAACAAAGACTTCCTGCCCTTACTTTCAGAGCCCACCCCAGCCTGCTCTCCTGGCTGAACCTTGCTTTAGGGAAGATGATGCCTTTATTGGTGATGGGCATCGTGGGAGCTAGATTGAGTAGTCCAGACAGTTTGTGTTTTGCTGGGGCCTGGTGTGTGTCCCACACCTGCTTGGGGAATGAGAAGGCCCCTGTCACAGGCTCAGTCTCTGAGGCAAATGGGCATTTCTGCTTCCTCCACAGATTGTGACAATTCACCAAGAGCCTTTTGTGTACGTGAAAGCAACACAAGCTGATGGAACATGTAAGGAAGAAATTACCATCAATGGAGACCCCGTGAAAAAGGTCTTTTGCACTGGACCCAATGAGACCATCCCAGGTAACTGTTCTTCCAGTGAGTGAACACGCAGCATCAACTCACATCAAAAAAGTGAGGGAGCCCAATCCTGCTCTGTGGTCTGCAGACCGTTAAAGGGAGCAGCCCACTGGAAAAATATCTGAGCACCTGGGCCGGCCAGAGAACACCCCAGTCAGCTCCTCTCCATTGCCATGTGGGTGCTAGGAATCTCAGATGCCCCAGCACAGAGAGATGCAGCCCCCATGCAGGTCTCTCCTCTCTTCTTCTCCTTTCTTCCCTTCTCTCTGACTCTCTTCGTGCCTTTCTCTCCCTTATTCACCGTCTTCTTCCTTTGTTCTCTTTCTTTTTGTCTCTTCCCCCATCCCATAGTAAAATCTCACCTGGCAGTAAATTCCAATGGGGGAAGTTACTTTGCCTTTCTAAATTCCTTGAGATGAAGACTGTGTTCTCCTTCATTTCCTATCCTGAATTGTTGAGCAGTGTTGCTGTGGGCTGTTAAACATCCACTGCATTCCACCGCAGTGGTGAATGCATTTCAGTGGCATTGGCAGGTCTCCTGTATAGCCAATAGGGTATTAACCTTGCTAATTCACTGCACACATAAATCGCAAGTAAAACATGTCTGGGTGTTTCTCATTTCTGAGTACAGGGTTGCAGTGAGGTGTCATTGCTGTGACTTCTTCATGCTGGCAAAATACATGGCAGAACTTTTACTGGAGCACTTGGAACTATTCCCACTCTATTCCTCGTGGCACCGGGTAGATGCTTTCTCTTTGCTCATAGACTCATAGACTCATAGGTCAGAAGGGACCAATATGATCATCTAGTCTGACCTCCTGCACATGGGCTCACTAGGTTCTGCTGGCTTAGCCACTGATGTGCTGGATTCTCTGCAATCTTTGTGGTGCTGCATAACAGTCCTTCATCCCTGCTCCCCTCTGCAGGCCGCCCCACTGTGGCACTGTGCTGCTATGGCTTCTGCATTGACCTGCTGATCAGACTTGCAGGGGTGATGAATTTCACCTACGAAGTTCACCTGGTTGCTGATGGTAAATTTGGCACACAGGAGCGGGTGAGTTTGGACCTGTCCCTTTGCCCTGTGTTGACGCAGGAGAAATGTATATGGGCAGCTGTCAGCAGCAGCTGGGGTTCCTGTGAGGAGCCTGAGCCAAAGCCCCCCTCCCTCTCTGCCCCGGGTGGGAGAGGTTGAATGGGCTGATGCTGCCTGTGGAGGTGGTGGCACCTTGAGATCAGCAGCAGAGCGGGGCTGATCCTCGCTGCCGGCTCTTGCAGGTCAATAACAGCAATAAGAAGGAGTGGAACGGGATGATGGGGGAGCTCCTGAGTGGCCAGGCAGACATGATCGTGGCGCCCCTCACCATCAACAATGAGCGTGCGCAGTACATCGAATTCTCCAAGCCCTTCAAGTACCAGGGGCTTACCATCCTGGTGAAGAAGGTAAGGGCCGGTGCAGCCAGTGCCAGCAGACATGCCCCTCAGAGACAGGCCGAGACGGACGGTGGATTCCGTCCCCGCACCTAGGCAGCCCCAGCTAATGAGTGACTCTGGACAAAACCTCCACCTCAGCCCTGCTTCTCTTCCTGCCCATCCGTCCCTGCCCGAGGCTGCTTCTTCCCCATCCAAAGCCCCACGGCCT
This sequence comes from Chelonoidis abingdonii, assembly GCF_003597395.2. Classification (NCBI taxonomy): domain Eukaryota; kingdom Metazoa; phylum Chordata; order Testudines; family Testudinidae; genus Chelonoidis; species Chelonoidis abingdonii. The sequence goes on from NC_133792.1 coordinate 4,673,104, forward strand.
GCGTCTCAGGATCCTCCCCTGCTCCTAAGTCCATCTCATATTTACAGGACAGGCTGCAATCATTGTACACCAACCCTGCATTTTATACTGGGTCCTTGGCCCCGTGGGTTTCAAGGCCCTTAGCTCCAGCTCCACGGGGCAGTGAGACCCCTTCCTGAAGCCTTGCGCTCAGTGCTGTCGGTCTGTCAGCGGCGGCTCCAGGGGGTGGGACTGACTCTCCTCCGCTGTCCCTCTCCCAGTTTTAAGCGCTACCCGCTTCCCCGCTGGTAGTTTTCATTACGGTCACTCTGTGCCCCATCGTTAGAACCCGTCCCATCCCGGCACTTCCTGTTCCCTGTATTTGCTGGAGTGTGAGGTGCGTGCTTTGGCTGTCTCGCTGGGCTTTACTGGTGAGTTATTAGCACCAGGGGACAGCGCCCTGGGCACTGGGTGGGCTCACTTACTGCTAAGCAATGAATGAATATAAGGGTTGGCAATACTAGCATCACCACCGGCCTGTTCAGCCTCCTTCCCTCCCTAGGGTTGCCAACTTTCTAATTGCACAAAACCGAATGCCCTTCCCTGAGGCCCCGCCCCAGCTCACTACGTTCCCCTTCCCTCGGTGGCTCATTCACCCTCATTTTCAGTGGCCTGGGACAGAGGGTTGGGGTATGGGAGTGGGGTGAGGGCTCTAATGGGGAGTGCAGGCTCCAGGGTGGGGCCAGAAATTAGGGGTTCAGGGTGAGGGAGAGGGATCGGGGCTGGGGGGTGTGGCTGAGGGATTCAGCATGCAGGAGGGGGCTGCAGGTTGAGGCAGAGGGTTGGGGTGCAGGAGGGGTGAGGGATCTGGGGTGGAGGTGCAGGCTCTGGGGTGCAGTCAGGGTTGAGGGGTTTGGGGTGCAGGAGTGGGCACTGGGTTTAGGGGGGCTCAGGGCTGGGCTGGGGGTTGTGGCATAGGATTACCTTGGGTGGCTCCTGGTCAGCGGCGCAGCAGGGTTAAGGCAGGCTCACTGCTTGTCCTGGGGCACCATGCTGTACCCCAGAAGCAGACAGCAGGTCCGTCTCCTGGGTGGGGGGGTCAGGAGTCTCCACACGTTGCTCTCACCTGCAGGCACTCCCCCTCAGCTCCCATTGGCCCATTCCCTGTTCTCCTGTGATGGCACCAGGCAAAGCAAAGTTTCCAACCACTTTGCACAAACACAAACTTTGAATCCTCTCTTTTAAGAAGGAAACTAAACCCTCTCAGGCTGGAGAATGGACATGGCCCCTGGACTCTCTTTATTGGGTGGAGGCTAAACCTCCCTTGGAGGCTGAATGAAAGTAAAGCGTCTCTGGAGCCTCCCCTTTAAAGCAGGGACTACAAGCCTTCACCTGCAGGAACAGGTCAAGTCTTGGGACCATCCAAAGCAGAGGACAGGGAGGGAGGCAGGGCTGGATGCAGGGGGCTGGCAGAGGGATTTGGTTTCCCAAATGACTCTTTTCAGTCAGGTGCCAGTGCTCCTTTCCTCTTCTCCCTCTGTGCTAGGAAATCCCCCGCAGCACCCTCGATTCATTCATGCAGCCTTTCCAGAGCACACTGTGGCTGCTGGTGGGACTCTCAGTGCATGTGGTGGCCGTGATGTTATATCTCTTAGACCGGTTCAGGTAACTGACCTTTGGGTGAGGGTGAGGGTGGGAGTGTAGTGGGGGGGGGGAGAGAAGCACTTAGGACAGGGTGGGGAGGGGACAGGGAGGAGACTCGTGTGAGAGCTCTAGCTGGGTTACTGACACACGCTCTACACAGGCTCCCCCGAGGCCTGTTGGCGAGTGCTAGCTCCGCTATCGCTGCAGTGTCAGCTCCGGGGAACGTCTTACCAAGGCTCCATGGACTGCACTGGCTCCTGAGTGGCTCTGAGTGCCATGGATCTAGTGTGAATGGCTCCTGGACATGTGGGAGCATGACTCTTGGCCTAGTGACAGTCTAGAGGCCCAGCTACTAGCCCCTAGAGTTAAACCCAGGGGGTTCAGGCCAGGGCAGATTCGGTGGACTCTGGAATTTGCTTCCCTCATTTCCCCAAGAGGCTACGTGTCCAGCCCTTCATGCAGCGTGATGCCCACCTCTCCAGGCAGCCCCGTACCTGTGGGCACCAAGATCTCATACAACTGATGTGGGAGCCGAGTCCATTCATACCTTGCAAGTGGGCAATGGGCTGTGAGCCGATTATGATTTTTAGGATTTTCTCTTCATGGGCCCAGAGGCTGGAGACGTAGCAGCATGAATGGCTAAATCAGATCAGTGCAGACATGCATATGATGGGAGCCCCACTGCTCTGCGGGAAGCTCTAGAGAGCAGGGGGTGGCTGCAGAAATGGGACAGGTCCACGCTGAGCAGATGCCCCCGGCAGTGGGACACCAATGGACAGGAGTGGGAAGAACTACCTCTGCAGGGAAGGCCGGGGAAGCAGGAGGTGGTTGGGTGACGTTGCAGGAGGAGGTTGTGGTCCATGCGGTGCAGTCATGTGGGGCTGGAGATGCCAAAGGCAGCTTCAGGGTGTGGCCCCGGTGTGGGAGCGTTGGGAATGGGATGTGCTGGGCAGCACTGGGGGTGCCTGGGGTGGTGTGTGCCAGCAAAGCGGTTGGCCCTGTTTTTCAGCCCCTTTGGCCGGTTCAAAGTTAACAGTGAGGAAGAGGAGGAAGATGCACTGACCCTCTCCTCGGCCATGTGGTTCTCTTGGGGAGTGCTGCTGAACTCTGGGATCGGAGAAGGTAAGATCTGCTTGAGCTCAGTACGAGTTAATTCAGGGAACCTCAGTGTGCTGCCGTATACAGGAGGTGAGACTAGATGATCCCTTCTCGCTTTAAATACTGCAAATTGAGTAGGCATTAGCACATGTCCGGGCCCTCGGAGTAGCAGACCCAGGTGCTTCATCTCAGATCTGAGGAAGACACCAGTCCAATGTGCTGGGGGAGGTTCATATCCATCTTCCCCTCTTTCGGAGGGGCAGCACCAAGTCCTCCCTGGGTGTGTCCTCCTCTCTGCTCCTGGCCTCACTGCTGAGGCCCCCTCAGGTAGGGGCCCCCTGCTAGGTCCAGGCTGGGAGCTCTGTGACCTCCTTGAGTTAAGCCGTATCAATGGGCAGCCACCCTGGAGCAAGTGTAGCTGAGCTGATGAACTGTTCTGCCCAGCAGCAGCTCTCATGAGCTCTTGGGAGTCCCTCCATAGGGCTCCCAGAGGGACAGGAGGAGGTAGACAGCTCCCAGACCAGCCAGGTCCCTGCTCACATGCTGCTGTCTGCTGCAATACACTGGTCCTGGGGGCTCGATACTCACCTGTGGGGAGCACTGGAGCTTTCAGAGGAGCTCTCTTGAGCTCAGACCTTTCCCAAGCAGGCTAGTGCTCCCTACATGCTGGCCAGCTGAGGAGAGAGGGAGCCAGCGAGGTGAGAGGTCCTGAGCAGCCCAGCCTGTGACGTGCACAGGAGAGCCGTGTATGTCCCAGGGGAGGGGCTATCTGGGAGGGCAGCCTGGCCGCGCTGCACCGTTCCCTACAATGAAACATGCAGGAGAAGGGCAGGAGAAGCTCTCACATGGGAGGCTGATAATCCCCTAAAGGCTCAGGGCTCCCATGTGCAGCGTGCACAGGGTCTCTCCATCTCACTGTCTGGCGGGAGCCCAGCAGGCAGGTCACCCAGTAGGGTGAGAGGTATTACCTGCTTCAGTGGAAGCTCAGGTGGGATTACATCAGCCCAATGTCCTGGCCAAATGACAACTTTGGTTATGACGGATAGTCTGTCAATGGCTATTAGCCAAGATGGTCGGGGATGCAACACCAAGATCTGGGTGGCCCTAAATCTCTGAGTGCCAGAAACTGGGAATGGATGACATGGGATAATTGCCTGCGCTGTTCACTCCCTCTGGAGCAGCTGGCATTGGCCACTGTCGGAAGACAGGACTGGGCTAGGTGGACCTTTGGTCTGACCCAGTCTGGCCATTCTTATGTTCTTACCGTCATTGCATTCTGGCCTAACATGCCTGCTCCTAGTATAAAAACATGCCAGGGGATCATCAGTGACTGAATATGGTGAGGACATGGCACTTTCAGTTGTGCCATGTGGGAGCACTGGCTCACTGCTGACTCAGAAGGACGAGTGTCCCTGCTGAAGACACATCACCTCTGCCTACAGCACCCACTGTTCCTAGGTGCCTCTCACTCAAGTACTGGCCTGCCTCCAGCCATGAATTCTCTCTGCTGTGTAAGCAGCTCCTGGGGAAGGACCTGCTGTCACACCAAGACAAATGGTTTCTCTTCCACGCAGGCTGGGACACGGTCCCACCATGTCACGGCCCATCAATTCTCCACTCTGGCAAGAGCTGAGCTGTCTGTTTGGAGGCACTGCTGACCAAGGACAATATTTGCAGGGCGGAGCTATTTGCCTCTTTGGCAGAGGGGAAGTGTGGGGATTCTGTACTGGGAAGCAACACAACAAACTGGGTCTGTGTCCTCCCTTTGCACCAGTGCCCTGACAGTCACAGAATGGGGCCTGGAGTCAGCCATGGGACTCCCATAATTCCCTGTGGCTGAGAGCCTCAGGAGACAGGTTGGACAGTGGTAGTTCAGATAAGACAAGGGGGATTGTTTTCCACCCCTGGGTATCAGATCCATGGTGTCCTGCTGGGTACCTGTCTGGCCTGGGTGGTCTCTCCTTGCTGACACACATGGAGCTGCATCTTTGCTCCTAACTCTTTCTCCTTTCCCCCCTCAGGTGCTCCCCGGAGTTTCTCTGCTCGTATCCTTGGCATGGTGTGGGCTGGCTTTGCTATGATCATTGTGGCTTCCTACACTGCCAACCTGGCTGCCTTCCTGGTGTTAGACAGACCTGAAGAGAGAATCACAGGCATTAACGACCCTAGGGTAATTAGCGTGCGCCTTTCTGAGAGGGGTTGTGTGTGTCTTGTGTCACTGAGGCAGGGTAAATGCGGAAACATATGATGATCTAATATGCATCTGCTGTCCGGGAAGTGGGTCCTGTAGCTTGACCTCTGGTGCCAATAATCCTTGGAGCCCCAAACACAAGTGTTAGGGGGCTTATTCCTTCACCCTCTCACTTCCCTGGTCCTTCTCGCATGAACAGAGAGCAACAATACCTGAAGTCCAAAGACACAAACAATTCAATGTTTATTGGGGTGAACTTCCAGCAAGCATGATTCCAGTTTCCTTCCTTAGTGTCCCCCTTCCCGGCTCTGACATCACAGAGCCTTGCCTGTGTCCCTGTTCCTGTTCCCATTTTCCCCTTTAGCAAGACAATGATTTTAATTCCCCCATCCCCAGTCCCTGTTCCCATTCCCGGCCCCACTTCCTGATTGACTTCAGACTATATAGCAAAACCTGAGTTTTGCTTAGCTATTCCTTAACCAATCATTTTACTGAAATTTATCTAACCAATCCTAACATATTGTAACATGGTTATTTAACCAATTATATTCCACTACCTTCATTGCTTTACACCCAACAAAATTAATCATACAGCAGTCAGAAACAATTACAGAACCAGACAGAGACCATGCAAATAAACATACAAACCAATACAGAAGTGAGGATTTCACAAGTACATCTATACAGACATAAGGGTTCTCCAGCTGTGTCTATTGATAAGTGAGTTCTTGCCAGACAGGATGCGATCAAACTAAGTTTCCTTTTACATCTTCTAGGCTCTTCTCTTTCTTGGAGGTTGATAAGGAATATCAGACAGGACTGTCTTCCAATATTGGAATGTGAGGATGTGACCAGACACTTCCCAGCTTATGGCTGCCTAACTACATCGTAGCTGAAGGCCTTAGCCTGTCACAGTAAGAGAAGGCCATTACAGAGACAGACAGTGATTTTTGATTCTTTCTTTTATACCTCTGTAACTAGCTAAGTGATAAGAATACAGCTAAATTCTTAAAGTATAGGCCTTTGCAGACAGGCCTGAATATCTATATCCTAACACTCCACCTCTTTTTTTCCTTTTTCTTTTGGGATCCTCCTGCCCAAGTATCCCTGGAAAAGCATAGGACATATGGCGACATATTTCCTGATAGGGCCAGGCATCAAGGTGGAAGCTGTTGATATTCCATTTGTCCCACTGCCCCTCGTATACTACAGTGCCCTGCACCTTCTCTCGTACAGGCGTACCACAGCTATTCCAATTAGTGTCCCAGACTTCCCCATCATGTTGGGCCCGAGAAGGTTGGGTCCGGGTTGTCTTGCGCACTGCAGGATGGGGAGGGCTTATTACATTACTTATAGTTTATCTGCATATGCAGCGTAACACAAGTACAGTTAACCATATACAATGCACAGCAACATCGAGTCCTGACCACTGCAGTATGGTCCAACGTCCGAGCCATCACCAAAACACTGCCTTTCCTCCTTCCACAGGGTTAAGATCTTAATGTGTCCAGTTGCTGGCAGCTGAAGTTTTACGTGCTTATCATAAGTCCATTGAATGTCCACAGAGAAATGGGTTATTGTCCGAACCAACTTAATGACTTGGTATGGAATCAGGCATTATGCCCTGGTTCGATTATTCACAGCAATAAGATTTACAGATCCATTGTTGCACCACAGTGCAGATAGCAGCATGTAGATGTGTGTAGTTTGGTTGGGGGCTGGTGTAATTGTGCCCCCAGTAATATGTACATTTTTAGCAAAACACCTCATACACAGTACACCCAATTGCCTAGCCCTTGCCATAGGCCATTGATCCTGCTCCTTCAGAGTCATAGGAGAGGGGCACAGCCAAACATTTTGTTTGATTTACACCCATTTTTTACACCCCTTCATTGATTCTCAGTGAGCTCCTCCCCTTCTCATTATTCCCATAGGGCTTGTGGGGCCCACCTTAGTTGCCGTTCTATTTCCAGGCACCATGGTAGCTATTACACAGGTGCTGGCCTCCTAGCTGAGCATTTTGCATTCCCATACACATCTCCCCCCCAAGGTCAGCCTTTTGAAGCCATCCCCCACCCACATCATGCTAGCAACAAGACAAACACCACAGACAAACAATACAAAACATAGATCCATGGTATTCTGGGTTATTCTTCTGCTGGCGCTAGCTTGCTTGTAGAGTGTCTGAAAAACAAAAGAAACAATTTCCAGCCCCCCTAGTGGGGACAGATTATTGCTTAATAATAATACCAATTTCTTTTACAAATTTCCTTGCTAATTGCAGGAAAAACAGAAGAATTACCTCCAGGCAGTCCTTATTTTGTTTTATAGTCAGGCTAGTGAATTACCCTACTCACTGGTCGTTATGAGGTGGTGTGCCTCAGTTTCCCCTCTTGTACAACAGATCAGGTTTGCAATAGTTTCTTTGCTGTACCAAGCTTTCTGTTTATTCTCAGATAATAGCTGAGAGCTTCTGATTTCAGGTCTGTACACACACACACACACCCTTAGGGTTAACCTGTTCCCCTTATTTTCAGACTTGACTTGTTTTTTCACCTCCCTTTTCTGGAGGGCCATAATTTGAGTCTTCTAGTAGCTTGTTTGCTTATCATATGTATTCATTATTCTCAGGTTCTTTGTGCTGCAAAGGGCAATTTTCTCCTTCCCCCATCAGCTTGCTAATTTGCATTTACACAGAGGCTTTCTTGGCTTGCCTCTGGATCCAAAGCTATCAGCAGCTCAGAGACTGTTTTAAAAGGGACACATTCCACTTCCACCAGAGTTGTGTTTACTTTTCACTTTCATCTCCTGCTCCAAAACACACAGAGGTCTGAGAAAGAAAGCACAATCAATTGTGGCTCCTTTTGGAGCCCTAACAGGATTTTAATTAAGTACCATGTTTTGTTTGCATTTCTTTTACCCCTTGTCCAATATACACTGCACATGTCCTGGGAAATAGTTTAACCTTTATTATATTAGCCATATTAATTTTACACAAGGTGTGACTGCCTCCCCATGCCCACAGAGTTTTCATGCACCCCCAAAGTGACCGTCTGATTCTCCAGAGCCACCCCAAGGCTCAGTGTTCCCATCATTGCTCTCCTTTTCCTTTTTCTGTGCACACACACAAAATTCTATTTTGTCTAACATTCCTTGCACCGTGATTACTCTTTTTACACCACTGTACCCTGATTACACTCCCATCTTGTACAACCAGAGACAGCCAGGGGCAGTCAAGTTAAGTTCCAGTAGAAACCCCTGACACTCCTTTAGTGATTTTGATTACATTACCCAACAGTCAAATAATTTTGATCAGATTAATCCTCCACCTGCTGCCTGCAGCAGTCCCCTGTAGACCATTTCTGGGGGGAAAGGGCCCATTTTCCCTCAAAATAGCCGCAAAGGCTTCTGGGGACAGAAGCATAGTGGTGGTAGTAGCCACTCTACCTGACCCCCTGGTATAATTTAATTACCAAGCTTCCATGCAATGTGACTGCACAGAGTTGCACATACAGTTACATTTATATAACTGGGTTTTATTATTAAACCAAAAACTTGCATCTTCTGACACCACAACTGTTACCTTTAACATCTTCACAACTCTTACCTGTACCATTTTCACAATTTCCAATGTTTACTTTTTTCCAAACCCTGTATTATTATTTTTTGCAAAAGGTATTTTTAACTTTTAACTTACTTTTTGAAAATCACTTACTCCTACATTTAGTTCTTTAAGGCAGTGCACTTTGTCTCTAACATCTCAGCCACCAAATACAATTATTGCCACACAGCTGCCTTAACCTGGGCTGTCTTTACCTTGAGACTGCAGAAAAGGCAGTAAAGCATTTGTCTCCATGGTTGCCCATGGATCTTTTACCTTAAAAATTCCAGTGGAATACAGCAGACCTTCATCATCCTTTGTCCCAAACAAAACAAAAAACAAACAAACCAAAGCCAGAAACATTTCACATCAGTATCCAAAGTCCCCTCCATTAAAACTTCAGAAAAACAAAGGTGTGGAGAGGCAGGGGGAGAAGGAGGAAGAGGTGGAAAGAAACTAATCAAGCCTGTTAGGTCAGTTTAAAGTACAGGCTACCAGCAGCAAATTAAGTAAACGGAGGGAAAGGAGGAGGAAAGGAAGAAAAGGATATAGCTGGCTTTGAACCAAGAGTAGGCTCCCCAGCTTGGAACAGCTGGGAACCCTGACCTCCAGGTTCTCATTCTGGCTCTGGAAGAAGAGTTGGGGTTGTTACCTGCTCCTGCAAATCCTGCCATTTTCCACACTGAAAACTTTTTCCTTCTCTCCCCCAGGACCAAGTCCCGGCTCCTGTTTCTAAAGGTGGTCTGTTAACTGTGCTTCTGACTCCAAACTCTGTTGTGCCAAATCGTCTTTAACCACCCTAACTAATTTACAACCCTTCAGCAGGCCCTGCTGAAACAGCACCAAACTTGAAAGATTACTGGCAGCTTCCCATAATGCTGCCCTTACATCAACCCTCTCACAAGTGGACTGAAGTGCCTCCTTTCCCTGGAAGGCATGCAGTCCCCATGGGCAGGGACCTTCTTCCACTACCCATATACCAAAGGAGGGTGGGCTCCTCAGCCACTCCCCATTCCTCAGGGTCCCCTAACACTTCCTCCATTTCCTTTTTAATCTCATCCCAGGCTGACCCCTGCACCTGGTATGGGCCCTGGTTCTTCGTTATCCAAAAAAATCCTTTATCCTGGCTTGCCAGAACCCACAACTACCATCACGAGAGTTCACTGTACCCTCTCCAAGCAGCTGCGTGGACTGTTGGGAGGGGGACTTACAGGCTGCCACTCACCTATCCGATGCGATACATCCAAGTCACGGCACCAAGATGTTAGGGGGCTTATTCCTTCACCCTCTCACTTCCCTGGTCCTTCTCACATGAACAGAGAGCAATGGACCCATTCAGGTATCGGAGAGCAGTCTAACGCTGTCAGCCGCATGGGATTCTGTACACCTGTGGAAAAACGTCTCAAGCGCAGCACTCGACTGTGGGACTGTGAGTGTAGGGCGACTTAACGGATGCCTTTATTTCAGGCTGACGATGCACTTCACTTTAATTTGCCACTATCCCCTCCCCCTAACAGGTTCGATTTGGAAAAATCGCTACATCCAACGTCGACGGCTCGAAGATGGTAGGGGCTTATTCCCTTCACCGCTTCGATTTAAGTTTCTAGCATTCCAGCTTGGTTCTTTCTGCCTGATACTCCTAAATAGAACAGAGTGAGGGCAACCAACATACGGAATGGCATGAGTTCCAATAGAGGTTTGCAGCAACATATTGTACAGTTTTTTTCAATTCAACTATACTGTTTATGGGGTGAGAAGAGTTCCACCGCCAAGCATAGATTCCAGTTCATCCTTCCTTACGTGTTCCCCATTCCTATGGCTCTGAAACCACAGATCCTTGCCTGTGTCCCAGTCCCTTCGTCTCCCATTTCCCCCCGCCTCTTCCACTATCGCATGTGAACTTCAGACTATATAGCCAAAACCCGAGTTTGTGCCTTAGCTATCAGCTATAACCAATCATTTACTGAAATTTATCTAACTTCAATCCTAACATATTGTAACCATGGTTATTTAAACGACACTTTATATTCCACTACCTTCATTGCTTTACAGCCGCAACAAAATTAATCATACACCACAGAAACAATTACAGAACCAACAATTAGACATGGCATATAACATAACAAACAGATACAGAAGTGGAGGATTTCAAAGTACATCTATACAAACCCAGGAATTAAGGGTTATCCGTTCCCATCTGTCCTTCTCGCCTTTTCTAACGCGCGTTATGATAAGTGAGTCCTCTTTGCCAGAACAGGAAAGCGAATCAAACTAAGTTTCCTTTTACACATCTTCTAGGCTCTTCTCTTTCTTTGGAGGTGATAGGAATATCAGGACAGGATTGTCATTCCAATAGAGCTTATTCTTAATTTCGGACTAGTTTGGAATGGGGTGAGGATGTGACCAGACACTTCCCCAGCTCTTATGGCTGACCCTAAACCTTTTTACCAAAAAAATCGTAGCTGAAGGCCTTAGCCTGTCAACAAGTAGAGAGAAGCATTTTCATGACAGAGACAGACAGTGATTTTTGATTCTTTCTTTTATACCTCTGTAACTAGCTAAGTGATAAGAATACAGCTAAATTCTTAAAGTATAGGCCTTTGCAGACAGGCCTGAATATCTATATCCTAACAACAAGTTCTCAAGGTTCTATGCTGAGGTGTAGCAGCCAAGGCAATGCTCCCCTTGTGTCCCTCCCCAGACCCAGCCATGTTCCCCAGACACTGCTAGGAAGAGGCTGCTGGCTCCCCTCACCTGACCCATGGGACCTGCCCCTGCCCATCTGCTCTTCCTGCTGTTTTCTGTTGTGTGAGAAGGGGCAGGAGCCAATACCCACGAGATGTGAGGTGTGAGGCCTGCAGGCTAGGGAAGGAGGGAACTCTTGGGAGCAACTGTTTTACAAGCAGGCACAACTCCCGCCCCAGCACTGCAAAAACAGGGGGGATAAGAATCAGTGATGGGGGAGGGGTTCCAAAGTTGTGAAGGGTGCATCAAGCTCCCCAAAGCTGTCAGCTTGTGTTCAGCACAAAGGCAGGAGAATAGAGCCCATCATTGGTTCTCCCCCAGTTCTCTCAAGTACTGATGGCAGGTGCTTACAATGACGTGGTGACAGGGAACGGCTGACCGACCCAGCGAACCAGGAATCCTGGCCAGAACCAGCACAAATCAAGGTGCTGTCATTGTCAGTGCTTAGGAAACTTGAGCTAATAGGAGATGATTCATATGTACTCACGCACTATACAAACCCAGCTGCGCCCTGTTTCCTGCTCTGGAGAGCTGATGGCTGAAATCAGACAAGCCAGGCACATAACAGGCAGTGCCCACCGTGAGAGTTTGGGGGCCACTGCTGAGGAGGGCCAGGATTTTCAAAGGGAGCCAGGTGCCCAGCCCTAGTGCACCAGAGAAGGGAACAGTTCAGACAGGCGAGTGAGGGCTGGCAGCTGGACGTGCAGTGGTGAGGCGGGAGGGCATGGAGGGAGGGAATGACCCTCGCCCCCGAGTGCACTGGGACTGCTGGCTTCAGCTGCTCCCCTGCCAGCCCTCACAGCTGGCTCTGCCTTGCCTTGCAGCTGCGGAACCCCTCCGATAAATTCATCTACGCCACGGTGAAGCAGAGCTCGGTGGACATTTACTTCCGGCGGCAGGTGGAGCTGAGCACCATGTACCGGCACATGGAGAAGCACAACTACGAGAGCGCTGCCGAAGCCATCCAGGCCGTCAGGGACAGGTGAGCGAGGAGCTGAGCCCTGCCTGGCTGCTGGGGGCCGTCCGGGGAACGCGCCGCCCCCCCAGGCTCACTGAGTGTATGAGGCTGCGGCATTTGGTCAGGGCATAGGGCCTGGCGCAGCCTGTCAGTGCTGCAGCCCATGTGGGGATCTTCCTAGGAGACAATGTCTTGGATGGCTGTGGGCTGGGACCTGGCAACCTGGCACTAAGGGATGGCGTTTGAGGTGCTGCTCTGTGCCCAGGCAGGGATGGGGGCGGGGGCAGATATCGGCACAAGGCTTCACTGGGGCTGGCTGGGATTAAATCTACTAATTCTGAAGGGAATCAGGGCGGGGTGGGGCTGGTCCCTGTGCCAGGGGGCTACCAGTTATGAGCAAAGCAGGGCCATTCAGCGGTCCACAGGACTGTGCTGATGCTATAGGGGGCAGAGGTTTGGGGGGTATAATGCCTGGATGTGCTGGCACTATACGGGACAGGGGTATGGGGGGTATAATGCCAGGATATGCTAGTGCTATAGGGGGCAAGGGTATGGGGGGTATAATGCCAGGATGGGCTAGTGCTATAGGGGGCAGGGGTATGGTGGGGGATGATACCTGGGGCAAGCACAGAAAGGCCTAAAGCTTCTCGAGGGGGGGGGGGGTCGTGGGACACAGACTGGAAGGGGCCTCTGCCTACTAACCAGACAGCAGGGCTGGGACCTGCCTTTCCCCTGTGGACCATGAGATGGCGTCTCTACAAGGCGCTGAGTAACGTCAAGTGCTTTGTAAACCCCATTGCACATCCATGGTGCAGTGTAGTGTGGCTCTGAAATTGCTTCTGCCCTTCAAAGCGGGGCTGCTGCGCGGATTAGAATGGGTGCTGCTGCTTCCCTTTAAGAGACTATATTGGCCTTGCCTGATGGTTAAAAACTGTATTAAGATGATGTTAAAAAAAGTGAACGGTACAGAGTTTAAACATAGAAGTTTCTGGTGATCAGGGAATAACATACAGATTATCGAGGGTGCAACGTTTGGTTTAAGATTGGGTGGCATAAGGAATACATAAGCAATACATAATTATTATAGCTGACAACAGTTACCACCCTCTGCAGATCAGTAATTTAAGACAAGCCAGTCCATGCTGCCACACTGACTTGACTTCTCCTTTCTCTGTGCTGCATTAGCAAGCTCCATGCCTTCATCTGGGACTCGGCAGTGCTGGAGTTTGAAGCCTCCCAGAAGTGTGACCTGGTGACAACAGGGGAGCTTTTCTTCCGCTCTGGCTTTGGGATTGGGATGCGCAAAGACAGCCCCTGGAAGCAGAATGTCTCCCTGGCCATCCTCAAGTCTGTACATGCTCTCCAGGAGCACTCCAAGCTCTCCAAACATTGCATGTGCTAGGACGTGATCAGCTGTGTGTGTGCAGGGGCTAGAGTAGGACTCAGGATACCTCTGCTGAGCTGTTGCTCTGCACCTGCCTAATGATCCCCGACCAGCAGGACTGCAGACCTAGCCCAAGCGGCGCTAGAGATCCCAGCTATGGAATCAGAGGCACTTTGAGCCTGATTCCACATGATAAGCCACATCTGTTCCCTGGGCAACTTGGAGGTGAAAGTTCCCATCCGGCTAAGACTGGGTTTCCAGGGTCTGAGCTCCAAGGGGACGTTTATCATCATACTTGGGGAGGAAAGTGCTAAGATTTTTTTCCTGAATGCTAAGATTATTTTTAAAGAAAACACAAGAGTTCTTAGAATTACTCCTTCATAAGGTGGGGAGGGATTGGCTCCTTTTTTCTAGCTCTTGGACAATGGAAGGCTTTGGGGCGCTCTGCCTCCATGTCCGTTGTCTCTCAGACCCACATGGGCCCAGTATATAACTAGGAAGGTTTTTTTCCTAGTTGCCAGCACCGTGAACTCCCCGTAGGCTCTGAGAGCCCAGCTAGGCTTTGTCGCCCATATGCAGCAGCACCAGTACCCATAACCCATCTGTTAGAAGTGTTGATAAGGAGCAGTGCAGATGTGTGCCTATAATATCCCTCCATCAGCTCAGGGTTAGTGGTTTGAAATATAAGCCAGATATCACCCAGCTCGACTCTCACATCCTGGATGAGTTTGTGGCTACAGTAGTTAGAAAGCCCAGGAATATAGGCATGGTCCATGTACATCAGACCTGAGGTCCATCTAGCCCGGCGTCCTGTCTCTGACAGTTGCCAGTGCCAGATGCATCAGAGGAAGGTGCAAGAAAGTGTGCAGTAGGCAGATGGGGATAACCTGCCCTCAGGGAAGTTTTCCTCCTAGTCCCCAGTAGTTAGAGGCTGGCTTTTGCTCTGAAGCAGGTGAGTTCATAGCCCTGCAAGGGGCATTGTTTATTCTTTGAATATTTACTCTTATCAGTATGGTTATTCTTGTTGGCCATAGAAATGTCCAGTCCATTGTTCAGTCTTGCTAAACACTCAGTATTAACGATATCCTGTTGCAATCAGCTCCGCTTGCTAATTGTGCATTGTGCAAAAAGGCCATCCTTGCATATGGGGTAAAAGGTCAAGTATTGCCATGGATCAAACACTGGCTAAGAAACAGGAAAACAAGGGTAGGAATCAATAGTTTGCATTTGTTAGTAGAAGGTTAACAGCAGGGAGCCACACAGATTCTGGTTTAGGCTCAGAGTGGTTTAATACATTTATCAATGGGCGTGGGAAAGGGAGCGAGCAGGGAGGTGACAACTGACTGATGAGACAAAATTATTTAGGTTAGTCAAGACCAGAGAAGATGATGAGGACTTCAGAGGGACCAGCCAAGGGCGGGGGCTGGGCAGTATGATGGCAGGTGAAACTCTGTGTTGACAAATGCAAAGTAATGCATCTTGGAGGGAATAATTAGAACCATTCGTAGAGTGCGCTAAATTAATTGGATCAACTCAGGATAAGGTGTGGGTGTCAGCATGGACAGCTCAATGGAGACCTTTGCTCGGTGGGCAGCCGTGGTCGAGAAAGCCAACAAGCTGTTAGGATACCTAGGGAATTAGAGGGAGAAAAATACAGACAATCCTGCCAGGCCTTCATCTAAATCAGTGGTGCAGCCTCATCGCTACCCTGCGTGCAGTGCTGGGCACCCCATCTCCAAACTGATACTGTAGAATTAGAGGGAATTCAGTGACAGGCAGAGAGAATGACAACCTCCCATCTGAAGAGTAATTGAGATGGCACTTGGCTTGGGATGTGAAGGGAGAGGGGACTTGCCCCAGGGCACACAGCAGGCATCAGCTGGGAACTGAACTCCCATCCCTTCAATGCTAGCCAGTGTGCCAGTCTTTGGACCACACTCACTGCCTTCACCCAGGCTCTCTTCAGCTCCTTCCCCTGGTGCACCCTCCTCAGGCCCTTCTGCCTGTTGGAAGGTGGGTCCCATCTGGTGGGGGTGTCCCTCCTGTTCACCTCACTGTCCATCCAGCACAGAGCTGGCTGCCTCAATGGAAGGAGCAGGAAACTCAGCGCTGAGATGGGCCAACTCCACGATGACCCCATATGCTGGCCCTTTCTGCCCCTCCAGCTCAGCAACTCTGGCCTCGGGATGCTGCCCTGGAGCACTGAGCACCATGAGCTGCTGCTTCCGGGTGCAGACACATGACACATAGCCCTAGGGGAAGTATTCACAAACCCCTGCACTCTTCAGCACACTGTCAAACCTCCTGCTGGTCTCCAGTCCCCTATCTCCATAGTTACACGGGATTGGCTCTGACTGGGGACCAGGCGATGTTAGGGAGCCGAAGATACAGGGTTTGCTGGATTTAAATTATTATAGTCTCCTAGCGGTTAGTCGACCCACTCTGTCCACACTCTCCTGGTTCCCCCTCAGCTGCCGCTTGCTGCCTAGCCTGGGCCTCTCTGTGCTCGGGAAATGGAGCTTGTCTCTCATGCACTGAGCCCATTGGTTCTGGGGTACGAGAGCCGATGGACATGAAGCCTATTTCTGAGCTGCACTTTGAAGGGTTTGCTTTACTTGTGCATTACCTGACAGGTGGATTTAATCTCCCAGCAGCCCCCCGAACTCTGCCTTTGGAGACACATTTTCCAGGATTGCGTAATGATAGGCCGTGGTACTAATTGTGCCCCAGACGATTCACAAAAGCACGTTTGCACACCCAGTAACAGCCACACACACTACATGTGCACAGGTTCACTATAGGCAGGACTACGTGTGCACATAAATAGCATACACATGCACGCTGTGCAATGCACACACAGTGCTCTGCCTGGAGCCATCATGTGCTCCTCTGCCCATTTGCACACACGTCACCCTCCTTCTAGCACAGCCTGCCAAGAGCAAACGCAGAACAGCTCCTTCTAGCCTCTAGCATAAAGGGCAGTGAAGCTGAAGTGCAGAGAGTGGGGGTGATGCGGGCAGGTATGAATGAGAAGGGCTGGTGTTTCTGAGTTCCCCTGTTCCCATAGTGTCAGTGCAAGCTCCCACTGAGCTGGGCGGTGGCCTCCAGTGAATGCTCTGTATTGTCTCCTTGTGCTTTCAGATCCCACGAAAACGGCTTCATGGAGGATTTGGACAAGACTTGGGTGAGGTATCAGGAGTGTGATTCCCGTAGCAATGCTCCAGCAACACTCACCTTTGAAAATATGGCAGGTTTGTTCTGCAAACCTCTTTCTTCCCGTTGGCTCACTAACCTGCTTTCCTCCAAGCTCTGCTGAGGTCTAAACTCCACTTCTGGGGCTGCACGTCCCTGTGGTCTGGGAGTTTGCTATGTTGAGCAGTGTCCTGTTCCCACTGGGAGATCAGGAATGGCTCTGAAGGCCCCTGCACCTCCAGTCTTCCCCTTTGAGGTCCCATTAGCATGCCTGTGATTTTAAATGTCACCCTCTCTGAGCACGACTCACCTCCCACTCCTCCAGCCAAGCCACAGTGAAATCATAGCCAGTCCCCAAGGCAAAGCCCAGCATCCCAGGCAGAGCCCCAAGGGAACCGGGGCAGGAGAAAACAAGCTGAGCATCATGAGCCAAGAACGTAAGGAAGGCAGCATGTCTAGTGGCTAGAGCAGGAGGCTGGGGTGCAGGGCCCCAGACTCACTGTGTGACTTTGGACAAGTTGCTTCACCTCAGTTTCTCCCTCTGGAAAATGGGGAGAATGATACCTACCGGGGGTGGGCGGCCGGAATTGGTAAGGAAGAATTTCTTCAAGTAGTTTTGCCGTGTTTCCTGTTTGCAAATTGTCTGCAAACAGATGACAGTTTTCTCGGACATCCTAACCCTACAGGGAGTCACTCAGGAAGTCCCAACAGTAATGCTGCATCAATGGCTCCTTCCCCAGTGCTTTTTGGGGGAGTTTGGGGTCCAAGCTGTGCTGCTTGTATGCATCACTGGTCAGTGTTCCCAGAGCAAGTGTGAGGACTGCCCAGAGAGGGACCAGTTTCTTCCATCTCCTCCCTCCCTTCTCCTGCCCCCACTTGAGATTCAGTATGATCCACACCTCTGCTGTCCCATCCCTCTACACTTGATTTCCCCTGCTCCCGGCCCATAGTTTTGGCCACCAAAGTGGTCACCACAGGCAAGGGACACCATGTGCAACCTCACTACACACACTCACACCCGCGAGTGGACACAGAGTCACCTGGTATGTGTCTGTCCCCTGACTGCCTAAATCAGGCTCCTGGTGTATCCCTGTGAACTCTCTGGGGTGGCTGATGTCTCTGTCAGTTGTTCGTACAGCCCTTGTCCCTGATTGCAGCCTCTGGGTGCTACAAGGATACAACCAATAATAATAATCCAAACTCAGAATTAGCTTTTCATTAATATTCTGCAGTATTCCCTTCAAATTCCCTCTTTCCATGAACATCCCTGCTGGTAAAGTCCCTGCAAGGATATTCCCAGGAAGTGAGTTCAAAAAGGGTGTCAACATAGCTGAAGCAACTACAGTAAAAAATGCAAACAAATCCTCATGGAAAGGCTCTGCAGTAGTCACCTTCTGCTGTGCTCAACCCTTGGGCATGTCTGGGGGCTGAATCCCTGGCTGCAGGAAGCTACTGCCGTGCAAATGGTTATTGTAATTCTACAAAGGAAATGAAGTATCGTGATGCTGTTTCCATTGTCCTCTGTGTAACTTTCCTGCTTATTTCAGGTGTATTTATGCTGGTGGCTGGAGGTATTGTTGCCGGGATATTTTTAATATTCATAGAAATAGCTTACAAAAGGCATAAGGATGCGCGGAGGAAGCAGATGCAGCTGGCGTTTGCGGCCGTTAATGTGTGGCGGAAAAACCTGCAGGTAGGACAAACCGTTTTTAGAGCAAATCTCCAACAGGTGCGTTTTCCATTACTTCACCCAATCAGTGACTACAGAGCTAAGCGTCCCTTCCCCTGGGTCCCTACTAATTATGGGGGTGACTGTGCTGCTAGCGACCAAGCCCTGGATTCCCTGCCTTCTCAGTGGGAATTCCCCTTGGCACTAACACACTGTCTGATGCAATCTCTCCCAGGAGGTGAGTGGTGCACAAATCTAACCAGGACACCTGGCAAAAATCGCTTCATTCTCAACTGTGCTCCCAGGGGTAGTCTGGCACATTGCTCGGCTGGAGACTACGTGCAAGAGCCGGGTCTCATTCTATCTGAGCAAACAGTGCCAGCACAGCTCCTTTAAAACGCCATTGCATTGACGGACCCAGTATCTGCCTGTGTTTGACAGCAGATGATCACAGCATTAAGCTGCTGTCGATGAGCGCCCTGTTCTGCTGCTGTCTGTGTGGGGAAAGGCTCGCATGACCATTAATGAAACACAGCCAAAGCAACCCCCTGTGTAAGTGCAGTTGCAACCTTCATAACTGGGACCGATTCCAAAAAGAGGTGGTGTGTGCTCTTGTCAATTGGATTCCACAGATTTGGAGACATGGGCATCTCTTGATGCCCACGATTCATGCTGGGGGCTAATAATGCCAGTTCCTGTTAGCGCACAGATTCCCTAGGGCTCATTCCAAAGGGCCATTGCTTGCTATGGATTCTCTTGTTTACAAAGGGATTGTTTCTCCTTGCCCCTCAAGTGAGGCAGGATCTGGAGGGAATCTGGTGTGCCTGACACCTTATCATAGCAACATAAGTGAGCCCGGTCCAGCTGACCTGGCTAAACTTTCTCTCTTTCCCAGCTGCTATGGGATTAATCCTTGCTATGTCCCTGGCCCCAGTTTAGGACATCCGGAGTTTCTCTCTGAACTGCCCGGGCTGTTTCTCGTGTTTGGGGAAACAAACCAGCATTCAAAGAGGAAAAGACCCTTTATCTGACTAAAGGAAACCACTGTCCAAAGAAAAGGTGAATGAAAGAGAGAGAAACAGTGATTGGGAACCTTCAAAGCAGTGTTGCTATAAACAAGTGAAATGAAATGGCCATGTGATAGCAGCATTGACTATGACATGGGAGAGGGCTGCTCAGGTGTAAATGACCTCCCTGAAAGCAGCAAAGGGGAAAGACTGAGGACTGGCTGCTCTTTACTTTATTAGACTAACTGAGAGCTCTTTGGGCTCAGTTCACTAATACAGTATTGCACAAGCCATTTCTGGTTTCCTTTGCTTCCAAAAAGCAGCAGCACTGAAGTAGTTAAGTCTGCTGGGACAGAGCACTAGAGTCACACTGCCATTTTTCACTTGCCAACCTTCTAGAAAATACTGCACTGGGTCACTGGGCAGAATCTGTGGGACTGTGAGCTACGCATGTCACCCTGTGGGTATAAACAGAGTCTCATGATAAAGATCAGTTTGACAATGTAAGACTTTTCCACAGGAGGAAACGTCAGACCACTAGTATCTGGTACATTACTAGAAGGTAGGCAAGTGGAAAGATTTATTTGTTAAACCAACCAAACAAAAATAATGGGTTTTGGGATCACAGTTTTGCCATGGCTATTTCCTGAGATGCCATGGAAGAAAAAGACATTTCATTCCATCCATCTTGCTTTCTTTTCCGTTTGTGCATGTCCGCAAAAGAGAGTACTGAAAAGGAGGAGGAAATGTATCCCCCGAGCATGCACTACGCACCAGCGGGATACATTTTGGTTACCCCCGGGCGGTGGTAGAGCCAGACCTGGTTACTTCTTCCCCATCTGAAAAAGTCACACTCATTGGCACTAAAGCCACCGGGGAGGAATTGTTCTGCCGTCATGGTATCTGGCTGGTCCCCATCACTAACAACGCCCTCTGCCCCCGGCGGCTGGTGCTCCCAGCCTGTGTTAACCAGGTCCGACTGTCTAACACCCATGGCTACAGTTTTGAGTTCTGTTTCTCTTTAAGTTCATTCCAACCCCTGATGATGTCATAGCACTAACGCTTCGCTTCTTTCCTTTCTTTTCCTTTTTTTTTCCTTTTCCTTTGGAAAACGTTCAGCTTTGCTCAAATGCATCATTTAAATTTTTGAATACATTTTTTACAGAATATTCATACAATGACTTCTCTTTCAATGCAGTCCTCTCTCTCTCTTGTGGCGCTAGGATTCAGCTTCAGAAAAGGCCCAGAGCATTTTTTTTTAGTGGTAGGTGCAGCATCTCACCTCTCGGTCTAGCTAGACTAGTTCTGGAAGCAAGGGGCAGGAGTCATGCAGACATGTCTGTTAGGAACCAAAGGTCATTTAGCCACCGAATTTTAACTGGCTCCTCCGGGAATTGAGGCCAGCCATACAGACCTTTAAATGGACACAGAAAAGAACAGGGCTACTCCCCCAAAGGGGTTTGCATTTCTCCAGATCCTAGGCCAGTCCAGCTAGTCATAGCCCCCTTGTAATTCGTTATTCAAGTTAGGGCCATGATGGCCCCTCGTGGAGGAGTTGGGAGTGACACCAGCAGAACATCTCCAGTAGCCGTCTTACCTAAATGAAGGACATAACATGGGGCAGTATTCAACTAGATTTAGAGATTCAAACACACTAGAGATCTAATCACTTATACATATTCATTTTAGGATAGAAAAAGTGGTAGAGCAGAACCTGACCCTAAAAAGAAAGCCACTTTTAGGTCCATCACCTCCACCCTGGCCTCCAGCTTCAAGAGACGTAGGTCCTCCAAAGATACGGTAAGAGGAAGAAGAACAATTCTGCCCTCTCTCTTTCTCTCTCTCTCTCTTTCTGCCATCCCATCGACTACCACACACCCATCCCGAAGCTGCCAGTGTACATGCATAGCCTCATGTTCGTCAACAGTCGGTCAGTGAGTCAGTCTTCCCATGTACCTGAAAGGGGTCGGGGACTCCTGGAGAGCAGGCAGGAGCTGGTCTGTAGTCCTGTGATGAGTTTGGAGATGCTACCGAGTTTTTTGTTTTGTTTTTGACTGGATGAGTTTTGAGTTTACACACTGTACTGGTGCTTACCATTGGAAAACAATGACTATTTTTTTCCTGTTCCTGAGTGTTCCTGTAACTGTTTGTCATTGTATGCCTGAAATGATCACCCTGGTTTAATTTAGGCACTGTCTCACCTCACCGAGAGCCATGCGTGTCACATTCTCTACATGTGGTTTTTGTTTGTGACTGAGAGCACTCAGGACTTACTGCTAAGTGCACAAGTAACAGCTGTCTCTGGTTATGAGCAGCATCAATTCAGCTCTAGAAGAGAGACACCGATGGTTGAGAGAGGAGTTTTTAAAAACCCAACCTGATTCAAATAGTGTATTTCACTGCTTGAGTACAACTGCTTGCTGCCTCTAAAGCCCAGTAATGTCGAACGGAAGTACTGTGTCCTCTCCAGCTAGCAGTTCACACACAACTCAATCAGGTTGGGCTGTTGAACTAAAAGCCAATACCCCATCTGTGCCCTTTGCATGGTGCCTTTTGTTGTATGCCAGTCTCTGGAGTTTGGGTAATCTGTTGTAGCAGTTGGATATGGGAGATCCATTTTGGGCCAGGCATCACAGTTAACAGGCTTCTGAAACCACCTCTGACCTGCCCTGATCTGCAGATTTCTGCCCATTGCAGATTTGCTCAGGGCAGGGTCACATGGAGGCTGTTAGACATGATGCATGGCTGCGGAGCGCCATTAATGAAACTGGGGTGGCAAAATGCAGCCCACCATGCTCTGCAATTCACTTAACCTTTAACGCAGACGTGCAGCCCACAGAGACTAGAGGGACCTTCAGGAACTAGCATGTGATGGTCCATCTTGTTCCCAATGCATGATGGGACATGTAGTCTCTCTGGGCCATGGCTTTGTATGCAAAATGGGGGTGACTCCATTTTATGCTAAAGTAGAGGCTTGCTCCCAAGTGATGTAGTGCACGGTTTGGATCAGGCCCAATGTGCAGTAGTGAGCTGCTGACCAGCCAAGCCCTCAGCTGGGCCGGGTTGGGCTGCCCCTTCCCTAGAAGCCACTGCTGCTGCCATCTCACCGAATGGGATCCTTTACCTTGGCTGTCATCTCAGGATATGCAGCACATGCCAACTGGTTCAGAGAATGCAGGGGAAGCCCCCCGGCACCTTGAGGAAGGGATCAGAGACAGCAGACTGGAAGGAACCACAGCGCTAGTGTTACCCGTGCTGCACTCTCCAGGTGGAGAAGCTCTCAGCCTGCACTAATGACCCCCCCCCATCACATCACATCCCCGAAACCCAGTACCGATGAGCAGGCAGGAGGGTGTGAGGTGAGATTGCCTGCTGGGGGCCCCATGATGTCACTCCCGCTAAATGTCTCTCTACCTGGAAGCACGGAGCATGGAGGGGGGAGCAGAGGGTGAGGGTGAGGAAGAAGGAGGGGGGAGACTCTGGGGATCTGGGCTGGGCTACAGAGCTGAAAGGTTCCTTCGTGGGTTTTGTGTGTGGCATTGGTGACTAATGCCAACCCCCAACACCAAGGAAACCAAGGAGGAAATGAGGCCCCATGTTCCAAAGTTAACCACTAATCCAGAGTGGGGCTGGAGTGCCCTGGGCAGGGGAGAGGGGTAAGTCTGGGCTGGAATAGCAGACTGGAGAGCGGGGAGCCAGGAGCTGGGTCAAAGGCAGGCCAGCTGGGGTAAGTGCTCCACTGTGCAGTGAGAGGGGCTCCGTGTGCATGTCAGGGCTGCCTGGGGCCTGGACTATTCGACAACCCCCCACACAGGTGGGTGCTGTGCACGTGACAGCACCTCCAGGCACCCAGACCCCCGGGGCTCCCACCTCAGGGAAGGAAAGGTGTGACACCATAATGAGGGTGGGGGCCGTACCCCTCCCCAGTTACTCTCTATAGCAGCACCCTATTCCCGCCACCCTTTACTGCTCTCCAGTACGTCCCAGCATGATGCCTCCAGCGGGTGCCCAGCCCAGCAGCAGGGCACCGGCACCCCCTGGAGCAGCAACGTGAAGGGTCTCACCCTCCCGCCAGCCTTTCATGCTCCTGGCCAGGTCACTGGCCTCGCTCTCCACCACACCTGCCCCACCGAGCACAGCCTGTGGCCCTCGCACAAGCTGGCACGGGAAGGTGCACCTCAACACTGGCCTAGTTCACAGGGATCTTCTTTTGCCCCGTTAACCCCAGGAGACAGAAGCGGCCAAGACTCCCTGCCGCTGGTTGTGTAGGAGTGGGCAGAGGCTCTGCCAGCTCGGGATTATGCAGTGGCTCTGCCTAGGGCAGCAGCTGCCATGACTGAGAGCTGGGCACTTCTCCTGCCCAGGCCCAGTCTGTCCTGCTGCCATGTTCCCTGGAACCAGAACTGAGGATAGTTTCCACACAGCCCTTGGCCCGGGATCCCAGATTAGATTAAACTGGGTTGTAAAGATGTTCACTTGTTGTCTGCTTTTTGTCACTACAAGGCAGACATCAGATTGTTTGGACACCTCAGCTCCATTTCCAGTCCTTAACACATTTGAGTTTCTTCTACGGTCAGCTTCAGCGCTGATGTTCTTGGTGTTGTAGTGCTTGATTTGGGGATAATTACAGCCACGTTACCCTAAATTACTGATACGTGCTCCCAACATGAACTCCAGCTGAACACAGTTTTTATCTGGACATTTCCTTGGTTTTAAAATTGTTTAAAATCTTGTCTATGAACACTAACCAAGAAACCATACAACCATTGCCATGATTGACAGATACATCATTTCAATCTGAAATCATTGTCTTGTATTGTGACATTTATGGCCAAATTCACCAGTACACTGGCTGCTTTATGCCAGTCTGGCCCTGGCCAGTTACAGTGGGCTTACAGCTGCTTTGCGTTGGCAGTGCAATGCAAATCAGCCAAAGCATGCCTTGCCGTTTCCTCCTCTTCCTGCCCTGCACATTCCCCTGGGCAGGCTCCCCCAAATGCCCTCTGAACCCCAGACGTTCCTTGCATGCGTGTGGGCACACGTGCACACTCACATCCATACATGTGCACCATTGCCAACTCTTTGGAGCAACACAATTTTAAGTGCTGCTGGAGCCAATCTCAGCCAATGAGTGGAGAAGCTCCAGTCCTCACATCATTTTCAGCTCTTCCTCAGGGGAAAAACCCCTCTTATTGGCTGGATGCCTTGGCCACTTGTCCACTTCCTAGGGAAGAGCAGCTAGTGAGAGCTGCTGCAGGTGTTGGGCCGCGCTCACTTCCAGGAGCCAGAGGGGTGTGGAGGTTAAGGAGGGTGGGGTGCAGACAGTCCCTCTTTCAAAATGGCGTCGTCTTGTACTCTCAATGGGTTTAAAGCCCTTCACAAAGATGGCCAGTGCCTCCCATATTTCTTCAGTGGAAACGAAGCCAAATTGCTTCCAGAGAAGTACAGTCAGAAGGCAGTGAAGAGCCCTGTGCAGTACCGATGACTGGAATTGGGCAACATTGTTGCTATGGGCAACCTAAGTCCCATTGAGAGTGATAGGAAACGGCAGCCATTTTGAGAGAACAGTCGTGCTGAGTTTCTGTGAAGGAGGCCATTACTCTTCAGCCTCTGTTAGAGGAGAAACTTTCATTTACAAAAAATAATGGGGAATAGTCCTTAAAAGTGCTTCTTAAAACTACCCATTGCACCAGATATACCCTGGCTTCACCTCTCGGCTGGGGTTCATGTGACTAGACAGTGGTTGTGGGTTTGGGACAATTGAAGGCCCTTTCTTGAAGGCCCAGTTTTAACATTAATTTTAACTCATAAACTTATTACTGGAATTACTTGACATGTCCAAAACATTCATTTAGTATTCAGAGAACAATTGCTGGAATCTTTCACACAATAGTGTATGTTTCCGATAGAACCAAGAGACGGGATTGTGGCTTTAAGTGTAAAACTCACTTGAGCTGTAACTATGGAGTGTCCCTTACAGACACTGCTTGTGATGCATGTAACACCCAGTGACAGAGCACAGGACACCAGCAGGCTTTCCACAAAGACAGACCGAGCCACACATAATCCATGCAGATTCAGTTCACACTGCATCTGCTCTAGTCCTTAGATGGCATTTGAGAGTCCATAACGCCTATAGACAAACCTGAGATGCACATAATTCCCGTAGAAACAGTACAAAACAGCAAAATAACAGTAGATACAGAATGAGATGGACATACTCATGAAAAACATGGCACAAGGCACAAATAAATGCCAGACAATCCCTGAAGATCCCAGTGAGAGCCATGCAATCCACTGAAAACCACTTTGGTGGGCAACCAATCATTACAGAGCCCACCTGAGGTCCCAGACTGCCCTGAACAGCCCCTGAGAGTCCATATTCCTCACACACAGAGCGTGGGATGCAGCTGACCCTGCTGGCCAGAGGGGTGATCAGAGCATTATCAATTTCTGTCCTGACTGTTCAGTATATAAACCCTGCACTGGGTTTCTGTGCTCTGGAAGCAGGGCTCCAGCAGGGCCAGAAGGAAGTGGTTAGTAGGGGCAGGGCTGGGGAGGGAGAGGATTGTCTCTGAGAATTGATTTGTCTATAACTAGAGATTAAGACCCAAATGGAGGGAAGTTGGAAGTTCGTCTTTAGGGGCCTGATTCATCGCCCTTTGGAATCTCCTTCCTTTGGCTTCAATGGGCATTGCCTTAGCTGTGCAGGAGGGTATTATTCTACCAACGTGACAAGGAGATGGGGCTGACATGCCATGTCTGGGATCTGTAAACCCCTCCTGTTCCTTCTGGGTGATGTTGCACCCTCTCCCTGAGCTCATGGTGATGGGTTTGGAGGGCACAGTGCTCGGGGTTATGGTGCTCAGGCAGGGAGCCTATCAGCAGAAAGGAAGTCTGTTTAGTTTTAAAAGCCTTTTCTTAGGGAGGGAGTAGTTTTGGTTACTAGAAGTTCAAACCAATTTCTGCCTCCTGTGAGGGATGGGGGAGGTGTTTCCAAATGAGCTTTTGCCAAACTCAATCAGTAGGAAAAGCAGGAACCAAATTCCAGGCCACATCTTTACTGCATGTCGTACGTTGGCATTTTCACATTAACAACAATTTATCACAACTAACCCAGGGGGCACATTTCTTTACCCACTTGAGGGGAAAGTCAAAAGCAAACACTGGGACAAGGAAGCCACGTGCCCTGAACTAAGAGTGAAATGAAGCAGCCCAATGATAACTGGCCCAATGGGCTGGCTCAGATTGATCACGGGGTTTCTTGGTCTCAGTTCCTCATGGGAGCTGAAACTGAAGTGTTCACTGAGCGCTATAGAAGCTGCCATATTCTGTAGAAACTGTACTGTCTCCAGTGAACCCTCCTCCAAGCCAAGCTGTAGGGATGCTTGGGAACTGTCTGCAGCAACCTTATGGAAAAGCTTTGATTGCATTTGTAATTGACACTAAGACTGCAACAGTTTTCCTGCCGTTGCATCATCCCTGAGTGCTGCCCTGTAGGGACACACATTTGAATGAGCTGTGGCAGGCGGGCAAGTGCCAGGGCTGCCTAACATCTTGCTCTCCTTGTCTGTGTATTTGTCTTTTGCAGCAGTATCATCCCACTGACATCACCGGGCAGCTCAACCTCTCCGACCCCTCAGTCAGCACTGTGGTGTGACGTCCTCCAGCAGGAGCCATCAGTCCCTAGTTTAAGACGGCCCAGCCCAGGACTTCCTTTCAAAGGGACACTGATGGGTCCTTACTGGTGAGTCAAGAGGGATGCATCCTTCATCCATACGCAGTGACTTCATTGTCTCTCTTCTGCCCTTCCTGGTCCCGCTGACACATAATGCCCCAGATTGCACTACAGAACTAGGGACCATTCTGGAGCTGCACTGTACAGAGATGATCACTTCCGTGTCATGCTATGTTTTAGTCAGTATTGCCACTGGCTGCAGATGAGTTGGAATTAAGGCAAGAGGAGACGGCTCTGAACAGCCCACGGCACCTGGCCGTCTCACAGAGCAGCAGCAGGAAACGCAGGGAAGGAGTGGATGTTGCATCCTTTGCAGGAGGTGGAGGACAATTTGCTGAGATCTTGTTTGTTCCTAAGCGCGTGTATGGACTATCATAGCCTCTGCCACATACTTCACATGCCACAGGAGGACTGTGACATGGTCTGGTAGCACTGGAGCTGCTGGTTCCTGTCCATAACTCAGCACACAAGGCACACGTCTGCCTCTGTTCTGGTGTCGTCATTTCATGGAGCAGGTGCAGCCACACAGTCCGTTGATGAAACATGTTCCCTCTGGCTACAGTTGGGAAGAGCCTTTTCTCCAGCTCTCTCCATTTCCAGATGATGATAAAGTCCACAGCTCCCTATTCATCCACCCCTCCTGTCTGCACCAAGCCAGCCCCTCCCCTGCATCCACATTAGCCATCTGTTTCTACATGGCCATTTGCTATATGAGTAACACTGGCACCACCTCCCTCAGCTCCCCACTGCTGGCACCACTCCACCCTGCTGTGACAGAGGTGGCTCGGAGAACCATTGCTGGCTGCTTGGTGAGGTCCTGTCAGTGTGTTTTGAGCTCCCCTTGAAGCCGTCTGCACACAAGACATTTGTATGGGCCAGATCACACTGAGCACCGCTGCAGATGGATGTCCAGACCAGCAGCGCCATATTTAGTAATAAGGCAAAGCAGCGTTGGTACCAGGCACTGGCGCACACTGAGATCACTGCTCTGGATAGTTTGGTCCATCCCTTGTCTTTGCCATCCACCTTGCTGCCCCAGCATCTCCATAGCTCACGCCGCAGCAATGTATTTCATAGCAAACGGCCAAAGGCTTTCTGCCCCGTCCCCTCACAGGGGCTAGACTGACGTTCCTGCTGAATGCCCTCAAGTGCTTCTAGTGTCACAGTGTGGCCTCCCAGCACCACTGATGAGGGCTGTTGTGAGCAGTGTGCCCTGGGCATGAATACGGTGCTACACACACACTGGCAGGATCCTTACCCACTGGACCTGCACTCAACATTGAACTGGAAAAGTGAGCTCACTAGTGCCACCACCAGGCCTCCTCTGAACACGCCACAAGAGCTCGCAGTCAGCCTGGCACCACTGGCATCTCTACAGTCAGCGCCTAGGCACAGCCCACCCATCATGGTGACCGAGTCACCACCACACATTCAACGGACGAGCCGCAGAAGAGGGGGCACTCGGAGGGACACTTGCCCATTCCCAAGGTTCTTGTCCATGCTCTGCCCGATTCATCCCGCCTCGTACATCTCCAGCCGCTGTTGTCTCCTGTCAGGCAGCGGGGAATGAACGTGGCCAGCAGTGCTGGCCTGTAACCCCACTGCACTGTCTAGTCAATTCTCTAGCAACTGCACAGCAGGCAGGCACTACCCCGTGTACAGTGTGTCGTGTGTGTGCAAAGCTGTTGGTATATTTAACTCTTGCATGTGGAATGTAGATACATTTTTTAAAAGCAAACCTGTCTGCAGTGTGACACTCCAACGCAGCCCCACCTGGGTGCGCTGGCCGGTCTGTGCCAGGGTGTGCCGTAGCAGCAGCTACCTTCCCCTCCAATACTTTAACCCCAGGGCTGGTGGCCACTGCAGAAGGAATTGGACTGTACAGTATTTCCAGACTCAGTGGGTCAGATCCTCAGCTGGCATAAATCAGCGTACCTCCGTTGACTGCAGTGGCACTATTGATTCCAGTCAGGCGAGGCCAGTTTACACCAGCTGAGAATTTGGCCCACACTATGTATACTTCGGTGTCATGTAACTTAAAACACCCCTTTGCCAGAGCTGGGTAAAGTCCAAACTGGACCATAAAGAGGTTTATTCCACTGCCTCGTGCCTCCCTTCTTTTTGTAGCCATTTTCAATGGGGACCGACCCAGCAAACCCAGCGGCTGCCACAAACTCTGAGCCTCCCCTGGCGTTACTGTCAGATAGTTTACAGATAACAAAACAAAAGGCAAGGGATGGAGCAGAGCAACACGTGGCAGAGCCAGCAATGGGCACCAGCTCCAGGAGGGACCCGGCGAGAGCGTGAACATGGGCCCACACACCAGGAGATCCCAAACCAGACTGCTCCCGGAGCTGATCTGTGCATGGCCATCGCTCTAGACAGCATGTGAAGACGTGCTGAATAGATGAGCTGCTGGAACACGCGGCCTGAAAACTGGCTGAGCTAGACACATTCTGAGAGCAGCTAAATACAGCTGCAGGCCAAGCCTGTTCCCTTCCAGGCTTCTGGGAGCCCTGCTAGCCAAGTGAATAGCATGCTAAGAACCAGGTCAAGCTGCCTTTTTGTTCATTAGCGTAATAGGTAACCTGTTACATGCCTGAAAATGAGCATGATTGCTAGATAGACAAGCAGCTCTTCGAGCGCCAGGGCTGCTGCTTGCAGCTCAGGGGAGCTCTCTTGAACAGGACTACCTTAAACAGCAGTCACAAAAAGATCCTCCACCCCCCATCACTGCATGCAGGTGACCCGCAGGCTGAGGGCTGGGTCCCTAGGTGTCGGTACTGGGGTGAATCTCACCATGGCAGCAGGTTTACAGAGTCCTAGGGCGTCTGACAGATTTTCAACCCAGCGGGGCAGATCCTCAGCTGGTGTAAATTGATGTCGTGCCCTGGCTCCAGGACTCCCCTGACATCAGTGGTGCTGTGCTAATTGCCACCAGCTGAAGCTCCGCCCCTGGGGGTCAAGTTCTGCTTTGGCTGCGGTGACTCTGTACAGCTGGTACCGAGGGCAGAACCTGGTTCCTGCTCTTCCAATGTGTCTAAAATAAATGGAGGAGTTAGAGAACTTTGCTCTCGACGCAGTGGAATCATTGCTGGGGGGCTGTATGCTGAGCCCTGCACTGTTCCAGTGAACGGCACTTACTGCATGACTGAAGTCACAATTGCCCTGGGTTATATACAGAGATGTCACTTTTTATTTACTATTAGAAGTGCATTTTACACCCTCTTTGCTGTAGTGTCTGGGTGCTCTTTGCTGATACCGTTATATACTGGCTACAGCCACACACGGATGCTGCCCTCCGCCTTTCAGCACCTGCCTTCTAAAATCGGGTTGCAGAGGAGTCCATAGGAAGAGGAGTCTTTTATGGCCACAAGCCTCAGCCTGATCTCCAGTGGAAGCTGGTTCTGACCCTTATTAAGGAAGCTCAGTACCTGATTCATTCCAGGAATGCCTGGGACTTCATCAAGGTCAGCACCCTGGGGTAGCCAGACCCCGATCCATCCAGGGCTTTGTGGAGGAGAAGCAGGCCGTGGAACTGGAGTCTGGATTGGATAGGTAAGGGGAGTAGCATACAGAGCACTTTTCATGGGTTCTGCTCAGTCTGCTCCAGTGGTATGCAGGCTGCAGCCAGAGCTTCCAGGTCGTGCTTGGTCAGTGCCAGGGAGAGCATATTACAATGGTTAGGCTTGGAAGCAACAAAGCAATGGAAGGGGGTGGCGAGGTCTTCCTGGGAGTGCAAGGCCGCTGCTGGGCAGATGCAGACTGTTACCAGCAGAACCCCAGGGTCATGCACCTTTTAGGAAGCAGGGGCTGATGCCCTCAGCCCGAGATGTCGTTACTGTTTTTGCTAACCCATTAAAATGCCTCCCTCTGCCTGTCAGTAGCCCCTCTCTTGTGCTCATGCAGCTCCGGAGCTGGACTAGGAGGCATCACAAGCTGTCTGACAGAGACAAGGAGATTATTCTGGCGCATGCGAGGACTAGGCTACAATGCACTAGGGATTCCCAGATTAAGATGGGTGGGTGCAGATTCTTAGATTCCCAGGATGGCAGGGACCATTGTGATCATCTAGTCTGACCTCCTCTGGGCCAGAGAACTGCCCCAGAATAGGTCCTATTGACTGACAGCATAGTTTTAGAAAAACATCCAATCTTGATTTTAAAATCAAGTTATGGAGAATCCACTATGACCCTTGGTAAGTTGTTCCAATGGTTCATTACCCCTCCCCTGATTTCCATTCGGAATCTGTCCAGCTGCACCTTCTACCCACTGGCTCATCTTAGCCCTTTCTTTGCTACTTGAAGCACCCATTATTAATTCTTTGTTCCCCATGTAGATATTCCCAGCCTGGGACCCCTTAGCCTTCTCTTTGTTAAGCAGACTAGAATTATCTCTTTGAGCCCACCACTATGAGGCAGGTTTTCTACTCCATTAATCATTCTCGAGGGTCTTCTCTGACCCCTCTCCAATTTATCACTGTCCTTGAATCGTGAGCACCAGAACAGGACACAGGAGTCCAGCAGCAGTTGCACCGGTGCCAAATACAGACGTAAAACAACCTCTTGACTCCTCCTGTTACTGAGATGGAAAAAATAATAACAAAGCAATAAGGCAGCATGAGGCTGAGACAATATTTCCCCTTAAAACGATGCCCAGAAAATGTCATAAGTAGAAAGGATCAACTCCAGGCATTCCCAGCAAAGGGCTCACCCACTCCCTTGACCCTGCGCCCGACTGGAGAGGAAGCCACAGTGTGTCAGGATGGATTTAAGCGCAGATCCCTGCATCCTTAAAATCAGACCCCTGTACTGAAAAGAGACCCCCGGCCCCGTTTGTTAGGAGTGACTGGCCCCCAGTGCAAGACCCAGAGGAGCCCAGAGGAGGAGGGTTGGGTGTGTCTCAGCCCCATAGATTATGTAACTGATGGGATGGGTGATCAGAGGGAAGCAGTGGCAGCTGAAAACTGCCCAAGGCACCAGGAGGCTGCCAGGCAGGGCTCAGGCACATTCCTGCTCCACCTGACTCTATGTAGAGAGGGGCCAAAGTGACGACTTTCTGTGGGCACATGGGGAGGCTGAAACCAGGCTGTGCTTAGTGGGTGCAGCAGTGCTGGGTCCCCAGCCTGTACCTGGGACTGGGCAACCCAACCCCACAGGAGCAGTGAGTGAGGACAGGCCAGCAGGGAAGGAGGCCCGGGGAGATGGAGGTTCAAGGGCCATAAGGGGATGGTGGGTGAGGGGGAACACTGGGTAGGGAGCACATGTGAAGGGTTTGCTGTCAGATAACACAGTACTACTCCTTAGCACCTAAGATCACTGCATGTGTTCCCAGCACTGCATACGTGGTGCTGCAGGAAGGGGAGAACAGGCTTCCCTTGAACACCCAGTGTTTTACTGGGACTAGCCCATGGGGTGCACACGAGAGAGAGAGAGAGAGAGAGAGTGTGTGTGTGTGTGTGTGTGTGTGTGTGTAATGGAAAAGGAAAACATTTTCCACGTGTGTTGGATTCCATTGTGCTATTGAGTGGCTCTCAGGCCCGACAAGACTACTGTCATTCCCCACTGGTAGGGTGGGTAACCCGGACTTGGGGGTTAGCTTTGGCTCTGGGAGCATTGGCCATGCAGGAAGAGCTGGAGCTAGGAGTAATCGATTTGGTGATGCTTCCTCTGAAGCCAGAATGCAGTTCCCAGTATCCAGTGCAGCTCTCTTGACGGCCAATCTCTGCCGGTAGGTCACAGTGAGCACTCATTGTCCAGGTCTGCAATCTGAGCTCTCAACACAGAGGGCACAAGGAATAGTTCTGCTCCCGATTGTTGAGCCAGGTCCCAGTTCAGGTTTCCAGAGCACACACGTACGGTTTCAAGTTCAAAAATTCACTTGCCACAAATATTCTCTAAAATGTACCATTCCTGTGAGCTCTCCTGTCTGGGGACATGTTTGCTGGAACATCAGTGGGACATGAATACAAAAAGGAAGTGAGCATGGCCAGAGCCAGCTAGTGTTGACATTCACACAGGTAGGTCCAGACCATTGTTCAGTGTTTGCCCAGCTCCAGCTCTCTACTCATGACTCTTTCATCCAGAACATCCGCCTCCATTCCCTGGGTGGAAAGGTGCGTGCCTCTGGGTTGATTTGTCCATGCTCTGGTCTAAACACATGAGGAACCAGAGCAAATGGCTCCTATTTCTTCAGGGTAGTAGCAGCATTCACACCCTGACCGTTCCTCTGAGCACACTGTGGCAGCTACCCAACCACCAGTGCAGTTAAGATTGAGAACACAGCAAACCTAAAGGCAATTCTCAGCTCACCCTACTGCAGCAGGCACCAGGTTTCCTAGCATGCCATCCCAATTGTGTTAACCCTGTGAATTGGTGCGGGGACTGCACTCAGCCCCTGGCTGTCACGTTCATACTGGGGCACTGGGCTGGGCAGGCCAGACAGTTACACCCTTCAGCTAACACTGAAACCCTGGTAATGGAGGGTCGCCCCTCTAGGTGCCTTTGAGGCAAATTAGGAAGCAGAGAGGGGCCTTTCACCTTTGAGGTGCTGGCATGAACCAGGCCAGGGAGGAGTAGTTCCCATCTGCTGCTGGTCAGGGGCAAGTGTGGAAGATGATGTGGAGGTCTTAGTCCAGAGCTATTGGCTCTCATTCCATATCAGAACAATTGGCACCTCACTGGCAGGCTCTTGGAAAGAGCTGGAGGGCTCGGAGATGGAGCCAGCACTCACCAGCCAGTGCAGATGGATGTTCAGGGAAGTCTTGCAGAAACGTTGGGGATTTCCCCCTTGGTTCATTGCTGCAGCTCCAAGGAATGTGAGTGGGGCTCACGGTCCCCTGGGGGAGAAGGAAAGGCCCCGCAGCAGGGGAAGGTAACACAATTCTCTTCCCGGGCCCACGACAATGCTTGCCAGCCCTGGGACACAGACAGTACCTCGTCCCCTGGCTGGCCCACCCAGAGCTACTGCAGCCATGGCACTCCCATGTGGGTGGGCTCCTCACCAAAAGCAAAGTTCGTTCAGGAGGTGATTATAAGCTATGGCCAGAGAGCCAAGGAGGAGGCAGATGAGGATGCTGGCCAGGAAGGAGGCTGGGCCGATGAGCAGGAAGAAGACGTAGTCCCGGGGGTGCAGCAAGCTCTCCTGGCAGTGGCTGAAGGACTCATTGCCAATGGCCAGGAGGGGATACTGGTTGAGTTGCTCTGGGAATCTGCACAGGATCAAATTCTCCTCTGCCAGAGAAAGATAGACACAAAGGTCAGGCCGGGTCATGGTTCCCAACCTGGCAGCAGCACATGGGAGCTGGCTTGGGCTCCTGCCTGGGCTGGAGGAGGGCAGCGAAAGGAAGGGCAGCGCCAGGGAGGGAGGCTGGGCAGGGCAGTGCTAGGCAGGGTGGGCCAGCAGCCACGGGGAAGACCTGCAGGCCGGCTGGGTGTGCTGGTGCTGGGCAAGGTCATGCAGGACAATGCAGCATTGGGAGGATGGGGCAGGCTGTGGGCCATGACGGCAGCCCTGCGGTGGGGCAGGATGGCAGCACTCAGGAGGAGCACGGCCTAAGTGGCCAGGAGCAATTTCCCCTTCCCCCTCGGTCTTCTTGTAGTGCCACAGGCACCAGGTGAAATGTGCTGTGCAGAACTGGGGTTAATTCTGTCAGCCCAACGCAGTGTCATGGAAACATCCCACCCAGCCAGGGTGCAGGCCCAGGGCTCCCGCCTCAACATGACGGCACCGGGAGCAAGTCGGTGTCCATGGTGATACACACGAGGAAGTAAGTCGGGGGGCTGATGGGAGAGGCTGAACTGGCTCGAAGGCTGAGGAACTGGAGCAGGGTCTGGGGCAGCCGCTCTCTCAGGGCTGGGGGTACGACGCCCACGGAGTTGTGGGGGCAGGGCCTGGGGCAGCCCCTCTCCCAGGGCTGAGGTTATGATGCCCATACAGGCCGGTGCCACCCCTCAGCTGGGAGGGGGCTGTAGGGACAGATGTGCTCCTCCTGCTCCTGCACTGCAGCGGGAAGGGTGTCGCCATCAGCCAGGGGGGTTCTCCGCCTGCAGGAGGCAGTGCCACCCACCCACAAGATAGTGCCGCTCTCAACACGGCACTTTCTGGTGCCCACCATGGGGCCCTGGGGCACCTCCATAAACAGCCTCCCGTCCTCCCAGCCCCGGCTGCACTGGCCTCTCCTCTTCTTAGTGGACTGGAGGACAGAGAGGCACTAACCTGAAACTCCCTGTAAGGGTTCAAATCACAGAGGCCTGGCAAAAGGCCTGGCACCAGCTGGCGCTCGTTACCCCAGCCAGGCCCAGTCAGAGAGAAAACGCAGGGGCACCCTGCTGCCTGGATGGAGAACCCCAGCCAAGTGCTGCATCTGGCCCCTGCGACCCTGAGCACACAGGGGCTGTGCAGGGCCAAGGGGAGCCACTGTAGGCTGGGAGACATTCAGAGCAGAGCACAGGGCCCAGGAAAGGAAGGGATGGAGCACAGGGCAGCTCTGATGGTGTCCCACAGCTGGAGGCTCCCTGGCACTGACACTGCTCCCAGCGAGGGGCTGGCCCCTCACCATTCCCAAACTCCCTGTCCTGAGCTGGGGGCCCTGGGATGCCCCTTGGCGCCCATGGCAGGAGGGCCTATCCAAACCAGAAGCCAGAGGGCTCTGCCCATCTGGAGCGCCCTTTCCTCAGCCCCACTGTCATAGAATCATAGAATCTCAGGGTTGGAAGGGACCTCAGGAGGTATCTAGTCCAACTCCCTGCTCAAAGCAGGACCAATCCCTAGACAGTAGATTGTCCTTGATTCCCCTTTAACCCAGGCTCTGCGGCACATGGGCTGACTCCTTGTGGCCTCGCTCAGGCTTCTCCAGTGACATCAGTGAGAAGGCTGGGGCCACAATGGGGGTCAGGCCCTGGCCCTCACTCCCTGCTCACTGTGTCCTGCCGGCCCAGCCCTGCTGCCGGTGAGTTGTCACTGCCCCTGCAGAGCAGGAGATTGCAGGGGATGCCTAATACCAGGCCCTGGAGGCTTTGTTCAGAGCGGGGCTGTCACCCAAGGGATTCGTATGTGACCAGCATTGTGGTGGAACCATGCAGCCACATCCCCTGCTGCAACCCAAACCCGCCTGCTTCAAGGGGAGGGGACTCCTAGGGAAGCCACAGGTCCACGGACCCTGCCTCTGGCCAAGAGGATGGAATAAATCTGCTGCCGTCAGTGCATGAGATTCACTCGAGGCTCCCTTCTCCCAGCCTGGCCAGCCCTGGGAGCAAGGGAGCTGAGTGGGGCTGGCTGAAAATTGAGAACTCTGCAGCAGAAGGGAAATGAGACCTTGTACAACCGGAGACCCTGAAATAGGCCAGTGGCTGGGCTCTGCCTGACTTGGGGCAAGGACGTCAGCGTGGCTCCCCCACCGGGCTACAAATTCATAGCACATGTTCGCTCTGGCCCAATGACCATTGAATTATTTCTACAAAGTGGAACAACTTCAAACAGGAGAGATTGAGAGAGACCAATTGTATGGCCCAGTGGCCAGGGCCCTCCCCTAAGATACAGGAGTGGTGGGTCTGGGCCCGGCCTCTGAGAATGTTCTGTCAGAATCAAGAGGGTTCAGTGAAAAGGAAGCCGGATTGTCCAATGAAGAAAAGGTTTCATTGAAAAATTCCTGCCCGGCCCTAGGCCTGCGCTCTGCCCTCCATGCTGTTGTGCCACCCCTCCATTCTTACCTTGGATTTTGTCCCTGTTGCCCATGATCCAGAGGAAGAAAGGCTGGATTTCACAGGTGCATGCCCACGGGTTGCCCTGCAGCGTGAGTGAGCGCAAGGCAGGCAGGTTCAGAAAGACGTTGGCATGCAGGGACCTCAGGGCATTGCTGTGCAGAAAGAGCTCCTGCAAGCAGGGCAGTGCTTTCAGCACCTCCGGGGGCAGCTGGCCAAGCTTGTTGGCCCCCACGTTGAGAGTCACTAAGCCTGAGAGAGGCAGGAAGGTCTCGGCTGTGAGCACTGTGAGGTAGTTGTTGCTCAGGTCCAGCTCCCGCAGCACCTCGAGCCCTGCCAAGGCCTGGCTGTGGATGCTCACCAGGACATTGCTGCGCAGGCTGAGGTTCTGCAGCACGTGCAGCGAGCGAAAGGTGCGAGCCTTGAGGACGGCAATGTGGTTGTAGCCCAGCCACACGGCACTGGCGTTGGTGGGCAGGTTTTCAGGCACAACGCGCAAGGCTCGGTAACTGCAGTCCACTTCCCCAGAGGAGCATCTGCAGACGACAGGGCAGCCGGGGGAGGGCAGTGGGCACAGGAGGAGAAAGGCCAGGAGAGTGGCCAGGCTGCTCCAGCCAGCCATGCTTAGCTGCCAAGAGAACCACTCAGCTCCCATTCCCCCTAGTCCTCCAGTTCTCCTGGCGCTTGCCGTGCCTGACACACCCAGCCTTCCTGGTCCAGCTCAGCAGCCCTCACAGGTTGGCTCTGTGGGGCGGGAGCAGCCGGTAGGGCGGGAGCCAGGCTGGGGGCACACGGTGCCTTGCACAGGTCTCGGACACCCTGCAGTTCTTCGGGCACTTTCCTCCCACTGCAGAGCGCAGCCTCACCTGCGCTCTGCAAACATAACCTGGCTGCTCAAAGGCCAGCGGCTCTCCCCAGCTGTGCTTTCTTCAGGGCGGAGCTGCACTTTCTTAGCAAATATTTTCACAGAGCAGACACTCCTGCCAAGATGCAGAGCCAGGGTCCCCCTCCCCCACCCCACAGGAGACTGCTCCAGGCCAGGTTGTGCAGCAGTGCCATACACAATAACCTTAAGGCCACACCCTTGGGGAACTGGCCAGATCCCCTGCACCCAGCCCATACTCAGGCCTCTCACAGGGCTCGGGCTGCACTGCTTACCCCAGCTCTCACTGCTCGCCTCGGCCACCGGGCCTGGCCCCTCCACCACTCCTGGCCCCTCTTCCCTTGGCAGCTCTGATCTAGGAGCCTGGAGCTGGGGCACTGGGTCCCTCACCTCCTGGGTGAGTGCTCTAACCAGCAGACTGCACAGTCACCCACCACCCCACCCCCCCCGGCTTGTGCCCTCGCTGGCGCTCTCACTCTCTCAGTCGCTTGTGCCAGAAAGAGGCTGTGAGCCTGAGAATGGCTCTGTAGACTAGTGGTCAGAGCATACACCCGTCTCACGGGAGAGCCAGGATCCAGTCCCCCTGCTCCATGACTGGTTCATTAATTGTCCACGTGCCACAGCTGCACCAGGAGAGACTGAGGGAGCCCCACACGGCACTAGGCCAGAGCCCAGTGGCTAATGCACTTCCCAGAGAGGGGCCAGGCCCCTGATCAATTCCCCCTCTCCCCATTAGGCAGAGTGGGTCTCCCACACCCCAGGGGAGTACCCTGTCCCCAGGGCTCAAAGCTGCAAGGCCAGTCCTCCTGCCTGCCAGATGGGGCCCCCAGCCGAGTGCTCCTGGGCCCTGGTTTGAGACTCGCTCCAGTGGGAGATAGGCACCAGCTGCTCCCTGTTTGCAGAGGAGACACATCGGTGCAAGGGTGTGAGACCTTCACAGACACAGGCGCCAAGGGGGGTTAGGCACCTGCAGAGTTTCAGCAGGAGTTTTGTGCGTTGCAGTGGTGCCAAACCCAGACTTAGTGCTTAACTCTTGTTATGCACTCAGGCCCTTCTGCCTTGCCCTCCTTCTGGGAGCCCCCCAGCCCTCCAGCAGGGCCGCTGCTCAGTCTCAGGACAGGGCTCTCAGCCCTGCCTGGAGAGATCCGGGACGGGAGGGGAGAAGCTTGGTGCTCAGCAGTGTACATGTGCCAGCCAAGGTCTGGGGCAGCATCCTGAAACTGGCACTTTCTTGGTCTGAAATTCTTTTGAATCTAGCAGAAAAGTTCGATTAGCCCCTTGGTGCAGCATCTCCTGCCCCTCACCTCAAGTGCTGAGGTGCCCCCTGTGATGAAATGGGGCTGTTTTTAATGTATCCTCTGAATACTGTGTTGGTGCCTCAGTTTCTGGCCGACCCTCTGTCTCCGTGGCAACTAATGGCCCGGCCCTTCCTCCCTGCAGAGGGATGCTAAAGGTGTGAGAGAACAAAGAGACCAGGTGACCTTCTGGCCTGAGAAAGAGACAAAGGCCAGAGAAGGAGGAGCTGGAGGGGGCTTTTCAGTTTTGGAAGCTGGCTGGAAAGGGAGAGGGACATCCTGATGGGGCTTGGGCTTCCCAACGGGGCTGTGGCCTCCCTGGGGGCCCCAGATGGACCTAACTAAAGGGGGTCCTGCTGTCTGTACCTGTAAGACCTGTCTTGGACTGTGTTCCTGTCGTCCAAATTAACCTTCTGCTTTACTGGCTGGCTGAGAGTCACGTCTGACTGCGAAGTGGGGGTACAGGACCCTGTGGCTTCCCCAGGACCCTGCTGGACGGACTCACTGTGGGAAGTGCATGGAGGAGCAGAAGATGCTGAATGCTCCAAGGAGAGACGCAGGAGGTGAAGACGTGTGAGCTTCTTACCCTGGAGACAGTCGACTCCAAGGGAGAGGAGGCTCCCCAAAGTCCTGACTGGCTTGGTGGGGAGCAGTTCCAGAGCATCGCCTGGGGACTCTGTGACACTTCCCACCCTGCTCTTCCCCACATCCTGGCTCCTAGGGCTGGGTGCTCATTGGAGCTGACAGAAGGCTGGGCTGGGACCACTGCGTCTGCAGCTGGTGCACCTGGGTGAGGCGAGGGGCCCCTGCCAGGCTGGTGCATGGTAACTGTCTCCCTGGATTGCTCCTAGTCTGTCCCTTTAATGTCTCACTAGTGAGTCAGGGCTGATTCTGAGTCCGGCGAAGAGCTCTCTATGGATACTGCTCCCCAGGGCCCTGGATCGGCTCAGCTGGGAGTGGGCTCCTAGTTCATGCAGCTGCGAGTTGCTGGCCCCGCCCCACTCAGCTCACAGTAATGGGATGGTTGGGAACATTACATTGAGCCCCTTCCCCCAGCACGTTTACAGCAAAACGGTAGCACAGAATCGAATGGGAAGGGGAATAACCGGGGAACCTTTGCAAGATGAGCACTGGGCAGCCGTCACTGCTCTGCCCTTTCCCAGCATTCCCTGAGGCACCGATTGCTCAGGGGAGTTCGCTGTGGTAGATGATTTTAGATGCATTCATTTGATCACGCTCGTCCTCCGAGGTGAGGTTGAGGGACTGCGACACTTTGAACTGCACCATGGATACCACGGCCAGCTCCTCAGGGTCCAGGACGCCCAGGCTGAAGTCTGGAAGAAAAGAGCAGATGCTACCTGGCATGATAGGAGCTGCTCCCAGATTGGAAGTGCTCCAAACCTCCCTGCAGGACAGAGCAGGACAGGCATTGGGGCAGCTGGGCTCCAGACGCCCCTTCCAGGGTCCAGGAGACCAGGAGACAACTGCTGCTCCAGACAACAGCCTCCAACAGCTGGAAATGCAAAGGTGCCTGTGACACCAGGCAGCTGCCCTGGGAGTTCCAAAGCCATCGTGTGCAGCCCAGAACCCAGTGAACACGTCCTAGCCAGGGACTGGGCACAGCCTATTCCTACCACTGGCTGCTGCTGCCATGTGCTTGCTGCTGGAATGTCCAGCACAACAGGCCCAGAGGAGTCCCTGTCCCTGGAGAAGACTTGGGTGTAGATATGCTGGGGCCTGCTCTACTGTCCTGCCACGGGTAGCCCTAGCTCCCACCGCCATCATGGCCGACTTGTGCTGGCTAGCAGGGCCGATGCCTGGGGAGAGCTGGTGGCTGTGTGGCCCCTGTATGCTCACAGGCACTGCCGGAGACCCAGAATCCAGGCCCTGGAGTCAGGAGGTTCAGGATTGGGTGCAAGTCCCTGAAGCACTGGAGACAACAATCTGCATTGGCTACTGCTTTGATCTCCCCTCCTGGATCGCCTCTCTGGATAGCAAGGTGCTGCTCCTGGGCCTCTACCCATTTGCCCATTCCCAAGGAGCATGGGGGACAGACTCTGGCGCAGTGTGACACTGAATAACCATGGGTCCCTGTGGCCAGGACCTGCTGCTCCCAGGCTGGGTGGAGCCACATTTGGAAGAAACCTTGAAGCCTCCTGACTTTGACAGATGGGCTGCCATGGGCCAACGGGCTTTAAGCAAGGAGGCCGCGCAGCTGGAGCAGGTCTCCCTGTCTCCCATCCTGCTTGGGGAGGTGGAGCATTTAGCAAATCTGCCAGCCCCTGAGCCATAGAAGAGGGCCCTACCCGCATCCTGGGCTGACTGTGACCAGCTAGCTAGGTTTGAAAGGTGCTGCACCCTGTCTACACTAGTATCTAGACTCCATTCACTAAATCACGCTAGCTAACATGCTTCTAACGACCTGCTCCTTCCCTCATCCAGATGTGGCCATAAGTAGTGTCACCCCCAGAGAGCGCAGGAGGGGACAAGCCAGGCACCCCTTGCTTGCCAAGGTCTCAAAGACCCATAGGCCGCAACCTACTACCCCCAGGGACCCTGCAGGCTGGCTGCCCCTTCCCTGGCTGCATTCTGGGGCTGTGTCTCCATGGGGGGGATTTGCATCAGGGCTTTTTGCACCAGTTGTCAGGTCAGCCAAAGGCAAAGCAGGAACACTGTGAGCGTTCCAGGTGTGGGAGACAGGAGAATCCACCAGGGTGACTCTAGCATCTCAAAGCCTGACGAAGCCAGAAGAAAATTGAGCCGGGAGGCTTCTCCTGCTTCCCCCTGCCATGCTAGGGCTGGAGGCACAGCCCTGCCCTCAGTGCTAGGAGAAGCTGTGCTGCTCAGCATCTGCTCCAACCCGAGGCACAAAAGCACCCAGCTAGGCCACGGGCGATGAGGACTCACCAGAGCAGAGGGGCAGGCAGAGGGAGCAGTTGCTCCAGGTCGTTGTGTGGCGACAGTAGTCAATGCAGCTCTGCACAGGGACACCACACACTGCAAAGAGACATGAGTGGCTGTTATCCTCTCCCCAGAGAGACAACCCCCCCACCAGACCCTGTGTGACGAACGCCCCAGCACTGCCCTGAAACCTTACAGTCAAACTAGACGCGACAGACAGCAAGAGCCAGCCCTCTGCAGCGCTGCCCATTCCCTCGGCCTGTTTCCTGTCCAGGTGTGGGGTTTGGTATCCACTGCCTGTTTCCCCCTGCAACAGGGGTGGGATGGGATGGTGTGCACACGATTGTGTGTGCACGAGTGTAACTTTAGTCCCGAGTCCTTGCAATCCCTTGGCAGCCTGCAAGGGCATCACCTCCACCTAGGGTGGCCAGACAGCAAGTATGAAAAATCATGACAGATTGTGGGGAGTATCAGAGGGGTAGCCGTGTTAGTCTGGATCTGTAAAAGCAGCAGAGAATCCTGTGGCACCTTATAGACTAACAGAAGTTTTGGAGCGTGAGTTTTCGTGGGTGAATACCCACTTCGTCAGACGGAGGTAGTGGAAATTTCCAGGGGTAGGTATATATATGCTAGCAAGCAAGCTAG